>NC_134587.1:50606840-50981840 GCF_037038515.1 Microtus pennsylvanicus | reverse complement strand
GGTGAGCCCGAGGAGTGTGTGCCTGCGAGTGTGAGAGCGCGCGAGCGGGTGCGGGGGGGGGGGGGGTCGCGGAAAGCGGGAACACATTATGCAAATGTTGGAGGAATTTCTCAAAAAGCGATTTAGCAAAGACATAGGCGAATCAAGAGGAGGCGAGGCCAGTATTGTCCGTCTGAATAGGCGCTGATAGCGCCGATGCGCCAGGGGTTGTGCCGGCGCAACGCTGAGAATCCCGACGCCCGGCCGGTCCCGGGCGCTCCGAGAGTCTGGAGGGTTCTCTTTCATCCTCCAGGAGGCCGCTCTTTTCTCTTTTTTGGCCTCATTTCATTTGCCGATCTCGCCCTCTTTGGCTCCAGGCTTCCCTTGGACTGGCCCTTCCAAAGGCGTTTGAATCGGTGTCAATATCCCCGCTTCAATTTCGCGGCGCGCGTCGGGCGGGAGGGCGGATGCTCCCAGTGCTCTGGGTTTTATTTTTCTCAACCACCACCACTACCACCACCACCCCCATCTCCTTTTTATTTTCTTTCTTTCTCTCTTTTCTCCTTTTTGCATTTTGTGCCTAGAGTAGGAGAAGGGAGGGGTGAAGGGAGAAAAAAATTCGATTTTTAATTACTACCATTAAAAAATCAAATTTGCAATTCTTTGGGCGGCCTGATGGATCTCACTGATTGACAGTTGGAATTGACACTCTGGCTACCTCTTATCTTGGGCATTCACGACAATTTCTAATTGCAGGTAGTTTGTGTGTGTGCGTGTGTTTTTTTCCCCCCTCAGAGGCTTGGATTGCAAAGGAACTAAGCGATTACTTCAAGAGCCACGGGTTAAGTGCAGGGAGAGGGGGAGAGAGAGGGAAAAAACCCAATCCAAATTCAAATTGCTTCATTAGAGAGACACCGCTTTTGTGGGGAAGGGCTTTAAATGCCCACTACAAAGTTAGGACTCATTGTTCGCCGCCGGTTTATATAACAGGCGCGGGGAGGCGCTGGGCTCTGACAGCTCCGAGCCAGTTCATCAGCCGCCGTCGCCTGCATTCCCTCCCCCTCCCCCAGGTGATGGCCCAGCCAGGGTCCGGCTGCAAAGCGACCACCCGCTGTCTTGAAGGGACCGCGCCGCCTGCCATGGTGAGTCCTTTCGGCTCTGCTTTCGGCCCTGAGTTCCCCCAAGAACACAGGCCAGGGCATCTCTGGCTCAGCCTTCTGGCTATCAACCTATACCCCTGCGCTGGAGAATTGCCGATAGGAGCCGCCTCTCTTTGAACCTTGCTTTTTCTGGCCTGGAATGTGGTCTTGGGCTACTTTCTGCACCCAGGATACACTGTGTTAAAAGTTGGGGGACGCCCCTTCTTCTCCAATAGGTCCTTTCATTCTTGTCCTCCAGCCTAGGGCGAGACATCCCTGGCACATTTCGTTGCCAGTTGGTGCGCAAGGGAACCAGATTTGTCTTTACGGCAACTCTGGGTGTCCGACTTAGCGCGCTTCGCTTCCTCTTTCCCATTTTAGGCTCAGTCAGACACCGAGGCCCTGGCAGGCGCTCTCGACAAGGACGAAGGTCGAGCCTCCCCGTGTACGCCCAGCACACCGTCTGTCTGCTCTCCACCTTCTGCCGCCTCTTCCGTACCGTCTGCAGGCAAGAATATCTGCTCCAGTTGCGGTCTCGAGATTCTGGACCGGTATCTGCTGAAGGTGAGTCAGGATAGGTGTTGCCTGCACGTCGGCGAGTGTGAGCTGCAGCAAAGTCCTGGGGACCGTAGGGAAGCAACGCCCTTGCCAGGTCCATTTTATTTGGCGTCCTAGTTCAGCAGCTGATGGATTGCGCAGCTTTGGTCAAGTGTGGGAGGTCTCCTTTTGCCCTGCGTTTCAACTAGAAAATAGAGTGTTTTTCAATTTCCTTGAGCCTCAGTATTATAGAAGAAAACTAGGCAAGCCATACGCCCCTTCTGAGCTTCGGTGTCTCTCTCTGTAAATGAGGCTGGGGAGGCTGGGGGCGGGAGTGAAAGAGGCCCGCGCTGAGCCGACCCCCCCTCCACCTCCGCCCCCTCCCCAGGTCAACAACCTCATCTGGCACGTGCGGTGCCTCGAGTGCTCCGTGTGTCGCACATCGCTGAGGCAGCAGAATAGCTGCTACATCAAGAACAAGGAAATCTACTGCAAGATGGACTACTTCAGGTAGGCTGAGGCGGTTGGGCCAGGAAGTGCTGGTGCACGCAGGTCTAGCACAGGCGTATCTAGGCTACTAGTGTGGCCTGTGTTCTCCGATTCCTGAGCACTGCCGTCCCGAGCGCACTACGTGGCTCGGGGCCCTGGCCCAGCCCTCCTGCTCTGCACGTCTGCTTAAACAGAAGGCTCCAGATAAAGAACCGGTACTAGCACGAATTCGGGTGGGCGATCTGCCTCGGGTTCCTGCAGTCTGACGGACCCCGGTCGTGGTTCTGGCTCGGTCTGTGGTCTTTTCAGATTCTCGGGTTCCAGTTGTGATTTGTCGAGCTTTGACGTCCGTGGTTCTGGCCGGGATGGGTCCGGCTCTTAGCCGCCATCCGTCTGCATCTCCAGTTTTAGTTACAACTTGAAAGCAAGTTGTGCCGTGGCCTGTCCTGGGAGGGATCCTAAGTTAGGCTCGGGACTCTTGTTTTAGCTTTGCTTGGCTCTCGGTTTAGGGCTCATATCTGCTCCAGCCCCAAGCGCCAACGCCACATCTCCAACGCTAGCCCAGCTCCTTGGCACTTAATCTTAGGCACCAACCTCGATATCTGCCTCTGCCTCAACTTATGCGGTGATCGCTTTTTGAATCTGGGTCATGACTAGGTCCCAGACTCCTGTTCCCTCCACTGCTCAGCCATCGTTTCTGTCCAGGCTTCAGCCCTGCCTAGGTTTAGGTTCTAGCTCTGGGCCCCCAGACCCGCTCTCGCTTTCAGAGCGCGGCGTTACATTCTACCTGGCTACACTCTGTGCTGCTGCGGTACCGAAAGCATGTTCCCTAGCGGCTTATGATCCATCGTTGCTGGTTGCGTGGTCCCGCAGGGCCTTGACCTTTCAAACTCTTGCAGGCCCCTAGTTTGTAGGCACACAGCAGGCGCCTGCTGACCGGGCCACGGGGTCGAGGTCAAGGCAGTGCCCAGGGGCACGACGAAGGATTTGCCAGATCTAGGCAGGAAGTAGAGAATCTGCTGGAGAATGATGTGGAATTGGTTCTTCGGAGCAATGCCTTCTTTCAAATGCTTTCCGGAAGTGGATAAAGCTGCCCTATCATATACATTCCCCTACACACAGACACACAGACACACACACACACACACACACACACACACCCTTCTCTTTCAAGAGAAGTCCTGCCTGATTCAATCTTCCAGGGAGGACCTCGGTTCCAGAAAGCTTATAAGTCAGGGAATGTGGTGGGTGGCCACCCTCAGACTCTTTGAACCTCCAGGGACCTGGAAAGAAGTCCTTGAACCTAGGGGGAAGTTAGCAGCACGTGGGACTGCAGTTCTCCAAGAAACCAGGAGAAGCAGCCTTTTTCTTCATGTTGTGGGTGGGGGTGCTCTGCCTGCCTGTCCTTCAGGGAGTCTATACGGTCTGGAATCTGCAGTGGTGCTGAAGACATGTCATTGAGCAGGGTCAGGGCATATGGACAGTGGGTATGTTCCGTTACAGGAAAACGTGTGCCTTGCTATTTGCAAGTGAGCCATGAGAGCATAGGTCCTGCGTGTGACTATGGAAACTTTGTGCGTGCCCGGCCCCCCGTGGTTTGCAAGGTGCTCAGGACAGGGGACACATCTGGATGGGGATGTGGGAGGGTAAGTTGGGGTAAGAGGATTGGGACTTCATTCTCCCCCAGGGGTAAAGGTGGGTGTGAAGACAGAGCTTTCAGCCGACCACTGCTGTGCATGTATGCCTTGTGTGGTGTGGAACAAAAGGATGAGCTCCTCTGTCTGATGTTTTATTGATTTAGTTTAGACAGAAAATGTATATTACAGCTGTTTTTTAGTCACTTTCTGCTCTAGGCCTAACTCCTATTAGGGAGAGGGGAGACAACTGTTTTGGATCCCTTTGAACAAGTCAGCTACCAGGGAGCTCAAGAACCCACCAAGCCAGTGTCTAGGCCTTGCATTATAGAATAATGGCTGGGCAGGTGCCTTCTTCTGGCTGTTCTGATGACAAGGGCAGGGATAATCTTACCAACCTTATCCTGTGTCGGAATTCCTTCCCATTTTCTACATGCTGAGACTCCTTGGGTGTCATGCTCGCCAAAAGTTTGAAGGACTCGCCAAAACTAGGCTCTTGATCCCATCATTTATAGCCCCCACCAATCCCTGTTCCACTGCATTGGGGTGGTGGATGGCATGCACAGCCAAGCTGAGCAGAGGCAGGAGATAGAGCTCTGTGAGGCTAATTATGACCTTGGGCAAGCCACAGCCTCTCTGCTCTGTTCCTTTCCTAAGATGGTCTCCTGAACCAAGGAGGCCACCAAGAGGGAGCAGTCTCCATAAAGGCTCATGAATGGCAGTGAATATGAATGCTTCAGTTATAGCCATTATGGCCATTGGCAGGCTGGGTGCCAGTCTTGAACCTGTGTTGGCATTTCCCCAGCCTGTCCAGCTGGGCCATTTCTGGGAAGAGGTTCTGACTGATATCCCTTTTCCAATGACAGGCGATCTCAAAACAAAACCAGATCCTAAGTTAAGAAAATAGTGTGAATAAAGCTCACTTTGCCCAAAAGCGAGGGTAGAGCTGGGAATTTTCAGATCCCTTATCTCCCTGCCAAGTCTCCATACAGGCACAAGTCATCTCTGGCAGCCTCACCAGTAACACAAATAATAAAACCCACGACAGGGAGAGAGAAGGCTGTAGAGCACCAGGCAAAGACTATTGTCTGCCTGAGCAGCAACATAGACTCTTCCCAGAGGGTTGAATAATGGTGTGTGGGAGGCAGAATTCCCGCTCAAGAACTGGGGCTAAGAGAAGGCCAGGCATGCTCCAGGCCTCTGCTTCCTGAACCAGGGTCAAGGGTCTGATGGGGTGTGGACTGAAGTATTCTGCCAAAGGGAGGCAAGAGCTTCCAACAGGGCAGAGGAGATCGGTGAGAAAGAGCATGCCCAGGGTCCCAAGGAGTGGACACTTTGGGCTCCCAAGAGTGTCTAGCCTCTGACCTTGTCCCCACAAAAGGGTTTTATCCCAGATTCTATCTCCTCTCTTCCCCTTCCCTAACATTATCTTGTAGATTTTTCTTCAGGTTCCATTGGCAGAGTGGGGTGTTGATGGCTCAGAAATTAGACAGAGGTCGGGAAGAAACTCCAAGTTCAGCAGGGAGGGAAGTTGCAAAGCATGGGGGGAATTGGGGAGTCGACTGCTGGTTTGGACTTATTTCACTTGTGGGGGGCAGTTGGTTTCCCCCATGATGTGCCCTTGGCCAGGTTTCTGGAGATTTTGGCCTCAGTTTTTCTTCTCCAGAGAACTCACCAGCCATTGTGAGTTCAACTTGATTCTCCACCTCCCTGCTACTCTTGGCAAGAAGTGGCTGAAATGTAAAATCACCAACAAGGAAGTGAGGAAGTGGGGTTTGCTTTCATTTCTGTACTTTTTTGGTGGGGGGCTTGAAACTACCCCCAATGCATGTGTTCCCCCTACACACACACACACACACACACACACACATACACGAACTGAAGAAGATTTTGGTGTATGTGTGTGTGGAGGGGGTCTCACATTCCTTTTTTGGAGGATTCATTTTTCCATTACCATCAACAAACACACCCCAGAGCAGCTCAGTGTGCCTACCTGCAACTGTTGCCCCACGGTCTGCTTGCCCTCGGAGTGCCTGTGGTCTCCTAGAACATTGTGCCCATTAAAGGCAAAGAAGACCAGTGTGCTAGGAGAAAAGCCCAGGGTCGCCCAATGATTGGGAGCACACAGTGAGGCTACCTAACCTCTTATCTGTATTCTGTATCTCATTTAATCACGTGATCCACCCGGTATGATACATTATGAGAGCGGAAACTAAAGCTCTGAGGAATAAGATAGGCTCACTAATAAGTGGTAATGCTCAGATTAAGCACCATAGCCACCTGGCTCTAAAACTTCTACCTCTAAGTGTCCCTATGTCTCTTCTACAGTCAAGATACAGCTGCCACTTTCTGCAATTGTAAGGAACATAGAACGGCAAAGACCTCTCTCTGCTATCTCCCTGATTCTCATCAATTTTCCCGATTCACATAAAGAGCACCCACTATATGCTTGTATGGCCCCAGGGGCAGAACAGAAGTAATCTTTTCAGAAGTTGGTAACTAGCAACTTTCCTGAGACCAAGGACCCTGGCCCTTATCCCTTTTCTCTTTGACAATGGGAATGGGAAACAGAGAGTTATAGGGATGCTGCTGAGAGCCTTAGCGATCCAGGGCTAACTGAAGTTCCTATTCTCTGCTTGGCTTACAACTCTTGGTTGGGGGTGGGGGGTGGGGGGAGGCAGTCTTCTCTGGCTTTCCACCTTGACTCGAAGAAGCTCTGTCTCTGGACTTCAGCCCCTTTCCTCAAAGCTAGGGTCCCAGGGGAGGCTAAGAGCCTGGACTCCAGCCCCTCACCACGTGCAGAGAGGCCCAGCAGCAACCAGCTGTTGGGGGACAGATGTTGGGGGGGGGGGATGGAGCGAGCTGGGAAAGAAGGAGCCTCGGGCCAGGACCTCCAGTCAGGCTTAGGCTGCTGTTTAACCTTTTAATTGCTGGTTCTACAACCCTTTTCTTTTTAAGGGTTTTGATAGAAAGGACAGGAGGGGAGGGAAGAAGGGCTTCACTTCCAATCCTCCCTGTTCACCTCGAGAAATCTATGGCTTTCTGTCTTGAACGTCTAAAACTCAAAATAAGTGATCTCTAGTTTCTTTCCGTCTTAAATGTAAGAGACCCCACCCTGAGCTTCGTTTCCCCACGTAGAAACGAGCAATTTAGTAGGTGGGGAAAGGAATTCCAAAGGGCTCGGGTTTTTTTTTAGAGGCTCCTTCACCCAACAAATATTATGAGCATCTTCAATGTGTCCAGGGGAAGTAGGTCTAGAAAACTGGAAAATGAGTCTGACCTGGTCAAGGGTGCAGTTCCGCCTACAAAACCGGCTAACCGGATTTCTGCTTTCCACTGTGGGGAGAGGGCTTGTTGGTATTCCTCTGTCCGGCACCTCTCCATCCTCAAAGCTCGTCAGGTCCTTTCCGTCTCCGAGTCCCCGCGCTGGAACTCTGGTGGAGACGCGCAAAAAATTGAGATCTCACAGCGTGGGTGGGGGTGTCAGTAGAATCATCCCCCAAACCCTTAGGCAACCCCTCCACAGCTCCCAAGCATCCCTTTCTTGAAGTTTCGTTGTCTTTGCCGCTGACGCTGATTTTCGCTGCTTCCGGAATAGAAGGCTGGATTCTCTCTCGAAAGCCTGTCGGGCAGAAATTTGTAGGTTTGTCAGACTTGGATCGTAGCTTCCCGTCGTTCTTTCTTGGGGAGACTTTGTATCTCGGGACACAATGCATCTAAACACAGCCACCATTTCTCCATGCATCTAATTGGAGGAGGATGGTTTGGTTGACTGGGCCAATTTGTGGCGCTTCAGTTTAGGGCTGAAGACAGCATTTGAAGTTCTGTGCAGAGGGTGTGAATGTTGCTGGCGAGTGGATTACTGGCGGCACTTACCCTGGAGCGAGGGGCTGGGGGTACTATGACCTATCTCGGTAGGCACCAAAGCCGGTGAGTCCCGGGGAGACTGGGACCAGGATCCCATGGAGTCAAGTGTGGGGATCGCGTGTGCTGGGTGCAGAGAACCACAGCCAAAGGCTGCTGCTCGGATTGCCAGCCCTTCCCTACTCTGCCTTTCCTCCATCTCCCATTGGCACTTCTCAGAATTTCCTTCAGGACTGGGCCAGCATTAGACCAAGGTCAATACTGTCCCTCTCTGGGATGCCAGGTGTCCTTATTTCCATTCCTGCTGCTCCTAAGTCCTTCAGCACCGCGAGAGGACCTCAGCTGCCACCATGAACTCTGTGTTGTGTGGAATAAGTCAACTGCGGTTTTTGAATCTCTGACTCCAGGGGTGATAATAAGTTTTGGAGTCTGTAGTTCACTGGTTCCAGCAAAGATGATGGGGTGCACTGAGCTGGGAGGGGTGTGCTTAACAGGAAGCAAAAGCTCTGGGAAAGGCTGGTTGTTCCATCATCCCAAAGTACAAACAATAAAGCCTGCCTCCCACGGGTGGCCAGAAAGCGGTTTCATTGGGGCTACCACCAGCAGGACTCGGGGTAGGATATTGGCAAAGTCTATTTTCTGAGGGATTAGGAATAGAGACTACAAACTGTTCTAGACTCCCCACAAAGAAGCCATGATTTCTGGGGTCACGAAAAGCAGCTACTTGGGTAGGGTAGGTGTTTGATTAGGCAAAGGGCTGAAGCTCAGCCTGAGCAAACCTAGAGGCGTGGGCAGGGTCTCTGGACTCCCTTTGTACCAGAGATTAATGTTGTGGAGTTTGTGAGAGAGTCCGAGGTGATGAATACGCTGCATTCCAGCATTTCCAGCAGCCAATAACTTGAATTTGTCAAAACAGGCAATACCACGGTGTGACTGGAGTGAATTGTGCTGGGCTGTTTATCCACACACAGCAGTGTGAGTGTGCTTTCCAGAGGAAAGGTGCTGGCCTTGGAGACAGAAACACAAATCCTTTGGGTATTCTTAACCCATCTCCAAGAATGCCAAGGACAGAAGGGGCAAGCCAAAGATCCAGACACTTAAAGAACAGCGTGATCAGTGCTGGTGGTGTGAGCAACTGGTGGTAGGCTCTGGGGGAAGGAATAACCTGCAAAGGCCTGGGGCTGGGAAGGGTGGAGAGAACAAGAAAGGACTGAAAATGAGCTTCAACTGTGGCTTGTTCAGGGTGGGAGATACTGAAGATTAGGAAAGAGGTGGCCCAAGGAGGATGTGGTCTGTTGGGTTTTGTAAATCCAAAGCATCTTGGACTAGACCCCAAGGATAGCATGGAGCCACCAGAGACTTTAAAAGCAGGTCAGGGGCCAAGATTCTGTGTTCATGCTAAAATGTTAGCTGCCGACTTCATTGTGGATGATACATTGTCACCAATCCTGGAAAGTAGGAGCCGAGTGCAGATGGGGCAGAGAGAGGAGCCTGATGGGGACCAGGCCAGGAAAGACAGCAGTGGGGAGGGGTGAGAATGTAAGGGTCTGATATCCACGCTGGAGGGCTGGGTGATTGCTGGTCCTGCTTCCTGGATAAGAGTGTGCACCGGAGGAGACAGGCTTAAGCAGGTAGCACTTCAAGGGACTCCCAGCCTGGGATCCAGGCTGTAGCAGCCTAAAAGCCCCCATGAAAATAGCAGAGAAAGGAGGGGAAGTGACAAACAGACATGCAGAATGAAAAGAAGACATAAGGGACAAGGGAACATTTGATCTAGACTTTTTTTTTTCCAATTAGTATTAGGATGCCATGGGCTCCAGAGTTCAGGACTGCTTGGGTTTACTGCAAGGCACTAAGCTCATAGTAGCAGTCATTGCTATGGTCATCTTCATAGCTCAGATCAAGGAAAATAAGAAGTAAAAGCAATTCAATGATCTGTGGGGTCTCAGAGTCAGTGAGGGCATGCAGATGTATCCTGAGGAAAGCTTCCTCTTTGGAGTCAAGCCTGCTAGGGTCCCTGTCCTTGTGTGGTGTGTGACTCAGCCTGTCCTAGGTCCTAGATTCCTGATCTCTTCCTCTGCAAAATGAGAACTGAGACTAAACTCTGTGAAGCATTAGAATCTTGCAAGGCAGGCAATGCTCAAAACTTTCCCTGTTTTGTACTGTAGGGTTTTCCTAACACGCATAGAATATCATAATGAACACATATACAAACGTTAAGTGATTGTTGAGAATATTTGAGAGATTCAGTAAAGCAAGAAGAAAATAAAAATCTCGCTCTCAATCACTTCTTGATGGGACTTGGATGCACGGGAGTAAAGGATTCAAGTGTAGGGTAATCGCCACGTGAACCCAGGGCAGTGAGTGCCCTGAGAGTTAGAGTGGGAGACTTTCTGAACTTTGTCCCCCTTTGTCCCACAGCCGATTTGGAACCAAGTGCGCCCGGTGTGGCAGACAAATCTATGCCAGTGACTGGGTGCGGCGGGCGCGCGGCAACGCCTACCACCTGGCCTGCTTCGCCTGCTTCTCCTGCAAGCGTCAGCTGTCCACCGGGGAGGAATTCGGCCTGGTTGAGGAGAAGGTGCTTTGCCGCATCCATTACGACACCATGATTGAGAACCTCAAGAGGGCCGCGGAGAACGGTACCCAACCCGTCCTACCCAGCACCTACTCCCAGCCTTTTCCCACCATCCCTAGCACCTAGGTATGGTCCGCACAGTTGTACCCGCTGAGCGGTCCTTGAAATATCTGAAAGTGGATTGGGGGGCGGGCTCGGGGAGGTTACACGTGGAGCATGCGCTCTGGCTCCATTTGTGTGGTCTCTACTGGTCCTTGCACGCAGCAGCCTACAAGCGCATTGGCCTGTGGAGCACCCTACCCCACCTGCCAGCTATCTGGGCAGTCCTTTCCACGTCCTTATGGGTCACACGAAGCCAGAGGCTAAGGGTGGCTCATCCTGGATCAGGGGTTCTGAATATAAAGGTTTCAAAGACAGGGCTCCACCATACAATGCCAACAGCTGAGGTTTTCCTTTTTCTCTAAGGGATTTTTCCTGCCCTACATTTGTGCAAGATATCTAGATGATGGTCTAGAATGTTCCTTGAATCTCCTCTGGCTCTGACATTATGACCTTTCTAAGACAGATATCTCAGGATCAGGGTGAAAATCTTCCAGCATGCCAGGGGGGTTGGGATGATGTATAAGGGGAGGTGGGGGACCCTAGTGGATCTGTGGGCAGAGGCAGCATAGTTCTGCTCTCAAATGTGGCTGGCTGTGTTAAGTCCTTACAACACTTTTAGGAGCTTTGTGCTATCTGTAGCTAGGAAAGAGGCAGAGGTTATTTACGTCTAGAAGGTCTGCTAGAGCCCTAAAGTCCAGTGTTTTAACTATCATAACATAGCACACTACACTATGATACTTCATCCCTATGCTCCAGAACCCCTTCAACAGCCAGGAGACTCCTGAGATGTGCTTGTCTCTGTTTCATTTTTCCCATCTAAAAAAATAGGCACAGTAGCCCTTAAGCTGACTGATTTTCTTGGGATATTAATATTGCACAGCTCCTCTCAAGGAACATGGACCTCCCTACATCAATGTCTGGGTACCAGTGGAGGGCTAGTCAGGGACCAGCAGTTCCTGGCCATGGCCTCACCAAAGGTCATCACTTTCTCCTGCTGGGATCAGTAGCTAAATGGGGAACAACTGAACTTGGGACACATTGAAGTTTCCTGTAGTGCTGGACAAGTAGGCAGTGGAGCTGGGTTGGAAACTCGGGAGTCAGAGTTTCCTCTACACCATGGTTAATCAGTAAACCACAGGCTCCTTTCACTCCTGGACCACCCAGGGCCACCCTTAGTCATGGTCTGCCGATGACATCCTATGCGGGACAGCTTGAACACGGGGCTTCTGGTCACCCACCATCAGCATTAGCCATCGCTTTTAAACAAAACAACACCCACATTCATTACAGAAAAATGAGGAGAAAAATGAGGAGAAAGTTAAGAAAACTTTGAGATGTCGTTACTCCCTGTTTACATTCCCAGTTTGTTCTTTGTACATATAGTTTTTCCCTTCTGCATAGTTCTTTCCCCCATTAAAGTGTTACAACAAACTGTGAGCAGAGGTTATCCCTGAGTGGCAGAGTCACTGGTAACTTTCCCCTTCTCAGTGCTTGCCAGAGTTTTGGGCTTTTGATAAGAACAGTGTATTATTTTTGTATTCAGAAAAATGAAGTATTAAAATGAGAATATATCTGCTGGTTTACAATCATAGCTGCAAAAGTTCTATAAAACAGACAGTACCTAAGATATGTTCTAGTTAGTAAACCATACTTTGGAGAAGGTAAAATGTAATTCTTTTAAATACTTCAAAAGTTGCTGGGGGTGGTGGCAGACACTCCCAGCACTCTGGAGGCAGAGGCAGGTGGATCTACATGAGTTAGTGACCAGCCTGGTCTAAGGAGAGTTCCAGGACAGCCAGGGCTACACAGAGAAACTCTGCCTCCAAACACCAATAATAATAATAATAAATAAATGAAATAAATAAATAAAGAAAAGAAAAAGGCACTGAAATACCGAAAGTAAAAAGTCCCCACAGTGAAACTCTTGGAGGTAGGCCACTGGAACTACTGGAACCTTCTCACCTCTTTCCTTCCCATTGTTTCTGTGAAATTGGGATTATAGCTTCTGCAACTGCATGCTTTTGTTTTTATCTCCACCTTGGTTTCCCTCCAGCTTACCTAGGAGGGACGATAGGGTCAGACAGGCTCCAGATCTGAGATAGAGAATCTGGGGTTCCCACCCAGGAGCTTTCTTCTTTCTGAGCCTTAGTTTCCTCTCTTTAAAAAAAAAGGCTATAGTATTGAGAAGAGCTCTAGGCTGGGGACTATGATCTTGGGATCCCAGCTCCCAGCCACCTCGCTCCTGACCCTTCCAGGGACAAGCTCCCCCCCACCCGGTCCTTTCCAGGCTGCCACTAGAAGAGATGGGGACGCGTGGTCAGCCGCTTCTGTCGCCCCCCAGGGAACGGTCTCACGTTGGAGGGGGCAGTGCCCTCGGAACAGGACAGTCAGCCCAAGCCGGCCAAGCGCGCGCGGACGTCTTTCACCGCAGAGCAATTGCAGGTAAGCAACCCCGACCCTTCCGCTAGCCCGGAGACGAGTGGGCGGGGCCTCGGAGTGGGCGTGGCTGTGTGGGACTGGTGACTCCACCGCCTCCTGCGGGGACCCGCGGGAGGCCGCGCGGGCAGAACTGCCTGGGGCGTGGCCTCGGGCCCCGAGCCTCTGATTGGGCGGAGGTCTCAGGGCCCTCGTGTGCTCCGCAGGTTATGCAGGCTCAGTTCGCGCAGGACAACAACCCCGACGCGCAGACGCTGCAGAAGCTGGCGGACATGACGGGCCTCAGCCGCAGGGTCATCCAGGTGGGGCTCCAGGGTCTCGGCCTTTAGGTCTGGGGCGGGCCTCGGGGCGAGCGCTGGAGCTCGTAGCGGAGGGTCGCGGGTGCACGTGGCCGACCCTCTCCAGTGTGGCCTAGGTCCCCTGGCGGCACGGCTGACCCTTTTCCGCGATTGCTGAGACTGCGGAGGCTGTCGTTCCAGGTGTGGTTTCAGAACTGCCGAGCGCGTCATAAAAAACATACACCGCAGCACCCGGTGCCGCCCTCAGGGGCGCCCCCATCCCGCCTCCCCTCCGCCCTGTCCGACGACATCCACTACTCTCCGTTCAGCAGCCCCGAAAGGGCGCGAATGGTCACCCTGCACGGCTACATCGAGAGTAAGTGATAGCGATTCTGGGGCCGCCGGGCCTATGGGGAAGGGGACGCTGAGAAGTGCTCCTCGGTTTTTTGGCGGGTTGGGGGGTATCTGAAGACTAGTGGATAAAGATTTGGGGGTGGTGTCAATTTCCCGCTCTTCTTTAGTGGGTCTGGCCCTTGGTAGAGGGAGCAAATAGCAAAACTTCAAGCAGCCACTGTGTATGTGCGTGGGATGGGGCAGGACAGCCTATAGGAAAGATGCCAGGTGGGAGTGTGTGGATGCTGGAGCCAGAGGAGCATTGCTGAGCTCCGAAGGATGGGCTAGACTTAGGGGAATTCAAAGTGGGCAAACCCTGGCTCAAAGGGCATCCTGGCATGGGCGTATTTGGGGAGCAGAGGCCAGGATGGCATGATCACCCAGGGCTGTGAGGCCTTTGGACAAGTCGCAGACTCTCCTCCAACCCTTCCGTTTCCTCATCTGTGAACTAGAATAGCGATACTGCCTGTCAAGGATATTGAGAATTTAGTGACATGGGCATCCATCAAATGTGTACTCTGAGTGCCTCCTGTGTTCTTAGCACTGAGATAGAAGAGTCAGTAAGTAGGTCAGAATTGCACTGCTCCTGGGACTCACATTCCAGTGACGAGGGACAAATATCTCCATCCCAGTCTGACCCTCTCTTCCTCCTCCCTCCTTCCTGGAGTCCATGTGGGCAGGATAGCAAGTGGTCCCAATAAGGACAGTAAGGGTAGGATGTGGGTGGGCGGTGAGCACTAGAGGGTGGGTGGGTCATGGCGAAACGATCTTGAAGCTGGAACCTGAATGAGTGAAGGTATGGACTGGATTTCTGAGAGCCAAGCAGTCACTGAGAGCCAAGTGAATCTGCTACTGAGCAGGTGCTTATTACAGAGTCTCTTTCCCTTTGGGGTCGTTTCCTCAAGCTGGGTATGACCAAAAAAAAGTCATACACACGCATACTCTCAAGCAGTCATCTGTGAACTCCAACTAAAGGGGAAAAGACGGGACCAAACTCTTGCTTAGAGAGCACCTGCCTTGTGCCCGAGGCGATGCCTTCCGAGGCTCTGAACATCATTGGTCATTATTCCATTACACAGACTAGGAAACCAAAGGGGCTACTGTTAAGTTCCAGGAACTCGAATGACTGAGTGTGGACTGTGGCATTGTAACTGCCTGGGATCGAGCTACGAAGCTCCTTCCTAGCTTGGGGACACTGGGCAAATTTTTTTAGCTTCCTGGATTGCTAGACAGTTTCCTCATTCGTTAAAACTGGGGCAGGGAGTAGCCCCCCTCAGAGCCGTACTGTGGGCAACACGGAGATAACTGACTTAACGGCCCCATTTAGCACGTACAGGCTGTGCATCAGCTGCTTTGGGATGCAAGGGGCAGAGCCCTCTATGCTGTGCCAGGCTGCCAGCTGGCACTGTCTCTAGACAGTTCCATTTCTGAACCTTCTCACCAGGAGGGACACTTTCTCCCTTTTGTTTCTAAACAATGACTTAATGTCCAGCCTGAATAACACCTATTAAACACTTGCTGAAGGTGCCAAAGACTAGGGACTCTCTTGGCAGCCAGCTAACACTTGGTGTAGAGCGGTAATGGGTCTAGGTGACTTCTGTCGGGAGTGGATCAGGACTCTGTTCATGTATTCTGCTGATCAAGCCTAGATTTGTCTTTGATTCTAGAGGAGTCAGGACATGCGCACCTCTGCTGCGTGAACCTAGCCGTTTGCTTTGCCGTGAACTGAAGACAAGAAGTCTTGGGTTTTCTAAAATGTTAAGGCTGTGAACTTAGAGAGTTTAGAAGTGGACCCAAGCCCTTCCATTGACAGTCAACTAATTTCAGTGCTTAGAATCTAATTTAAATAATTAAAAAAAAAACCGTTGGAACCAGATTCCAGAAAATGTACAGACACAGTTATTTGAGTAATTTGAAGCTGTTCAGAAATGTTTTGTAAGAATTAAATAGGATTGCCTTACCCTGCAGAGGAGAGAATGGTGTCTCAGGCACAGCAACTTGGCCCAACTGACTTATTGCTTGCAAGCGTCTGTTTAGGCATCATTGTGAGCAGGCAGGGCAGTCTGCAGAAGAGACAGGCAAATGAATGCTTAGCTATAGTGGTAAGCAGGCCGAAATGCGTGCGAGATTTGGAACAGAACCAATAATAAACTTTTCTCAAGAGTTTTAGATGTTGGAATAGGGTACGGAAGTTCATTCAACCAACATTTAAAGAGTACCTCGCAGGCATTGGGGAGATCACTCAGCAGTTAATGGTATTGGCTGCTCTTTAGGAGGATGAGGGTACCAGCTGGAGAGATGGCTCAGAATTTGATCACTGGCTGATCTTCCAGAGGACCCTAGTTTAGTTTCCCAGCACCCACAGGGCAACTCACAACTGTCTGTACCTCCAAGATCTGACACCCTTGCACAGACATACTTACAGGCAAAACACCAATGCAGATAAAATAAAAATAAAATTTTTAAAAAGAGGATAAGGGTTTGATTTCCAAAACTCACATAGCAGCTCAGTACTGTCTGTAACTCCAGTTCCTCCATGGGCACAAGCACATGCAAATAGTGCACAGACATACATGCAGGCCAGGCACCCATATGCATAAGCTGAAATAAGAAGAGTGCCTTGTGAATTCTATGCTCCATCCTAGGTACCTGAAAGCCAGTAAGGTCAGGTGTGCATGGGGGATGTCATAGAGCTTGCATTCTAGTTGATGAAGAGACAGTACTAAAAAAAAACAATGAAATTATATGTAAGTTGGGTGACTAGGGCTAGTCAAGAAAAAATAAAAAAGAAGGACGGGCCTGTTTGTTGGGCTGCAGTTATAAGCAGAGCGGTGAGGACAGGATCTCCTAGGAGGCAGTTCATAACCTGCCCTTGTTGATGCTCTGGAAATCAGAATGTGTGGGTGAGGATCTGAATAGATGGGTACATCCTCTTTGCAGGAGGGCCTCCGGACATTCGTATAGGAATGTTGACATTCCAGTGAGCTGGGCTGTAGCACAGGATAGAGTCCTACACATACATAGCATTGCAGCCGACTCATTTGAGACTGTTCCCAGAGCCCTTCAGGTGGCAAGCCACAAAGCTAGAGCCCTGGGTTAATGATCAGGCGTCAGCTTTCTGAGCACACAACAGGTGGGGATCCTGTGTGGTGCCTGGGGAATGGGCTCCAAGGCATCCTCTCGTCCACAGGTCAGGTACAGTGCGGGCAGGTGCACTGCCGACTGCCTTACACCGCGCCCCCTGTCCACCTCAAAGCCGATATGGATGGGCCGCTCTCCAACCGGGGTGAGAAGGTAAATGGAGCCTGGCTGTTTCTGGTGGGTCAGAGCCTTCCTGCTGGGAATGGGTTTCTGGCAGTATTCCCTGTGACTGAATGGGTACCATGTCGTGCTGTGGCAGATCACTCAGGCCCCCAGTGTGTCCCCAAGGCAGTCATCAGAGCAGCTTGTTGTGTGTTTCATGTGCTTGACTTCTCTGAAGTTGTCCTTGTAGCCCTGTCCCACCCACTGGCAGCGAAACCATCTTACTTACCTACTCTGAATTTACTCATGCTTGGAGGTTCTGGAGAGGGTTTCTGTCCTACACCGTTCCACTTCCTGTTTCGTATCCCTTTTTTCTATTCACTTCTGCGTGTTGGCAGTACCTAGTTGTCTAGGGCCGGTGGAAGCTCATTCCCCCTGGGAATGACAGGTGAAAGTAGCTAGGTCTACTTTAGATGTAACCAGCAGTGGGTAGGAACGTCGTCTCTAATAGTGAGTCCTTAAGGCCGTTATCCCCAAGCAGCTCCTTATTTCAGCGCTCCCAGGAAGAGAAGCCCACATGTGACCCAGGGTCCACTGGCAGGGCCTTCTCTGTAGTAGCGAAGCTTTGGTCACTCCAGGATTAATACTGAATTTAGTAAAGGGTACACAGATGTCGCTCAGTCTCATGGCTTGGTTTAATCTTGTCCACAGGTGACAGTAGCTAGGTCTACTTTAGATGTAACCAGCAGTGGGTAGGAACGTCGTCTCTAATAGTTGGTCCTCAGGCCGTTATCCCCAAGCAGCTCCTTATTTCAGACGTGGAGAGCCAGAGGCTCAGAGCCTGGATGAGGGGAAAGTGTTGAGAAACAAAGCCCTAAGGATGCTAGGTGGGGACCTTGGACTTTAGCAGGGATCTGGGTGATGGTGGTCCTCAGTGGAACTGGGTAGGGTGATCACGGGGGAAGCAGGAAGCTCTTGGTGTGCCTGGGAATCCCAGAGGCGGCTTGGGAAGGTGCTGATCTTCAAACCAGGGGGAATGAGCGCTGGAGGCCAAGCATGAGTGGTGCTTGGGGAAGAGAACACTCCTGAGGAAAGGTCTTCCTCACTGCTTTCTGAAACCTGCTGTGCACAGGGCTTCCTAGGAGGTGGGCGCCATGGGGCAGGGGTTGGAGGGTGGGGGTCCAGATGGCCCAGCAGGGCAGTATAGTAGCATTGCATGAGACTGTGGTGAGCAAGCTCCAGGAGGATGAGAGCTGCTGACTGTGGAGCCTAGCACTCTGTACCTTTATAAGGTTAGCACTTTATAACCTTGAGGTTAGCACTTTATACTGGCTGACATCTCCCAGCTGCCTTTGGTGTGGGCATGGCCTTCTCTTTTTCTTTCTCTTTGGTGTTTTGTTTTTGTTTTTTGAGACAGAGTTTCTTTGTGTAGCCTTGGTTGTTCTGGCGCTCACTCCATAGACCAGGCTGGCCTTGAACTAATTCACAGAGACCCGCTTGACTCTGCCTCCTGAGTGCTGACTTGAAGCTGGACTCGACACTGGGACTGCACAGGGAGAGCACATAACCTCTGCCCTCAAGGGCTTTGTGGTATAGATAGGTTTTGGGCAGTTACATTGTAGGGTGATGGAGCAGACAGAATGGGGACAAACGTGACCCCAGAAGATTCAGAAGAGGGAGTGACAAGCTCAAGGGGAGAGGCAGGGAAGAGAAGGGCATCCATGTCAAAAGAGCAGCTGGTCCAAAGGCATGGAGAAGACAGAGCTAGAAGGACCGCTGATGTGTGGTTGAGGCCCAGGAAGGTAGGGGAACTGGTAGAGGCCCAGTCCCTGGAGTGAAGGGTTTGAGTCAGGAGCTGCAGCGGTGCACAGGGTTGAGCTCAGAGGAAAGCCTTTGTTTCTCATATGCTGAGCTGAGCTGTGGTTGTGTCTGGTTCAGTTTGAAAGATGAGCCAGGCTGGGTGATGGCAGCTTGGCTCTAGGTTCTTGGCCTCTGGGTTTGTTTGTTGAGCCAGAATCCCTCGCTCTGGGCTGTGTCCCCAGTTTTGTAGCCAGAAGCTCTGTGGCACAGTGTGTGTCCTTCCTTCATGACCTATTACCCTCTTGCTGTCAGGCCTGCTTGCCAGCTCCTGAGCACCTCTGCTAGCCACAGCTGCTCATGCATGTGCGTGCAGTCTGCCGGCTACACATGTAGGGCGGGACAGACGACAATTTTAGCTTTCTCCCAAGTCCTTCTGGGAAACCTCTGAGGATACCAGAGTCTCCTTGGTGCTGGTTCACTTGTTCACACTAGTGCTGGCAGCCAGGCAGTGTGGTGCACGCCTTTAATCCCAGCACTTGGGAGGCAGAGGCAGGTGGATGTATGTGAGCTCAAGACCAACGTGGTCTACAGAGAGAGTTCCAGGATAGCCAGGGCTGCAAAGAGAAACCTTGTCTTGAAAAATAAAAGCCAAAAAAGAAAGAAAAAAAAAGAAGGACTAATGCTGTCCTGGCCAGCCCTGATCATTGGAGCACCGTGGAGCTTCCTATGTCCACGACAACATCATTTGGCCCCACATACCTGTTAAGTTCCGAGAACTACATTTCTTCCTGGTCATATACCCTGATCCCATAGCTCTAGCATGTAGAATGGTCTTAGAAGTCAGGGTTGGTTGGCCTCCATCAGGTGGAAGGAATGCAACCTGCAGAGAAAGGTCTGACCAGAGTTATTTCCTAATAGGAGCTCAAAGCCAGGGGTCTGAAGTTTAGGCCCAGAGGAATGCTTTGTCCGGGGCTGGGTGAAGCAGAGTATGACCTTCTGAAGTCAGGTGACCCAGAGTCCCAGATCAGAAGTACAATTAGCTTCTTGTGACTTGCGTTTCTGCCTCTGCTAAATGGGGCTCTAATCGTTTCTGCCATCCTACGATGTAGAACATCCGTAGAAACGGGAGGCAGTGTGTATGAAGAGCCCACACAGGTGCCTGGTGCACAGAAGGTACTCAGCAGCTCTTGCTTATCAACATCTTCTCAGTGCTCCCCTACATGTGGGAGATATGGATGCCTGAAACTGTGACATGATAAGGCTCAATTCATAATTGGGCAAGTCAGAGATTAATAAAATGGCAAATAATAGAACAGTCACAATATGCTGTGTATCTGTGCTGCTTTGTTCCTGAGGTCCAGAGAAGAGCACACAGTGGCTCTCCGCTGCTGCTCTTGTTCAAGAGACTTTGCCATCCTGACTTACACATGAGGAAACGGGCTAGGAGAAGGGAAGTGAGCTGCCCAAGGTCTCACAGGAAGTAAATTGAGGGATGGGGTTTAAGGTTAGGTCTTAGCTCTGGAACCCCACCATTGTTCTCCAGGCCTTGAGGTCCCCTGTGCTGCTTGGTGGGAAACGCACCAGCTCAGCCACTTGTGTTGCCCTTCTCTTGCAGGTCATCCTTTTTCAGTATTAACGCTACCGGCACTTGCGCATCTGTCCATGGGCACCGCACAGCTGCCCCTCAGCCGCTGAGATCAGCATCCAGCTGTGGCCAGGGATCCACATCTGCATACACTCTCACCCACTGCCATCCTGCCCTCTGCCAGTGGTCACCCCAGCCCAGGCCCGGTCTTTCCCTCCCCTGCCAAGAACCAGAACCCACCAGGAACAGCAGAGACCCTCTCTGAGAAGGCAGGTTCCCAGAAATGTGGCATCAGCATGAAAACAAGCAGCCTGCCCTTCCTCATCAAACAGGAATCATCGCTAACGTCAACTGATCCCAGCAGCAATGGCAAACTGAGTCGCGAGTCACCAACAGTCTCCTACTTCACAGGTTTTCTTCGCCCCACATTGGCCTTTATTTACTACTTTCTTAGAACCATCTCTGAATTCTGAATAGCCAACAACCCCCAACATTATATACTCTGTTGCTTTTGTCTGGAAAACTCTACAGTGTTTGTGGGATGTCCCCAAAGAAAAGCTATGTTCTAATTTTATCATTTCCATCTGTCTGGTTATGTCAAGTTAACTCAGAAAAAGAAGAGATCCTGACCAACCCTGAGAGGCCCAGTAGGGCGGAGATGGAGGCCTGCCCAGATGAAGAGGCAGAGGGGCAGGCAGGGGTGGATGCCAGAGAACATCCCCCATTGGCATGGAGGAGTGGGACTGGGTACACTGGACTTGGTGGGGTGCTAACCGTTTCAGCTACCCAGCAGGAGTCAAGGCAAGGATGTGTACCATCTGCATAGTGACACTGCTGAATGTTTGGGTGGGCTGGCATCAGGGACCCTTGTAGACCACTTCTCAGTCCTGAGAGGAGGGCCTGAGCCAGTCTTCTCTGGGGGTGGGGTGGGGTGGGAACAGAACCCAGTGAAATGGTGGTCCAAATATTAGTTCTGATTCATGCTGGAGTGAAGAGAGGTGCCCATGGCCTCAGTGAGTAGCCAAGCCCAGGATTTCAGCCGGCACCTCTGCAATTTCCCCAGCAACTCTGAGCAGAGCCAGCTCCACCCATGCTCCACCCATTCCTGAGAGCAGAGGCCAATTCCAACTAAAGGCCTCAGGGTACACAGGGCCCCTTCTGTTTTCAGGGGGTGCCCATTTGTCCCACACTTATCCTGTGATTACAGAAGCACTTGGTGGGCTGATGCACTTCTCACATGAGGCTGCTAGCGGCGTGTTTTCGCCAGAGTCCTCCTCCTTGCTTTGAGAAGGAGACTCCAGGACAGGGAAGGCAAGTTTCTAGAATGAATGCAGTTGCTGTCCTTACTTCACCCATGACAGACATCGCTAATCTATCACAGCACTCTATCTCACGGAGTCTGGATAAGGTTTCAGAATCCCCATGCTTGAAATTAGCACTTGATGAGAAGCACTGTGCTATTTGCTGTGGGACCTGGAGGAGGGTTAGGCATGGGTGCCGCCCCGGAAGGGAACTTTCATCATTTCCCTTCCAAAACTGTCAGCTGACTGAGGACAAAGAGAAAGCACCTCCCAGAATGCTGTGAGCGTGGTTCAGTTCGGAACTCCGGCAGTAGCCTGAGCCAGGCACTGACTCAAGCAGGAGGAACCTGGCCTGATCTGGCTTTGGGGAACCCAGATCTTTCCTCTGATTTTGCTCCTAATGATCAAAACCCCAATTGCAACCATGTGGGAAGTGGCCAGCTGAACCCAGGTCACTCGTCCCCACTCTGCCTTGAGCCTTCCCCCGGGGTCTAATTTTTGTGTGGATCACGTGGCAGTAGCATGTTGCAGTTCAGATGTCTCCACTACCCTGTTCAGAACAGCCTGGGAATGTACAGGCCGACAAGGCTATTTATTTAAATACACACAGAAAAGGGGGGAACACACAAACGGAAAAAATAGTAAGCACTTTTTTTGTAAACCAATGTCTGTTTTGTTACATACCTTTCATGTCGTGCTTTGTAAATGTCTTATTTGTGTAATAAATAAAGTTAATGCAAGTAGAAGTGCTGGCACTTAAATCCAGAATATGATGGGATTCCATTTCTTTCTTGCTCTTCGGTTAAGGACTTAGGTCTGAGCTGCCGGATGGCGCCATAGCCCAGGCAGTGGAATGTGCTGAGGGACGGTGACGGGGTTTCTTCTCTAACACTGTGTCATCCCGTGGATTGACTGCTTTGTGGGAAGCCAGGCTGGTTGTTGACCTCTGTTCTGCTCTCTGAATGCCAACCGTCTGCTGTGTTCTGTGCTGCTCTGCCTCAGAGAAACCTCAGTCTGGCCAGTGCTGTCCACAGACATTCCTCTCATATGCTGGGGAACTGAGGGGAGGCATTTGAGCTGGATCCAATCCAGTAAGATACACGGAATAGGTGAAATGGGAAAGTGTTGGGGAGGGCACGGAAGAAGAGTGACAGGGATCCTCTGGGGAAGGATCCAATATGATGGCTCCAGCTTGAGCACAAGACTGACTCATGATGGCTTAGTCAGGCTCTAGGGCTACCACATATGCTGGACAGTGGTCTGGTGGTTGTCGGATTCATTCCTCTGGAAAATCTTGTTCAAGTCAAAGCCCCAGGCGTAGAGACTCAAGCTGCCTATAGGGTATGGATGCTTTCCTTACCTCCTGGAGCCCTTGTGAGACAGGGTCTCTTGCTGAATGTGGAGCTCATCGATTTGGCTAGAGCCGCTGGCCAGCAAGCCTCAGGATCCTCCTGTCTCCATGTCCCCAACACTGGAATGACAGGCACATACTACTGTGCCTGGTGTTTTACTTGGGTCCTAGGGACCACAACTAAGGTGCTCGTGACTGTGTGGCAGCTGAACCATCTCCTCAACCCTTTATCCCAACTCAACCCTCCTCAACCCTCTATGCCCAACATTATTTCTGCCTCTCCAGTCTGTTTTAAATTCTATTTGGATATGACGGAAAGTATACACTTTGTCTGTGTACACGAATATGTATGTTTCTTTGCTAAGTGTACCTTCTGTTTTGAAGACCCAGCTTGAGAACTACTGATGGAGCCCCGCCTTATTAGTTTTCTAGGGTGTAGCAAAAGCCTTAGAAGGAAGAGATGACTTCCTCAGGTCTACTGCATGGTGCAGCTAGCTTGAGGGGACTGAAACCTCCCTTGACTGGTGGCTCTCCTCCAGGTCCACTCTGAATTCCTAGTTTGAGGTTTTTTTTTTTCTCTGAAGATCTCAGAAATCTATCCCTAACCTGATCTCTCTTCTGTCTCCACAGGGTAGCTTGGGTAAAGCAGCGATCATAACCTGGGGTCCGAAGGGGGGTCTCCTCCATGGACTAGTCATGCAAACATAGAGGATGCTTGGGGCCTTTACCATTCCCTCTTCTGCACAGCTAACAAATGTGATCTCTGGGGTGATGATGTGCACAGCGCACAGATTTACTTTTCTATCTGTTTTTTATATTGGTCCTCACTGTGTAATCTGGGTTGGCTCTTGCATGTGTGGTCCTTCTGCCTTACTCATCAAGTGCTACGATACAGTAGCACAGATTGCGATTTCAGGTCAGCATTGAACCCCGCCAGGTGTCACCTCTCCAACTGTCTCCCTGGAGTCACTGTGGTGTTCTGTTGTTTTGAGCATTCTTTTAACTGTTTTATAGATGCTGGAAGCTGAGGCTCAAAGAACTGACCTGCCCAGAGTTGCATGGTGCGTGGCTGTGACAGAACTGAGATTTGAATCCTGTATAGATGCCAAAGCACCTTGTGGATCCAGTGCCCAGAGGGAAAGGCGGTCCTGGGGGAAGGTGCCACCGCTGAGATGAGATCTAGTGAGTCACCAGCCAGTCACATTTCTCTGAGCCACAGATTCCCCATCTGCAGAAGGGAGGTTTTTACCCCCTTAGCTGCTCATTCAGTTAGAAATATGGCAGAAGATGAAGGTTCTTGAACGTTCCATGTATAAGAAGTAATTGGGAATGCAATATCCATATATTCTGACAGGCTTGGGCCCAGTGCTACCAAGGTGATACTGAAGCAGGTAAAATGGGGGTGTCTTCTAAAGCCCTCACCCTCGGGATCATTCAGTGCAGAAAACCTTTATTCTGAAACTCAAGCCAAAGCTAGAACGGCAGCCTTGCGTGGGTAGAGGGAATCACAGCTTGGGTTTCTCTGCGGGCTTCTCTGCCCAGCCCTTGCGGCAGGTCCTGACGATCCACTCATGTTCATCATCATCTGTAGGGAGAGAAGACAGTTAGACCTGTACTCACTAGGACCCTCAGGCCCGGCCCTGGGAGACCCCCAGGTGGGATCTTGGGGCCTGGGTGCCTTCCAGCACCAACTGTTGACCCAGGTGTTTAGCTCTGAATGGCTGGAGCCGATCTTTAACTATTACAGCATCCCTCAGCAATGCTCCTAGGCTGGGAAAATGGACCACTAAGTTAGAGAAGACTGTGTGGTTTGAGGATGGAGCTGATGAAGACAGCCCAAGAGCATTTGGCCACCATGAGTTGATTTGATCCTGTCAGGTGGAACGGGCGCCTCACCCTCAAACAAGCACCTGCTGACAACCATACAAGCAGCAGCCTGCTCACACTGGGCAGACTTTGGCAGAAGTGCTAGGAGACAGTGGGAGACATGGAGGAGACTGCTGGTGTCATCCTTTCAGAGATGGGATGCATCTGTCGCATGGCCTCCCCAACAAGTGCATCTTTCCCACCACCGTGCAGATGAGCAGGGTGCCCAGCCTCCTGGTCAGCATGTGGGAGACCCGGGAGGATCTCAGCCCATGGCTGACGCTTTTCCAAGCTTCACAATCGAGTGAGCACCGGTCTTCAGTCCATAAGCAGTGCCCCCCCTTCCTTTATGGGACCCTCTGTAAATTTATCTGATTTTCCTTTTCTCCCTCTTTCTCTTTTAAATAACACCCAGTCCCTCCCCCAGCACAACAGGGACCCACTCTAATAGCAGGGCATGCACCCCTAAAAATGCATGCAGCTTTGTAAAATATGCCCTCTTGTTTTGTGTGCAAATGTGTTTTTAATTTACAGAAATGGCATTGTGCTGTGAGCCGCATTGTGTGGGACTTCTTTCCATCTGGGTCCGTTTCACTTTTCCCGTGGCCAAATGCACAGCTAGTTCTTTGCTTGTTACCATTGCCTCATGTTCCGTAGCTGGCTGCTCTCATGGCTGACTCTGTTCTCCAGGGGTCACCTTCAGCTTCCCAGAACCAGGGACACCAGGCAGAGTGGATACATGGGAGAACTTGCCTGGGTTTTGTTCTGAGAGGAGCACCATGGGGCTGCACACATTTCACTCACCTGTACCCCCTACCACCTGCCTGTCCTTCCTGTCCATCCCTGGCCTCAGGATAGCTTCCTCTGGGCCACAGAAAGAGGCATTTTCTCGCCACCTCTGCTTAACCCACTGCCTCCCATAGGAGAAGGGTACTACTACCCATTCTCTTCAGGTGACAAACACTGGAATCTGAGGACCAAGGGGACTCACTGAAAGCTGAAAAGCAGAAGGCTAGGGAAAGCCTCCTCCGGCCCTTGCCCAGGGACACTCCCTACGGTCACCAGGCCCACACTGGGAAGAAGTTCGTGGATACCTGAATGTGTCACACAAGCCCTGCAGCTCATTGGGTCTCTGTAAGAATACAGCAGGGGTTGGGGAGATCGTGTCCCAGAAGTGAGGTTTTAGATCCCCAGTCTCTGGAATCTCAGCCAAGTTCATCTTGGCTGTAAGGCTAACTTCTTGGTTGCAGCCTAACTTCTCACCCCAAGGCATATTTGATGATGTGAGAGCCAAAGTTGCCTCTGCAAGAGCTAGCCCCTGGTAGGTGACCTAAGAGAAAGGGCTTGCTAGTGAGAATGTGTTCTGCCCTTGGGGGAATGACCAAGGTTCTGCCCTTGGGCCTCAGTTTCCCCTAGCAGGCTGTCTGAATGTCCTAGCTAAGGCTGGCAACCCAAGGGTGTGTGGTGGGGTGCTGCGCTGATTTGTCAGCACACAAGGAGTTAACCGCTGGTGGAGCCCACTTTCGCCACACTGTGAGCAGCCTGGTTGATAATTACAGTTCTGAAGTCTCCAGGCTATTCGAATCAGTGCAGCTGCAGCCTCTTCAGCGGTAACCCCTGAAACCAGACAAACTGGGTGTATTGTGCTGAACCAGTCCTCAGGCCCCTCCCTGATGGTTACAAATTGACAGCAATGGACTTAACAGCCCTCTTCACTACTCGGTTTACTCTCTACCTGGCTGCACAGCCACCAATTTGAATCCCAGATGCCTTTCCTCGGGCAGCTGCTCCTCCACCCTCCCTCCACCTCCTCGGTTCCCCTGGCCCTGCCATGCCAGGGTGAGGCTGCTGGAGCACATTTCATCAATATTTAAAATGGAATTAAACCTGTAGCTTTGATTAATGCCTCCTGGAGCCCGAGAGTAGTGATTACTATTTTGCAAATTGCGATTGTTGGAATATGTTAATATGATTGTCTGAGAACATCTTCACCTTCTCGGGTAATTTTCCTCCTTTTTTGGCAGGAGGGGAGGAGGAGGGGAAGAAAGCAAAAAAAAAAAAAGATGGGGAAAACACCCCCACGAACTCTTTAATCAATTGTAAATGATCAGCCTTGGCAGAGTTGTGGGTGGTGCAAAGGGAAGTGGGAACAGGAGGGGAAGACTTCTGGTTTGGTGCATTTAACATCATCCTAAGTTTTTGGATCTGGTGATGCCACTCTGGGACACCATCCTAAGGAAGTAATGTCGTAGTTGTCTCCATACTGTTGAGAATCAAGAGGACAGAAAGTGATGTGGATTTCTAAATTAGGGAATGGTTACTTTGTTGTCTATTCATTCATTTAACAAATGATTTCTAAATACTGTCCTTGCCAGCAACCTTCTGGCGTGGGGAGGAAGCAGTGGGCTCTCACTGTAAGCCATGGGGAGGGGATATTTAGCAGCCAGGGAAAATAATAGTTGTGGAGTCGATATGGCAACACAGGGGAAATGCTTTTGATGAGATAATAAGCCAGAATAATAAGATGATGCAACAAAACAAAACACCTCCCCACAACAAAAATCTGTGAACTTTTATGCAGAAATCCTTGCTCCATGTAAAATTGCGGTTCGAAAAAAATTAAAAGTGATAAAATGGATTGGGGTAACTCTGGGAAGTGTGATTTTTCCTTCCTGTTTTTGGGTGTTTTCCAAATCTTGTTTACTTAATGTGATCTGATCACAGAAAAATTTTTAAATAATCCTTGCCTTTTTTGTCCTGCCCTGCAGTATAATGTCTTGGTGATTTTTATATGTTTTGTTCATTGAAATTTCATGAAAGATTTTTAGGCTCCTAAAATCACTAATGTTTTTATACTTCTAAAAAGTAAAAATTCTAGCATAAAATATTGGTAAAAATAAACAAAAATCTAAATAGATGCCTTGCAGAGTGACCATCTCCCAAAAGAAGGGAGAAGAAAACACACACACATACACACACACACACACACAGTAACTTTGCAATGGAGAAACTGACCTCAGCTAGGACCAAGGTTCAGGACAGTGGCAAGCAAACTCCAGGGAACCTGTCTCCTGGTTCTGTTTGGATAGAAATGGCCCTCACTTTTGTGGGCTTCTTCTCCAAACCCTACAATCACAGTGTGATTGGAAACATCTAAACTTTCTGCATGAAGGTACATCCTACAAAATACATGACCAGTGCTCCTTAAAACTGCCCCCCCAAACAAGAAAAGCAGCACCTATGGGTGTAGCCTAGTTGCTGAGATCAGTTCCTAGCCAAACCAAAACAAAAATCCTAGTGAGGCATGGTAGTATACACCTTTATTCCCAGCACTCAGGCTGCAGAGGTAGGTGATCTCTGAGACTGAGTCTAGTCTGGGCTCATAGTGAATTCTAGACCAGACAGGGCTACATAATGAGACCCCATCTGAAAACAAACAAAACCCACTAAATAAAACAGAAAAGCTGGAGCAACTGCCACACTTCAGAGGAGCCCACAAAGACACAACTACATGTGTGAGTGGATGTGAGGGAAAGAAAGAGGATTGGATTAAGCCTTAGACCTTAGTTAAATTAGTTCCCCAACACTAGTATCGGTACAAATGTACTAATTTGCCAAGTGTGTCACACAACAGTGGCTATGAATAAGAGGACGTGGGCATGTGGCGTGCTGAGAATCGCTGTAGGATCCTCACACTGGGCATGTGACTGTATTGCTCTCAAATAAAATGGTTGTTCGTTTCAAATGCATGAAAACCGAGTGTGCTCCTTACTGATCAGATACCATGCTCGCCAAGAGAAGCCAGACCCCTGAGCACAGCCAGTTGCCCAAGTGAAAACATTCACTGTTTGTCTCCCTTGGCCCCTCACACCGGATTTCTAACATCCTTTCTTAGGTAATGCCTCCCTTCCCATTAGAGACCCCCCCTTTGGGGGTTGCATATCAGATACCCTACATTATGATTCCTAATGGTAGTAGAATTATGAAGCAGCGACAAAAATAACTTTATGGTTGGGTCACCATTACATGAGGGACTGTATTAGAGGGTCCAAGCATTGGGAAGGCTGGGAATCATTGGCCTAGAGCTAAGCTCTTGGTGCAGGGACCACTGCACCCAGCACACATAGGTGCCAGTAAATGCTTCGCCAGGTGAATCTGAATAAGCCTTTTCCATCCTGATTTGCCTCAGTAGTCTGCAGCTAGACAATAAGGAAGTTTCCAGCTAACCTGGGATACCTGGGCCTTCTAAAACACCAGACTAGGATACTAGCCTGATAGGTACAAGGAGAACTTAAGTTCTGTCTTCAGCGAAAAAAAAAGAATCAAAAAAGGCCTAAACATGCCAGCTGTGTTATACTTTAAATCCGGACATCAGATTACTCCTTTTAACGCAAGCAACTGTTGATCTAGGTGAAGCTCTGAGATTTCTTTCAGAAGTCTAAATTCCGATAGTGGTAAAGGCTATGGATTGGGAAGGGGCCTATGCATTTACTTGTCTGGACACAAAGGACTCATGATGTGTGTAGACTGGGACCTCATGCTCACCTCCACTCCACCCTCACAAGCCCTGTCTGGATGCCAGACCTCCCTGACAATGAAGCCAAGGTCATGGTTGCTTCAAACAGCAGCCACATCATCAGGGCCTAGCACAGACCCAGAACATTTAAAGTACTTAATAACTAACTATATGGTGAACAAATGAATAAAGAAATGTAAACTTGGGGACATAAAAGTAATAGATTCACTCTGTGGGATTGAGATCAAAAAAAAAAAAAAGAATACCCTCCCTCCTTGGGCAAATGGAGCTCCTCAGATAGTAGGAAGTTGCCAAGTACAGGCCCAGGACTGCCAGCAGCTGCTGCCTTTTGTGTCCTGAGGCCATAGGTTGGGCGCTTCACCACCTGGCCGAGGATCATACCTGAGGACTAACCATTTGCAGGAACGCCAAGCCTGACTGGCCTATGATTTCCCTTCCAGCAAAGATGGAGAAGGACCAGCCTACATAGGCCAGATATGGACCAGGCCTGCCAAGCTGTCCACAGGTCACAGAAGGTGACAGCAGTTGAGTCTGCAGGTTAGCGTGACAATGAAGCAAGAAGAGGGATGGCTGCAAGAAAACAGCAGAGAGGGGGGCAGTATGGCTGCACACTGGTTAAGAGTGTGGCTTTTGAGGGCTGGGGAGATGGCTCAGTGGGACACCAGACACCAGCATCTGTGTAAGTGTGTAACTTCGCTGTAGATAGGGTGGATGGGTGGATCCCTGAGGCTTGCTGCCTTTGCTGTCTAAATGAAACTAGCTTGCTGACTAGCTCCAGGTCCAATGAGAGACCCTTCCTCAAAACTAATAAGGTAAAGAGCAACAGAAGAAGGTAACTGAAGTTACCTCTGACCTCTATGTGTACAACACACAAGGAAGTGCACACACTCACACACACAGTATAGCTTTGGAGCTCTGTGCCACTACTTTGGGCAAGAGGTTGCCACCTTGCTGGGCCTGTTTGCCCCTCTAAAAATGTCTCTACTAGGAAGCTTTGCCATGAAGTCATGTCTGTAACATGCTTAGGACAACTCTTGGTGCACATGGAATGCCAAAGACCCAGAGAGAAGCCAGAAGTTAGTTGTCTTTACAAGGTAGGACTTCTGAACTAGAAGACCTGGGTCAGATGAAGAGCCACCCACTTGCTGGGTGAGTAGCCCTTCTCCACTTCTGAGGCAGGATCCCATCTGCATGGTGGGTTGAACAAGATCTCCTACAGAAGGCAGGGGAGGCCTGGCCGGGAAGAAGGGTGCTCCATGAACACTGAGGAGGTGAAAGCTAGACATTGTTCCAGTGGGTCCTTAATTCCCAAACTGGATGATTGCAAGGGTGTGTTCCCTAAGGGACTCACCAGTGTACCCTTGGGACTTCTGGATCCCTGCCAGATATGGGGTGGGGGGAACCACAGGGAGGAGGTCTTTACTCAGAATTGGCACCATGAGGATCAAGAGGCACAGCTCAGCTAATGAGTTCTGTTCAAAGCTAAGAGGACAGGTTGGGGCAGGTGAGCTGTGGTGGGCAAACAAGTAAATTGGGGTCACTGGGCACCCACAAGCTGGGCTCTTGGCACACCTTTGGGTTATGTAACCCTGTGGTCACCACTCCTATGCAGATTCCACTAGTGTGAGGGGAGGGGTGTGGACTGGGAAAGGGAGGAGACCCAGAATGAACAAAGCGGCAGACCTCAGGGAGGGAGGGCAGCCCAGGCCAGAGCCTAGTGGGGCTGAGCTTTGTGTGTGCATGTGAGTATATGTGTGTGTGTGTGTGTGCATTCATATGCACGTACATGTATGTGTGATGTGGTGGTGGTTGCGTATGTGTGTGTATGCATGTGTATGGGTGTACATGTGTATGGTGTGTGTGAGTGTGCATGTGTATGTGTGTGCATGTGGTGTGGGGGTGTGTGAGTGTGTGTATATGTATGTGTGTGCCTGTGTGTGCATGTGGTGTGTGGGAGGTGGTGTGTGCATGTGTATGTGTGTGCGTGTGTGTGTGCATTCATCCCTCCTCAACGAGAGAAGGGACTGCATCACTTACCATAAGGAAAGCTTAGGAGATGTAGTGACCTTCTTCACTCCATTGAGGCAGAGTGGGAGGCTCAGTGAAGCTGCTAGTGTGTGTAGGGAACAAATGCCCATTCTACTGTGTGCCTGTGAGTGTGCCAGTGGTTATGTTTGAGGGTTGAGGAACACACTGTAATGCATGGAACTCTGGTGTATGTGTGGCACACTGCGTGGAGCTGTCTGACTGTGGCAGCGGGGATCACAAATACAGGGAAGAGACACTGCCAACCTGAACAGCCAACCTCGTCATGCCAGGCCAGGCTCTGGGACAGAGAGCATCTGTCACAGGACACTGCCCTTTACTCCTGGGGTCAATGCCAACAGGAGTCCAGACGGGGATGGAGTTGCAAATCAAATTAGACGTTCAGCCCTTGGCAGGCATCCACCCCATAGCCCGGCCCCACCTTCAGTACAAATGACAAATGCATGAGATGGTGGGGTGGACCAATGCACCATGCCCTAGCATTCCTTTCACAACTCCCAACAAAAAGGAGACTTAGAATTTTTCTGGTGGTGGTGGTGGCCAGAGGCAAAGACCTCAGTACTGTCAATATTGACTGAGAAGTCCCTGCCCAGGCAGAGCCTGCTGCAGGCAGGTGAGAAGCCGTAGGCTGCTCTTGTCTCTCCTTGTAGTGAAGTATCCTCTTGGGAGTGGATTAGGATAAACCACATCACCCCTTGGTAACCAGAGCTGCAGAACCCAGCATCCGCAAGCTTGCCAAGGCCCATTCAGATACAAGAGGCTTGGAAATAAAAAAGGAAATGGTAAGACTGAAATAAATAAATATTATAATTAATGCATTCAAACTTGATTAGTTATTAATTCTAGAAATCAAAACAATTTTATTATCCTTGAAATCTATTTACAGGCTGTTTCTTCATTTTGCCAGAATTCTGTGCTATACACACCCCTCCCAAGAAATCAGAGCTAGTGTAACAGAACTGCAGTCAAATAATGGACCACGAAGAGTTGGAGAGACCCAACAGTAAACAGAGCTTGTATTTTGTTTTAATATATTGAAATGATGGGGATAGAGGCCTTAGGAGCTCTCATTGGGGACAGGTGAATTAAGAATCTCAGGAATCTCAGAATCTATCTGGGGCCAGGTGCTGGGCACCCCAGGAACACATGCCCTCCCTCAGTGGACCTCATGGATGCTTCTGAAAATTTGGCTGGTGTGGCTTAGGGTGGAAGTTGTGAGTGCTTCAGTTGCTGGGTAAGGGGAAAAGTGCCCCGAGACAAAAAAAAAAAAAAAAAAAAAAGAAACTTAGAAGTTCTTTAGGAAGGCCCTAGGCTAGAAGGACACTTCTCTGAGTGCCACAGTTTTTGACCACGTTGGAACAAAGAAGAGAACCTGTTGCTGAGGTGACGAAACACACATGACTTGTGCTTGTGAGTGATACTAGTCTAGAACCATCATCTGTGTCCAGTGTGGACAGGAGGCATTCAGGAGTGGGGACTGCACACCTGGCCTCTCTCCCACCCCAGAGCAAGTGCATGCTGAGTGGAGGGTGCATGAGACTCACACTGTTGGCACCACACTATTCTTCCTGCTTCCCTACCTTTACTATTTGAGCACTAATAATTGAAATGCCTGCTATAGTAATAAGACAATTCAGCAAAGCTGAGTACCATAGCCAAGGTCACCCTGATTTCATAGCATCTGCTCCTTTTGCGCTGATCTCTGGTTTACTTGGATGGTGGAAGCCAGTGTACAGCTGGCAGAGGCTAGATTAGGCTGGGGTGGCTGAGACAAACAGGAGGGATGGGAACTATTCTTCGACACTGGTTTTGCAGGTCAATGTTACCATCTCTGGATCACAGGGGAGGGGGTTCAGGCTCAGAACCAAAGCCTTTCCACAGGCTCACCAGCGACAGATGTGGTGCAGCGACAGCCACATCTGTCTTCATCCCTGCAGCCTGTGGTGTGGCCGTGCCCCACTTCCTGAGAAGCCCTTCTGCAGCTCTGGCCCTAACTGTTCACTGTCTGAGGGATGGAAGTCAAACACCCTAACCACTATTCACTCACTTCATCCTCTGTCTCCAACACACAGCTCAGACCCACTCGGACACACCCATCAAAGCCCTGCTGGACATCACTGCTTTGGGAAGCCCCCTTGAGTCCTCCCCCAGCCTCTAACACACAAGCAGGTCAGAGTGCTAAATCTGAGGACCCCTACTGTTCCTTCCCTTTCTTTTAACAAACCCCATCTCTTGCTCTTGAAGATCAGCCTTAGCACCTCATTTTCTGGGCCATTATCTCAACCACACAGGACATAGTCAGACATTCGGATCACTGCTGTTGCAGCTCTGGGTACCTGAGAAATGAGGGCATTCTTAGTTTTGGAAGAAAGAACCTCATACTCAATATTTTAAACTAAATATGAACATGAACATCACAGGCCACATGGAAGTGTGTTGGACTGCCTTCCACATGTCATTTGTGGTTTATTTGAGCACTGGGCTCCCGAAAGGCCCCAGGCTTCCTGTCTCTGCCTGCTTTGTCTGTGCTTTTCTCCATCCTGCACTGATTTGGGGGTTTGGGGAAAGCTCTGCACTGTCACATGAAGCCCTCGTACACAGGAGAAAAGCGAAGACCTGAGTCTCGGGTGTCAGGGGATCTGAAGGTTGATAAGAAAGGATGAAGATGAGAGGCCTGTACCCCAAAACCAAACACCAAGGAGAGATCTGGGAACAGCGGGCCACAGGTTCAGTTTTCAAAGCAGTGTCAAAAGCAGGTGGGTGGAGGCCAGAGACTAGCCTGCCAGGGAACTCTGGCTCTTTGGCTGTGTGGTGTGAAGGACGTACCTGCTTTCAACTTTCTATCCATGGTACAAAAATCACCATTCCCGTGACCATGGCATGCACCGCCCCGTGGGCAGAAGCACGCTCTGTTCCCTAGACTGCCTGCACCAGTTTCATGCTCACTGTAACTCTATATGACAGGTCCTCTACTAACTACTCCCATCTTTCACAGGACTCTGCATTTCAGAGAAGGTAAGCCACCTGCTCAAAGGTGCCCAGCTCGCAGTGGCATCTCCAAGAGTTGCCCTGTGGCTCTAGCGGCCCTCAGATCTAGGTATGGGCCTCAGCTAAGTACCCCCCTGACTTCCAGAGCTGAACTGAGGAAGAGAGGTGAGGCTTCTGCCCATGGGTTCTGGCCTTGCACTAACTTCCATTAAAGGAGACAAAACAAACCATGCTGGCCAGGCTGATTCCAGCTGCGGAAGGGGAAGCTATGGCCTCTGGATGCCTTCAGGAGGCTGCCCTGGGGGCAGGGAAGCATTGTTAGCACAGTCCATGGTCCCGCAGTTGGAAAGGGGATTTCCAAGAGAGGGTGACAGTGGGCAGTTCTGTAGGTCAGGAAGGGGCAGCAAGCAGGGCAGGCTGCCATTACCAAGCATGGATCTTGGCAGGGACCCGTGGGTAGCTTTCAAATGGACCAGCCTTACCCTTCCTAGGCCAACTTCTGTTTGGGAAGAGGGCCCCATAGCTTTACCTATGTTATCAGAGAGACCTCGATTCAAATGCTGGCTCTTCCCTTTAACAGAGGCATAATTGTCAGTTTCCCCATCTGTCAAGTAGGGAAAATAGGATTCCTCAAAGGCTGGGGATGTGCTAAGCTTCTGGCACAGTAGAGGCTTCCGTGTCCCTTCTGCTGACGGCTCATATCCACGTCTGCTAGGAGGGATGTGTGCTCTGTAAGGGCATTTTATCTGGCAGTTCCAAGTGTGATATTATCCCTCTACAAAGCCTTCATTATGGTGCTGCTGACAATGCCACAGATAAAGCAGGGATGCCCCTGCATGCCAGCCTCCAGGTGATTATAACATTTGGGTAAATTGCCTTTTGTCTTGTTAGAGAGCTAGCAGTGGGAGGGGCCGTGCGGGAGTCTCACTGGCCCACTTACAGAAAACCCCAGGGAGGCTCCACCGAGAGATAGTCTGGGTTTGGGGCAGAAGCTGCAGCTGTCAGTGGAAATTCAGGGTTCTAGCCCTGGCTGGACGGACCATGGTTGACGGTGTGAGGGTCAGGCCTGGGGTTGGTCATCTTGGGGGAAGCAGCTGCTTCAAGATGAGGGGAGTCTTGACTTTCTATAGCCCTGGAAGACTCTCTTTCTAAGCTGGATTTTGAGCATAAAGTAAGCAGAGGACCCATCTTAGCAAAGCAGCCATCTGTAGCTCAGACCGCTCCATCTCAGGCGCTGGGAAGGCCGTTGGCTCCTCCACCAGCAAACCCCGTCTTCTCACTCAGAGCCAGCCCCAACCCCATGGCTATTTAGCTTTGGAGTCAGCTGGCCCTGGGCTTAATTCCAGCTCTGCTGACCACGAGCCACCGCACCTCCATCTCACCATCTGTGAAGTGGGAACGATCAGAAGAGCTACTTGTCACGGGAGGTGGAGGCCTATCCCTGGGATGCAGCAGGGGTGCTCATAACCGCCATAACATCCCACATCTCACATGCCCCTTGGTTCCCTTCTGTTGAGTATCTGGGATGTTTAAACTTCTGAAGACTAAACTGACCTTCCATTTTCAGGTGTACAGTCTGCAGCTGACATATTCTAGAGTTGCCTGGGGTGGTTGCCCGTCCCCTGTGAACGGGCCTGGCATGCAGGTGAGCCTGAATATGACTCCCGTCTGTGCTGAATTTCCTGGGGGAGATTCTTTAAACTCACTGAGCCTCAGCTTGTCAAATGTGGCTGACAGCAGGACTTCCTCCTACGTGAGAGTGGATGTCCACTCAGTGGTAGATCTTACCACCATCTTCTTCTTCCTCCCAAAGGCTCCAGACAGCACAGGCCAGGTCACAGCCCTTCTTCCCACTGCCCACTGAACCAAGCACACATTCAAGTGAGGTCCATGGTCTTAATTTTGAATTCTGTCTGGGACCCACAGATTCAAGCGTAAAATGGGCCTCTCTGCAAATAATCTCCAGCGTGTGATATTTTTATGAAACCAAGCCATTGTTTCTGATTGAAGAAAAGTCGGTGCTATTTTGAAGAGAAGCGCGATTAGGCAGTGGCGTTCTCTTTCACCATTGGGAATTAGACGCCGTTTGAGAGATTGTGAGCGCCAGGACATTTGCCAGATGTGCTTGATTCTCCACTGCCGACAACAAAGGGGATAATGTTGGCGGGAATCTTGACGGCGCTGCTGCTGATCGGATATTCTTTGGGGATGATACTGAGACCTTTCAGGGAAGGATTTCAGCTTTTACATACACTAATTTGGGATGCTCACTCTCTGTCTTGCACAAAGCAAATTTAGTTCATTGTTAGCTGTATCTGTTAAAATGGTTACAAGGGTTTTTCCTTGAATATTAATAATGTGCCTTTCATCGGAGACTCGCGTGGGGTGTCATTAATTGGGAGGGGGAGTGAGGATTAGTGGCATAGTACTCTCAGAGATGATTCCTACTAGTGCTACGGAGGTGAGCAACAGACACATAAAAAGATGCATGAACAAAATGCCGACGTCACTTTGGCTAATCGGTCCTGAGGTGAAGGCGGCACATGGGGGGGGGCAGCACTAGTTAATCTCTTGGTTTTTCATTGTATTAAAGGCAATTGACCTGAATATCTTCAAATGCTTCCTCATCGGATCAAAGCGTAGAAAGGACCACTTTTCAAAAAAGGTTACGCTTAATTGGGAGACTGCAGTGGTTTTGTCTTAAGACTCGAGAGTGGGGCTTCTCATCCATTTGGGAGCCTTTCTGAGCTCCAGTGACTGTGTTTGGGAGAGGGACAACCATGACTCATGTATGCCCAGACTTAAGAGGCCAATGAGCATGAAATGAGTTAGTGCACATTCACAAGAAGAAAATAATAGTGTATTTACCAGCGTGCTGTGACTAGGACAGAGCAGCCAGGCAGTGAACACAGAGGGAGAAAGTCTATTCAGCTTGTGTCGTGTGGCAGCCTGGCCGCTTTGGGCCTCTGGTGAGAGTGGTATCTCAGTGGAGGTGACATGTGAAGGGTTGGCTGTGGCACTAGAACCCAGGGCTCAGACGCTTGTGATGGGAGGTCCCAAGTGACCTAAGGGTCTCCCCTAGGGCTTCACCTCCTGATAACACCCCCTGGGGCCCCGACCCTTCAACACTTGGAGCTCTGAGGGGCTGTGCCCACAACCAAACTACAGCAGACAAGCTTTGGGTTTGGGCCAAACTTTGTCAACAGCTGTGTGACCAACCAGAAGCAAATTCTGTTTTTAAAGACTTAGTTTATGTGTATGTGTATGCCTGCCTGGTGCTCACACAATCCAGAAGAGGTGTCAGATCTCCTGGAACTGGAGTTACAGAGAGGGCTGTGAGCCACCATGTGGTGCTGGGACTCAAACACGGGTCTTCTGCAGGAGCAGCAAATGGTCTAACCACTGAGATATCTCTCCAGGCTCCCATAAGGAACTTGCTAGCCTGTCTGACATCACACTGTAAACTACAGGTCACGCGAGTTCTTCTGTTAGAGATAAGGTGAGGGTGAGAGCTGAGAGAAGTCCAAAGCCCAGGGCCTGGCCAGCCTCCTCTCCAGGGAGCTTTCCAGCCTTGCCCCCTGAGAGGGGGGTGTGCGGGTGAAGTCATCCTGAAGTAACATCAGGCTGGCCTCCTGGCCTGGCTCCGTGCTAATGCTGAGGGATGAGGTCTGTGGCAGGTGCAGGAAGGCGGGAAAGGCTGTCTGTGCCGCTGCTCACTCACGGATGGCTGGTAGCCTGGGTGGACTTGAACATGGTGTAGAACACAGGTAGACCTTCAAACAAGTGAACCCAGACCTGGACCCTAGCTCCCAGTAGCATTCTGTTTCCCAGGCTGAACAGGAAGGAGGCAGCAAAATTAGCATAGCCAATCACACTTGTCTCCCAAGAGACTTCTTTGCTCCTTAGCATCCAGAGAAAACATAATAAGCCCCAGGGCCCCACTTACTCCTCATTCCTCCAGCCTGAGTCAGTAATCACCATAGTGATGGCGGCCTCGAGCCGCCAATCACTGAACACCTGTGGGGCCAGGTGCTGGGCTGCCTAGTCATGTACTTATTCTCCCTTTGCCCCGCAGATCCTCCAGAGAGATGTTACCACAATACCCATTTCATAGATGAGGAAACTGAGGCTCTTAGAGCACAAAGTGAGCTATCCATGATCACACAGCTCACCTACCATTGATGGGGTTCTAGGCCCTGCGTCTTTAATCGTTACAGCCCCTCTCCCAGTCCTCAGGCCTCTCATGGGACAGAAGGTCCTAAACAAGCCTGGTTTGTTGTGTTTGCTGTACTGAGAGGGGAATGCACTAACTGTGCCCAGTGGCTATCACTTACTAGTTACTGTTCTAAGACAGGAAGCTCCGGGGAGAGGAAAGATCACTAATGGGGAGATGGAATAGTTCTAGTGCCTCCAGCCTGCCTGCCACTCTAAGACCTGACATTCTCATCTCAGGACATCTGCCTCCGTTCCAGATGCCAGCATGTACATATGGAGGCGTTAATGAGGCTTGAGGCAGCACATGAGCAGAAGCTGTGAGGCGGACAGAAATGGCTAATGCGGCTAGCTATACAGCAGGGACTCAAGTACTGTGCACTCACCTAGCAGCTAAGCCCAAGCTCAAACATTAGACCAAGAAACACAAACCCTGCAGATCAGATATGGTCTGAGTCCCCACATTATGACCCTATGTTGGCCAGTGAGATGATTTGAAACCTTGGCACCATGTAGAAATATAACGGATTGCTTTCATTCAAAATAGCAAGTTGTCTATTATGTGTGAGAACTGAACTTTGAATCTCAGAAGGAGAACACGTGAGATGTGAGAGGAGGGGCGCTACCTGCCTGCCTTTTCTTTTACAAAGACATGATCAGCTCATGGGACCTGTGAGATGCCAGGAACAGTGACGACAGACATAGTCGCCCAGTCCATGACCTCATGAGCTCCCACTGTCACAGGCTAAGCACTGCTGGGAAGCCTGTGTGACCTTAGAGGAGAGGGAGGCAGGCGGAGCCAGCAAAGGCCACCTCTGGCAGTCCTTGGAGAGAGCTGTGAAGTCAGCATAGTGCCGAGCAGCCAGCACCTACCAAAGAGCAGACTAGAAAACACTGAGCATTGCGTGTGTGCAGTAGGCATATGCACATGGGCTGTGTCACGTGTGCGGTCATCGGGAGGAAACACTCCTGAAGTGCCTCAGGGCCCGTGCCTTCCCTGCTGCTGTGACAAAAGCAACTTGAGGTAGGAAGACTCCACAGGGCCCACAGTCTGGGTTATAGTCCAGGCGAAGTCAGGAGGCAAGAGCCCGGGAGAGCTGGGCGCACCCACCATGGTGCTCAGCCCGCTGGCTCCACTCTTACATAGCCTTGCCCAGGGAATGGTGCCACCCACAGGAGAAAGGTCAGCTCATCTCAAACAGGTATTAATGTAACTCCTCACAGACACGTCCCCAGCGACACTCCTCCCAGGGGACTCAATTTTGCCAAGTTGATAATGAAAACTAACTGACATAGCCTAAAGCCAAACTCAGTAGAGCCCAGGTCGCCCGCTCATATCCTGGAATGCTGGAGGTTTGCAAACCTTTTTAGTGAGTAGAAGGGTGGATTTAAATTATCACTAAAAGCCTAGCACAGCTTGCATGCCTGTGATGCTAGCTACTTGGAAGGCTGAAGCAAGAGGTGTGCTTGAGCCCAGGGGTTCAAGGCCAGCCTGAGCAACATAGCAAGGCTTTTCCTCAAAAGAAGTTAATTTCACAGTAACTGAGTGCGGCGGGTGCCACAGTCCCCAGCTAGGAAAGGCATCTCTTGGGCTGGAGAGATGGCTCAGCAGTGAAGAGCATCCTCATGGTGGCTTACATTCAGAGAGCTGGGGCCAGAACTGTAACCCAGGTTTTATGGGTCACCAGCCTGGGCCTACCAGGGTCCTTTCAGTTGCCCTCTCCCACCCACCATCTTACCAGAAGGATCTCCTATCTAAACTTAACTCTTTTGCCCTTTCCTTTCTGTGTAATGGGTCTTTCTAAAGTTGCTACACTTCCAGTCTGAAACATTTCCTTCCTCTAGTCCTTGTCCACCCTACCCCCACCATGCTCCTGTCACTGTGGTTCCCAGGTGGCAGACACTCTCTCCCAACTCTGACCTTTGCACATGTTGTCCCCTGCTCTTCCCAGCCCTGCTGTGTCTCTCTGTTCTTGTGTTGATTTCAGAGGTGTTCTGTGAGACTGCCCTGGCCTACTGGCCTCCAGGGTCAGCTCTCTCCTGTGTGCTGGCCTCCAGGGTCAGCTCTCTCCTGTGTGCCGGCCTCCAGGGTCGGCTGTCTCCTGTGTGCAGGCCTCCAGGGTCAGCTCTCTCCTGTGTGCCGGCCTCCAGGGTCAGCTCTCTCCTGTGTGCTGGCCTCCAGGGTCAGCTCTCTCCTGTGTGCCGGCCTCCAGGGTCAGCTCTCTCCTGTGTGCCGGCCTCCAGGGTCGGCTGTCTCCTGTGTGCAGGCCTCCAGGGTCGGCTGTGTCCTGTGTGCCGGCCTCCAGGGTCGGCTGTGTCCTGTGTGCTGACCTCCAGGGTCGGCTGTGTCCTGTGTGCTGGCCTCCAGGGTCGGCTGTGTCCTGTGTGCTGGCCTCCAGGTTCGGCTCTCTCCTGTGTGCCGGCCTCCAGGGTCGGCTGTCTCCTGTGTGCAGGCCTCCAGGGTCGGCTGTGTCCTGTGTGCCGGCCTCCAGGGTCGGCTGTGTCCTGTGTGCTGACCTCCAGGGTCGGCTGTGTCCTGTGTGCTGGCCTCCAGGTTCGGCTCTCTCCTGTGTGCCGGCCTCCAGGGTCGGCTGTCTCCTGTGTACAGGCCTCCAGGGTCGGCTGTGTCCTGTGTGCCGGCCTCCAGGGTCGGCTGTGTCCTGTGTGCTGACCTCCAGGGTCGGCTGTGTCCTGTGTGCTGACCTCCAGGGTCGGCTGTGTCCTGTGTGCTGGCCTCCAGGGTCAGCTCTCTCCTGTGTGCTGGCCTCCAGGGTCAGCTCTCTCCTGTGTGCTGCCTCCAGGGTCGGCTGTTCCTCCTGTGTGCTGGCCTCCAGGTTCGGCTGTCTCCTGTGTGCTGGCCTCCAGGGTCGGCTGTTCCTCCTGTGTGCTGGCCTCCAGGTTCGGCTGTCTCCTGTGTGCAGGCCTCCAGGGTCGGCTGTCCCTCCTGTGTGCTGGCCTCCAGGTTCGGCTCTCTCCTGTGTGCTGGCCTCCAGGGTCGGCTGTCCCTCCTGTGTGCTGGCCTCCAGGTTCGGCTGTCTCCTGTGTGCAGGCCTCCAGGGTCGGCTGTCTCCTGTGTGCTGGCCTCCGGGGTCGGCTCTCTCCTGTGTGCTGGCAGCAGCTCTGTACTGTAAGGATCATTTCCTCAGCAGTCCTTCCTGTTCCACTGGAGAAGATTCTGGGGCACTGCTTCCACCATACCTAGCCCAGATCCAGACACATAACAAGTGTGCAAAACATTGGTGTCCACTCTCATAGAGTCCCAAAATGTTTGAGTACACGACCAAGAAAGGCTTCTCTGGAACACTCTGGTTACTCGGTCATGGCATGTTTCTATGCCTCTGTGTCTTTACATATTCTCTCTGCTTAGCGTGCCCCTCCCCGACTCTCCTGCTGGTGTAATCAGTAGGTATCCATTGCTGGTTTAAACACATCTGACCAGGCTGGCCTCAAACTTGCTATGTGTGAGTATTGTGTTGTCCTCTTGGTTCTCCTGCTTCCACCTCTGTGAGCCCTGTTCTCTGTATCATGTTTCCCTTCCCTTCATCTCCCACTTCGTCAAAAGTCCTGCCCATTACATTGCAAATGTGTGCTTCTGGGTCTGTCATGAACATCAGGCTGTGACTCTGGGGAAACAGGACTGGAATACAATTCAAACCTTTAAAAGCATCAAATGAATCTCTTGCATTCTACCCTAACCATAGAAAGATTTAACAAACACATCACACTCTGGAATGTTCCAGAATAGACTTCATACTGCCCTACTTCTGCAAAATGCTCCCACTGACCCACTTCCCAGCAAATTTCATAGTCAAACACATCAGAGACATGCAAGAAATATATTCCCCTGCCCCCACCCCCAGGGTAGAGGTTCATAGTTCACATTCATTTCTTCATTTATCTGGTTTACATATCCTTTTTTTCAGGATTGAAATGAAGGCTTCGTGTATACTAGACAAATGCTGTCTACCTTGAGATACACCCGGCCCTGCTTCATACCTATTTAATGAGCACCACTGTATGCTAGCCCTGTGTTCAGTGCCAAGGCATGCCTGCTGCACTGGCTCAGGGGCTTTAGGAAGAATGTTTGCCCTGCAGCTTCAACTTCACTGGCTTACAGATCTCAGTTCTCAAGGGGGTGGTCCTGTCAGGTGATGCAGCATGGCTCCAATGAGCTTTGCTATGGAATGATCTTTTTGTACACTGTGAAGATGTGTCACTCTGGTTGGTTTAATACAGAGTTGAATGACCAATAGTAGGCAGGACTTTTAGGCACAGAGGATACTGGGAAGAAGAAAGACAGAGTCATGGAGAAAGCATGACATGTAGGCGACGAGGTAAAAGTCATGAGCTACGTGGCAGCACATAGATGAATAGAAATGGGTTAATTTAAGTTAGAGCTAGTTAGAAGAAAGCCTAAGCTATTGGCTGAGTTTACACAATTAATCAGTCTCTGTGTAGTTATTTGGGAGCTGGCTGGCAGGACAGAAAAAGACTCACAACAGAGTTTAGCATGGAGGAGAGCACTACACAGGCTGGAGTCACTGGTTACAGGTTAACTGGGTTGCTGTTATACAGTTGGACAAAGGAACCACTACATAGAACCCAGGGGTTCTCCACACTCCTTAACACTTCCACTGCTGATAGAAACGTAACAAAAATAGAATCAACCTGAATAGCCAGTGTTTCTGTCTGGACTTTTTGACAGGTCTTGTCAGGATTCAGACCCTTTGAAATGACAGTTTACGTAACCCTGCCAGATTAAACAAACAAACAAACACAAAAGTGAGACCAGAGGAAATATAAAGCTGGAGGCTAACAGGACCTGGTGTGAAGTGGAAGAAAGAGCTCATAAATGTTATGCTCAGCTTCATGGTCAGTCAAAGATGTGGTGATGGCAGTCTCGCCCGTGCTCTGCCTGTAGTCTTCTGTGCCCACAGCATTGGTCTTCCTTGTGCTCCCCTATATATGCCTTCACCTCCCCCAAATTGTTTCATAGAAGGATTATTGACAGTGGCTGGCTGGTTATAGGTTCTTTAAGCAGGACTGATTAGAAATTAATATTAGTTGATTATGGGTCTAGGGTCTTCGAGCGTCTATCTCCCCATGTGACGAAAAGGTGCCAGTATCTTTGTATTTCTAGAAAGGACAGTTCAGCTTTTTGACAGTATGTGGTAGCCTCGTGTTCCATACCAACTGGGGCACAGAGGACACACCTTTATCAGGAAGTTTTAACATCTGTAGAAGAGCTCACCTGCTTAGGAGCATTGTGACAGAAGACTGGGTTGTGGAGGTACATTCACACTCTGCTCTGTGCAGGTTGGGGCCATATGACATGGAGGTACATTCAGGTTCTGCTCTGTGTAGTGGGGGCCGTATGACATGGAGGTACATTCACACTCTGCTCTGTGTAGTGGGGGCCGTATGACATGGAGGTACATTCACACTCTGCTCTGTGTAGTGGGGGGCGTATGACATGGAGGTACATTCACACTCTGCTCTGTGTAGTGGGGGCGTATGACATGGAGGTACATTCACACTCTGCTCTGTGCAGGTTGGGGGCGTATGACATGGAGGTACATTCACGCTCTGCTCTGTGTAGTGGGGGGCGTATGACATGGAGGTACATTCACGCTCTGCTCTGTGCAGGTTGGGGCCGTATGACATGGAGGTACATTCACGCTCTGCTCTGTGTAGTGGGGGCGTATGACATGGAGGTACATTCACGCTCTGCTCTGTGTAGTGGGGGCCGTATGACATGGAGGTATATTCACACTCTGATCTGTGTAGTGGGGGCGTATGACATGGAGGTACATTCAAACTCTGCTCTGTGTAGTGGGGGGCGTATGACATGGAGGTACATTCACACTCTGCTCTGTGTAGTGGGGGCCGTATGACATGGAGGTATATTCACACTCTGCTCTGTGTAGTGGGGACGTATGACATGGAGGTACATTCACGCTCTGCTCTGTGCAGGTTGGGGACGTATGACATGGAGGTACATTCACACTCTGCTCTGTGTAGTGGGGGCGTATGACATGGAGGTACATTCACACTCTGCTCTGTGTACTGGGGGCGTATGACATGGAGGTACATTCACACTCTGTGTAGTGGGGGGCATATGACATGGAGGTACATTCACACTCTGTGTAGTGGGGGGCGTATGACATGGAGGTACATTCACACTCTGCTCTGTGTAGTGGGGGCGTATGACATGGAGGTACATTCACGCTCTGCTCTGTGTAGTGGGGGCGTATGACATGGAGGTACATTCACGCTCTGCTCTGTGTAGTGGGGGCGTATGACATGGAGGTACATTCACACTCTGTGTAGTGGGGGGCGTATGACATGGAGGTACATTCACACTCTGTGTAGTGGGGGGCGTATGACATGGAGGTACATTCACACTCTGTGTAGTGGGGGCGTATGACATGGAGGTACATTCACACTCTGCTCTGTGTAGTGGGGGCGTATGACATGGAGGTACATTCACACTCTGCTCTGTGTAGTGGGGGCGTATGACATGGAGGTACATTCACACTCTGCTCTGTGTAGTGGGGGCGTATGACATGGAGGTACATTCACACTCTGCTCTGTGTAGTGGGGGCGTATGACATGGAGGTACATTCACACTCTGCTCTGTGTAGTGGGGGCGTATGACATGGAGGTACATTCACACTCTGCTCTGTGCAGGATGGGGGCGTATGACATGGAGGTACATTCACACTCTGCTCTGTGTAGTGGGGGCGTATGACATGGAGGTACATTCACGCTCTGCTCTGTGTAGTGGGGCCGTATGACATGGAGGTACATTCACACTCTGCTCTGTGTAGTGGGGGCGTATGACATGGAGGTACATTCACGCTCTACTCTGTGTAGTGGGGGCGTATGACATGGAGGTACATTCACACTCTGCTCTGTGTAGTGGGGGCGTATGACATGGAGGTACATTCACACTCTGCTCTGTGTAGTGGGGGCGTATGACATGGAGGTACATTCACGCTCTGCTCTGTGTAGTGGGGGGCGTATGACATGGAGGTACATTCACACTCTGCTCTGTGTAGTGGGGACGTATGACATGGAGGTACATTCACGCTCTGCTCTGTGCAGGATGGGGGCGTATGACATGGAGGTACATTCACACTCTGCTCTCTGTAGTGGGGGGCGTATGACATTTAGGTACATTCACGCTCTGCTCTGTGCAGCATGGGGGCGTATGACATGGAGGTACATTCACGCTCTGCTCTGTGCAGGTTGGGGACGTATGACATGGAGGTACATTCACGCTCTGCTCTGTGCAGGATGGGGACGTATGACATGGAGGTACATTCACACTCTGCTCTGTGTAGTGGGGGCGTATGACATGGAGGTACATTCACGCTCTGTGTAGTGGGGGGCGTATGATATGGAGGTACATTCACACTCTGCTCTGTGTAGTGGGGGGCGTATGACATGGAGGTATATTCACACTCTGCTCTGTGTAGTGGGGGGCGTATGACATGGAGGTACATTCACACTCTGCTCTGTGTAGTGGGGGGCGTATGACATGGAGGTACATTCACGCTCTGCTCTGTGTAGTGGGGGCGTATGACATGGAGGTACATTCACGCTCTGCTCTGTGTAGTGGGGGGCGTATGACATGGAGGTACATTCACACTCTGCTCTGTGTAGTGGGGGGCGTATGACATGGAGGTACATTCACACTCTGCTCTGTGTAGTGGGGGCGTATGACATGGAGGTACATTCACACTCTGCTCTGTGCAGGATGGGGGCGTATGACATGGAGGTACATTCACACTCTGCTCTGTGTAGTGGGGGCCGTATGACATGGAGGTACATTCACACTCTGCTCTGTGTAGTGGGGGCCGTATGACATGAAGGTACATTCACACTCTGCTCTGTGTAGTGGGGGCGTATGACATGGAGGTACATTCACACTCTGCTCTGTGCAGGATGGGGGCGTATGACATGGAGGTACATTCACGCTCTGCTCTGTGTAGTGGGGGCGTATGACATGGAGGTACATTCACACTCTGCTCTGTGTAGTGGGGGCGTATGACATGGAGGTACATTCACGCTATGCTCTGTGTAGTGGGGGGGTATGACATGGAGGTACATTCACACTCTGCTCTGTGTAGTGGGGGCGTATGACATGGAGGTACATTCACACTCTGCTCTGTGTAGTGGGGGCGTATGACATGGAGGTACATTCACACTCTGCTCTGTGTAGTGGGGGCGTATGACATGGAGGTACATTCACACTCTGCTCTGTGTAGTGGGGGCGTATGACATGGAGGTACATTCACGCTCTGCTCTGTGTAGTGGGGGCGTATGACATGGAGGTATATTCATACTCTGCTCTGTGCAGGTTGGGGACGTATGACATGTAGGTACATTCACACTCTGCTCTGTGTAGTAGGGGGCGTATGACATGGAGGTACATTCACACTCTGCTCTGTGCAGGATGGGGGCGTATGACATGGAGGTACATTCACGCTCTGCTCTGTGTAGTGGGGGCCGTATGACATGGAGGTACATTCACACTCTGCTCTGTGTAGTGGGGGCGTATGACATGGAGGTACATTCACACTCTGCTCTGTGTAGTGGGGGCATATGACTTGGAGGTACATTCACACTCTGCTCTGTGTAGTGGGGGCGTATGACATGGAGGTACATTCACACTCTGCTCTGTGTAGTGGGGGCCGTATGACATGGAGGTACATTCACGCTCTGCTCTGTGTAGTGGGGGGCGTATGACATGGAGGTACATTCACGCTCTGCTCTGTGCAGGATGGGGGCGTATGACATGGAGGTACATTCAGGCTCTGCTCTGTGCTGTGGGGGCGTATGACATGGAGGTACATTCAGGCTCTGCTCTGTGCTGTGGGGGGCGTATGACATGGAGGTACATTCAGGCTCTGCTCTGTGTAGTGGGGGGCGTATGACATGGAGGTACATTCACGCTCTGCTCTGTGTAGTGGGGACGTATGACATGGAGGTACATTCACACTCTGCTCTGTGCAGGATGGGGGCGTATGACATGGAGGTACATTCACGCTCTGCTCTGTGTAGTGGGGACGTATGACATGGAGGTACATTCACACTCTGCTCTGTGCAGGTTGGGGCGTATGACATGGAGGTACATTCACACTCTGCTCTGTGCAGGTTGGGGCGTATGACATGGAGGTACATTCACACTCTGCTCTGTGTAGTGGGGGCGTATGACATGGAGGTACATTCACTCTCTGCTCTGTGCAGGTTGGGGACGTATGACATGGAGGTACATTCACGCTCTGCTCTGTGTAGTGGGGGGCGTATGACATGGAGGTACATTCACACTCTGCTCTGTGCAGGATGGGGGCGTATGACATGGAGGTACATTCACGCTCTGCTCTGTGTAGTCGGGCGTATGGCATGGAGGTACATTCACACTCTGCTCTGTGTAGTGGGGGCGTATGACATGGAGGTACATTCATGCTCTGCTCTGTGTAGTGGGGGCGTATGACATGGAGGTACATTCACACTCTGCTCTGTGTAGTGGGGGCGTATGACATGGAGGTACATTCACACTCTGCTCTGTGTAGTGGGGGCGTATGACATGGAGGTACATTCACACTCTGCTCTGTGTAGTGGGGGGCGTATGACATGGAGGTATATTCACGCTCTGCTCTGTGCAGGTTGGGGACGTATGACATGGAGGTACATTCACGCTCTGCTCTGTGTAGTGGGGGGCGTATGACATGGAGGTACATTCACACTCTGCTCTGTGCAGGATGGGGGCGTATGACATGGAGGTACATTCACGCTCTGCTCTGTGTAGTCGGGCGTATGGCATGGAGGTACATTCACACTCTGCTCTGTGTAGTGGGGGCGTATGACATGGAGGTACATTCATGCTCTGCTCTGTGTAGTGGGGGCGTATGACATGGAGGTACATTCACACTCTGCTCTGTGTAGTGGGGGCGTATGACATGGAGGTACATTCACACTCTGCTCTGTGTAGTGGGGGCGTATGACATGGAGGTACATTCACACTCTGCTCTGTGTAGTGGGGGGCGTATGACATGGAGGTATATTCACGCTCTGCTCTGTGCAGGTTGGGGACGTATGACATGGAGGTACATTCACACTCTGCTCTGTGTAGTGGGGGCGTATGACATGGAGGTACATTCACACTCTGCTCTGTGCAGGATGGGGGCGTATGACATGGAGGTACATTCACGCTCTGCTCTGTGTAGTGGGGGCGTATGACATGGAGGTACATTCACACTCTGCTCTGTGTAGTGGGGGCGTATGACATGGAGGTACATTCACGCTCTGCTCTGTGTAGTGGGGGCCTTATGACATGGAGGTATATTCACACTCTGCTCTGTGTAGTGGGGACGTATGACATGGAGGTACATTCACACTCTGCTCTGTGTAGTGGGGGCGTATGACATGGAGATACATTCACGCTCTGTGTAGTGGGGGGCGTATGACATGGAGGTACATTCACGCTCTGTGTAGTGGGGGGCGTATGACATGGAGGTACATTCACGCTCTGTGTAGTGGGGGGCGTATGACATGGAGGTACATTCACACTCTGCTCTGTGCAGTGGGGGCCGTATGACATGGAGGTACATTCACGCTCTGCTCTGTGTAGTGGGGACGTATGACATGGAGGTACATTCACGCTCTGCTCTGTGTAGTGGGGGCGTATGACATGGAGGTACATTCACGCTCTGCTCTGTGTAGTGGGGGCGTATGACATGGAGGTACATTCACGCTCTGCTCTTTGCAGTGGGGGCCGTATGACATGGAGGTACATTCACGCTCTGCTCTGTGTAGTGGGGGCGTATGACATGGAGGTACATTCACACTCTGCTCTGTGTAGTGGGGGCGTATGACATGGAGGTACATTCACACTCTGCTCTGTGCAGGATGGGGGCGTATGACATGGAGGTACATTCACACTCTGCTCTGTGCAGGATGGGGCGTATGACATGGAGGTACATTCACACTCTGCTCTGTGTAGTGGGAGCCGTATGACATGGAGGTACATTCACGCTCTGCTCTGTGTAGTGGGGGCGTATGACATGGAGGTACATTCACACTCTGCTCTGTGCAGGTTGGGGACGTATGACATGGAGGTACATTCACGCTCTGCTCTGTGTAGTGGGGGCGTATGACATGGAGGTACATTCACACTCTGCTCTGTGCAGGATGGGGGCGTATGACATGGAGGTACATTCACGCTCTGCTCTGTCCAGGTTGGGGACGTATGACATGGAGGTACATTCACGCTCTGCTCTGTGTAGTGGGGACGTATGACATGGAGGTACATTCACGCTCTGCTCTGTGTAGTGGGGGCGTATGACATGGAGGTACATTCACACTCTGCTCTGTGTAGTGGGGGCGTATGACATGGAGGTACATTCACGCTCTGCTCTGTGTAGTGGGGGCCGTAGGACATGGAGGTACATTCACACTCTGCTCTGTGTAGTTGGGGCAGGCACGGCAGCAGGGCACGTTTGCACTTTGCCAGTCAGTTCTCTGGTTCCTTTCTCTTTTGTTTGCTGTTCACGCTAATGTTTCTTAGAAGTGGCATTTCCCGCCCAATGTCATTTTTTTCCTACACTTCCAGAAACAGCATCATTGCACTCCTCACAGACTCCAATTTGCAGTGCCCGCTTGGATCTCAGCTGCAGCCTGACAATGCCCTCTTCTCAGAGTTCCTTAGTACCTCCACTCACTTCCTGTGACCCCCACTGTTGCCCTTTGCCCTAGGCCCAGAGGTGGGGCTGCTCCATGTGTGACTTTCTCTGCTGTCTCCATGATCTATTGGTGCTTTCTTGGTGCTAGCCTTTTAGCCAAGCTCCCGACAGCTACTTCTTCCTATTTTCTTGACAAGTCCTGAATGCAAGTGGAGGTGAGAGTTCCTTTCACATAGACCCTGTGACCATTAAGCAAATGTTGACAGAAATAGGCATTTACAGCTTAAATAAACGTGAGAGGGACACTAGCCTTCGATAGGCCCTTGGGGAAGTCACGCTGTGTAGCACTGGCTCACTTGGTCCTGAGGCACAGTGTCCCCACAAGAAGGGGAATCGCTGGGCCCTGGATCTCAGCATTCCGTACACTCTTTTCAAAGCGGTTCTGGATTCCAGCCTTGGGATCAGCAGATGCTTCCCTGGCTCTCATGCCAGCCCTATTGGCAACATTCTGCATCCCCACTGACTGAGTGATGTCCCTGTGGGAAGGGGATGCTGTTCACTGCCGTGGAGCCATTCTGCTCTACTAGATATTTCCTCACACAGAGAGCTTCTCCACAGACTGCAAATCCCTTAAAAGTATATACACCCCTCCTTCTCTCTGTGTGTGTGTGAGTGTGTGTGTGCGCGCGCACACGCGTGCATGTCTACAGATGTTTGCACGTCTTTGAGAAGGACATAGCTATCAGTACTGTAGTGGGACTATGACCCCATGAATTATAGGAAACACTCATATTTTTATTTGTACACTGCCTCCTGAGAGTTAGGTCACTGTGAAGTCTTATCAGCCTTGGGGTCTCTCACTAAAATGAAGTTCTGTATGCACCAGCTAGCCGAGGGGCCGGCCAGCCAGCCAGCTTTCCTGGACTACACGGAGTCACTGCTATTTGGCCATGCCTGTGCTTTCCCACTGACTGACAAGCTCCTTCCCACATCCAGGGTCAATTCCTAGGTGCCGACTGAGATGCCATGTTCTTCTCAAAACCTCTGGTACCTTGGTTCTGGACTGGGGACCATAAACTACTCCTCCATGGTGCCCCCACCTTTCCACTTCTAGGGCCATGTCTTCCTTCTGATGGCCTGTTCCATGATGCAATCAGTTGTCTGTTGTTTTCTCTACTGCCTATGGGAGCATCAGCTCCAGCAGGAAGGGGCTGGGATGTAGCTTCTCTCTGCTATACCCAGTGCCAAGCATGGCATCTTCAACACAGCAGGAGTCTACTAATGCTAATGAAGGGATGCTTACAGAAAGAAGAGCCTTACTCTTTCAGCACACACTTCCGTGCTCTCACTCTGGCCGTACACAGACCTGCCAGCTTTGAGGTCAAGGGGACATCCAGATGACCATATTCATCTCTTTCTTAATGTATTCACACACATGCATGCACATGTGTGCTGTTATCCCTGCAGGTGAAGAGAAAGCATGTCCGCAGTGTCAGCATACACCTACCTGCATTTCTCAGAAAGCGGTTACGGTAATCCTTGATGACTCTGGTCTTGGGGTCGTAGAAGCCATCGCCACAGTCATAGCAGCCAGTGGGGATTTTTCTAGGTGGGTCCATGTTGGTGAGCTGAGAGATACCTTAAGGAGGCACAAAGGACAGGTAGTATATCACCAAGGCCATGTGCACCCCTAGCTGTTGTTCATGTGGCCGTGGGACCAAAGGCTACTTTTGCAGGGCCAGGAGCAAAGTCATCAGGAACAGGGCCCAGGGAGCATTTGAAAACGGGGCAGTGAGCAGGGCCTTGGGAGCTAGACCCTTTGCCTTCTCTGATATCATCCTCATCCATTTCCTGGGCCACCATGATAAAGTTCTGAAGTCAGAGAAACCCAGGGGTGAGTCAGAGATGGCCAGGAGAGTAGATTCAAGAGGGCTAGCCAGTGTGTGGACAGAAGCCACAGGTGTGAACCCTTGGTCGCACTCAGGACAGAAGCCACAGGTGTGAACCCTTGGTAGCACTCAGGACAGAAGCCACAGGTGTGAGCCCTTGGTCACACACAGGACAGAGGTCATGGGTGTGAACTCTTGACCACATTCAGGACAAAGGCCATGGGTGTGAACCCTTGATCACAGGACAGAGGCCATAGGCGTGAACCCTTGACCACACGCAGAACAGAGGCCACAGGTGTGAACCCCTGGCCACACTCCAGGAAACCTAAGAACAGAACCCAGAGAGGGAGGTCACCAGGAAAGGGCAAACAGAGGTCTGCACCTGGACTTTCTCCAAAATAGCCACAGTGGTACTGTAGGCAGAGTCTGCTTGTTTGTCCCAGCCCCCGAGACCCGAAATAGTCACACAGACACTGTATTCATTACAACACTGCTTGGCCAATCACTTAAGCACATTGCTAGCTAGCTCTTATGTCTTAAATTAACCCATTTCTATTATTTTGTATTTTACCACGAGGCTCATGGTTTACTAGTAAGGTTTGTGGGCATTTATCTCCTTCAGCAGCTACATGGCATCTCTCTGACTCTGTCTTCTTATTCCCAGCATTCAGTTTAGTTTTCCTGCCTAGCTCTATCCTGCCCTGACACAGGCCAAAGCAGCTTTATTCATTAACCAATGGTTCGCAGCATACAGAGGGGAATCCCACATCAGTGGCTCCATTCATTGTTTCTTGTGTACTAGACATTTGGCTCCTCCTGTCTCAGGTAATCCTCAGAGGGAACTCACATCCAAGGCTGAGTAACAGGCCCAGTGCAAGGTAGCTAGGAAGCTGCCAGGCTCTGGGCCCTGGGTGCTAAGTGACACATGAGGGAAGGAGTGGGTCTGAGTCTGATCCCTAAGTCAGGGGCACTTCCCCAGGAAGGAAGGGGCATACAGACATTTTAAGTCTTGGAATGCCATGACTGGAGTAAAGAAGGATGCTGGAATGTTCTTTTTAATATTAAGTCCTGAATTTCCCTTTCTCTGAGCAGAAAGTTGAATGCCCACCATGCCGTGCTTGCATATCTGCATCACACAAAAGCAATGCTTGAATGTTGTCTAATTATACACTTGACCCTGACCAAAATACATGTGTATTGGCAATGATTGCTGAACGCCTCAGTCGAGTTGCCATCTTAGAGATGCTCTCGATTTTCTCCCCCGTGAGGCAGGGCAGGGAAGAGTGACCAGAAGGGGCACCCTAAACAGTCTAAGAGAAGAAAGGGACTGGAGGGACCCAGCCCACAGAGCACATGTCCCGTTGGCCTGTGTCCCCCTTTCCCACCCTCTTGTGCTGTAATGCTTACATATTTTTAGCATGACAGCTGTCGTGTGCCATACACCTGACATGCATGCAAAGCACCATTCCAGGTACAAATTTTCTTATTGGCAATGGACTTGTAAGGCAGAAAACACTGCTTCCCTGACTTGGATGGGGAAAGCGGAGGCACAGAGAAGTGGGGTTCCTTGGTCTCCTCCGCTTGGCCAGCCCAGGGGCCTGAGATGTGAGGACGGGGTCCTGTGGCTCTCCTGGGCCTGCTGCATCCATCTTCCCCTCAGGAAGGTTCAGTGGGAACCAGACATTCACTTCAGGTGCCTTCAACCTCCCTCTCGCTGTGGGTGTGCTACCTGAGGGCTTCAGGCCGTAGCAGATCTCGGTGTGGAATCTCCGGTCATAACTGTCACAGTAGTGCCAATGTCTGTCCTCATACTGCAGCCCATCAGCAAAGGTGTACTTGCCCTGGAAGGAACCAAGGAAACAGTTGGCTTCTCACTGCCTCGGGAATGAAGTGACAGCTGTCACAATGGCCATGGTTGTGAAGGTTAGGGGAGACAGAGGTACTGCACCCAGCCTATGTATGATGCAGAAATCATGGAGACTGCATGTGGCTGGGCAGGTGGTCTAGGCTCTGACCAGGTTCCTCATTGATAGGATTAGGATGACAGTATCCCTCTAACAGGGGTGGCTGGGAATTTGGTGAGATAGGTATGTGCCAAGCTTATCTGGGAGGTGTGTGTGTTTTCCAAAGAGATTTGCATTTGAGTTGACAGACCAAGTACAGAGATCACCCTCGCCCATACAGATGAGCACTGTTAAAGACCTGATCAGAAGATGGGGCAGAGGAAGGACCACTTGCTCTCAGCTGTCCTGGGATGCCCATTTCATCTTGGCCTTGGACATCAGCACACCTGGCCTCTGCCTCTCGAGAGTCTCTGATTTCAGTTTGGACAAGAACTCCAGCTCTGGCTTTCTCCGAGCCTCCAGCTTTCAGAGGATACACTGTGGCCCGGCTTCCATTATCTCATGAGCCAGACTCTGTCCGTCTGCCGTGCCCTCCTGATCACCCTCCTCCGAGTGCTCTAATACCCACAAAGGAACACTTGCACATGCTGTTTTTCCTTTTATTATTATTGTAGCTGGAAAAGCCAGAGCCAGGAGCCACAGCCTCCTGCCCAGATGTGTGCATTCTGTTCTTGCTGCTTCAGAGCTAAAGGAAACCTCAGGATGTAAAGAGCACATCAGCCTAGGCCTCAGGAAACATGGGTGGAAATTCCCACAATACTGTTTGTTCACTGTGTGACCTTGGGTAAGTCACATCCCCTTCCTGAGGCTTAGAGTCTCCAAGCTATAAAAGAAGAAGCATTTCTTAACCTTTATTTAGGTCATGCGTCAGGCCCAGCAAACACTCAGGGAAACTCAAATGAGTGCAGGTCATTTCCCCGCAGAAAAATATAGTTCCATATTCACAGAGGCTTTTGTGTGTGCATAAATCCGGGATCCACTGATCCCTAAGTTCTACCCATAAACCCCAAGATGAGAACCTTTGGATTAGATGATGTAGCAGGGGTGGTGCTGTGTGTCAGGAGATGGCTGAGAATGCACACTTCTCCCTCTACAGTGAGCACCATTGTGGGCGGCTAAGCTACGCCGTCCCACCCTACCCCCAAAGCTGACCAGACCTGCTGGAACTTGTGAATGTGTTACCTTGCATAATTTTAAAAAGAGACCTCTTCTAGAACCTCTCAGTGTGAGGGTCCTTACAAGAGAGAGGTAGACAGGGCCAGGGGAGAGGATGAGACGACAGGAGCAGGGGGAGAAGAGGTGACTTGGAGCTGTAAGCAGAGACTGGAGTGACACCTGGGCCTGAGTCGAGAAACGCAGGCAGCTTCTAGAAGGTAGAAAAAAATGTGAGGAAAGAGATTCTCTCCTGGGGTTGGCCTGCTGGCCCTGTTTAGGCTTCCAGTCCTCAGAGCCATACGATGGTACATGGAGGCTGACTTAACATGGTCAGCTGAGGGGTAATCCGCCACGGCAGCAGTACATAGCCACACTGACTGTTGTTAGTTCAAGGCTCGGGAGCATAGACTGGGCAGTGGCGGTGCACACTTTAATCCCGGCCCTCGGGAAGCAAAGGCAAGCAGATCCATGAGCTCAAGGCCAGCCTAGTCTATACAGTGAGCTCCAGGGCAGCCAGGGACACGCAGAAAAACCCCGTGTTGAAAACCACACACACACACACACACACACACACACACACTGAGGAGCACGCATTTCAGAGATAGAGAGTCACTGGCCAGAGAGCAGACTGTAAATGGCACAGCAGGATGGAGGGAGGAGAGAATGGAAAGAGGCAACAACAGGTAGGGAGGCTAAGGGGCTACGGCAGGTGGGGGGGCTCTTCGTGCCTGAGACCCTTCCCGAAGCCCCAGCTGGTCACCTTCACCACCAATCCTTTCTCCCAGGTGGCGTCGAATCGGCTCCCACTAGGAAAGAACAGGGTTCCTTCTCCATGGAACATGCCGTCCTTCATGTTCCCAATATATCTCGTCTCAGTAGGGAGGATGTACTCGGCATCGCCCTCCATCCTGTAAGGACATGGGGGGACAGTCACTCTCTCCATCCTCAGGTGTCATTCATCACGATTCTGGCAGAGCTTTTGTGGGGCTTTGTTTTCATCAAAACCGCAAAAAAAAAAAAGTTGTTTAAGATGCGCAGCCTTTGCTCTGTCATCCTCCCTGCCGCTGCAGACTGTCCTAGAGTTGATGCTGTTCACTGCTGGCCTTGCTAGGTCCAGAGAGGGCTGTGGACGGTGTCAGAGTTACACAGCAGAAACTGCAGAGACCAGTGGCTCAGGCAGCTGATTCTGAGTCCACCGTGACCAGTTCAGTCTTGCCCACTAAGCAAATCCTTGTTCTGTCAAATGTTAGCTTGGGCCAGCTACAGAAATCACTCTGCACCTTACCTTACCTTTTTCATTTGTCAAATGGAAATCACTATGAGGCATGGTGGCTATTACAAAATGTAGAAGGTCTTTCTTCTTCTCTGTGTTCTCAAGTAGAATCATCTAGAACTCAACTGTGCAGCACTTTCAGGAAAATCATGACCATGAGGTCAGAGGCCCTACATTTATTTATTTATTTATCAACAGGGATTCACTCTCTAGCCGATGCTGGCCTGGAACTCATGTAGATCAGACTGGCCTTGAAGCCATGTCAATCCTCCTGCCTCAGCCTCTCAAATGCTGAGATTGTAGGTATAAGCCACTATACCGGGTTTTTCATTTTTATATTTAGATATGGTACAAGCAAATCATGAATTTTAATGTTTTGTTAAAACAGTTTTATTTATGAAGCATAATTGATATGCAAAACTATACACAAACTTAAAGTGTATAGCTTATGAGTCTTGACACATATCCTGGAAACCATCATCATAGTTAATATAATTAATATATCCCCCACCCCCAGCTGCTGCATAATCTTCTTTAATCTTTCTTATTCGTTCTTTCCATTCCTCATCCCTAAGCAAATACTCATCAATTTTCTGTGACTATGAATTCATCTTTACTTCCTATAATTTTATATAAAAATCATATACTATGTGCTCCCTTTTGGGAGGGGGGACTTCTTTCACGCAATATAATTCTTCTGAGATCTATTCACGTTACTGCTGTGTGAACCAGCATTCTCACTGTGTGTGCTCGTCCAGTGAATGGATATTCCACATTGTTTGCTCATTCACGTTGGAGGACATTTGCGTTGATTCCAGTTTCTGTTATTACAGTCTCAGCTGTTGGAGCACCCACAAGTATGCCTTTGTATGAGTGTGTATTTCCATTTATCAGGCTAATACCTAGGAGTCAAATGCCTGTCTTACTTTTTAAGAAAATGTCAAGCTCTTCCAGAGCACTTGTCCAATGTTATATTCCCACCAGCAATGGGAAGTCTATCTAAACCAAATATTAAGTATTAATTTATTTTATAATAAGAAGTGATTCCAGGCATTTAAACTCTAAAAATAAATTGCCTCCTCTCAGACCAAGAAAGAAAAGAGCCCCCTCCCCCTGCCATTATCTCCCCGTGAAAACAACATCTGTATGTATACTGTTAAGTATCCCTTGAATCCCCTCGGGGCGTTCATTAGCTCTGCCTTCTGATGAGGAAATCGAGGTCCACCTCTAGCGGAAGACTGGGTTCTCTCAGTGCTGTTTCTCTCATTACATGCTGGATCTAAGCAGCCCCAAGGATGACTGTTGCCAAAAACCAAGATTCAGGCAGAGTACATGGCAAAACTATGAAAAGAAGACCAGCAAGTCAATGACTATCTTCTTGTGGGTTGTGGGCAATCGAGAGGCTCCTGTCAGGTCTGGCTTTCAGTACTGTGACTACAGTAGTACCAAAAAGACCTCATTGCTTGGGATGAGCAGGGGTGGCTGGTGCAGTACAGACAGGTCAAAGTGTGTAGAATTCTGGCCTTCTATCCATATCTGTCTGTCTCACTGACTTTACGTGCAGAGCACATCATAAAGATGTGTGTGGGTTTCCTGGTTTCCTTCATCTCCACCTGACAAAACTTCTGCTGTAGCAAGGCCAGGTGGGAAGATGTGATGTGGTTTAGACACAGCAATGGGTAGAAATCCTTACCCCATCGCTTCTTAGCATTGTATTCCTAAGAGTGAGTAAGCTGCTTGTTTTGCCTAAGTTCAACCATGTACGTGCGAGATCAGCCTGAACTAGATCACTGTTGTGGAAGTGTTGTACACCCAGCATCTTTGCCACCTTCCGAAGGGTCAGACAAGAGTCTCGAGTCCTTTACCTTCTCCCTTGCAGAGCTGATTGAAGATCTGAGTTATCACCCATATGAATTATCACCACTTTCTCTAGGAAACCATCCCTATGGCCGGCCATCGCTCCTGCAGCCTCAAACTCAAAACACCCTGCAGTTCCTCTAGCCTGTGTACACAGACTCTCCCAAATCAGGCCCTTCATCTCTCCATCTCCACAGCCCCATGGAGTGATTTATACCCCAACAACTAGCACTTATCTGTCAATATACTTCCCCCCAGCCTCAGGCTCTCCAGCTCTGAAAAATACTCCACTTTCTTCATCTGGAGCTGCTAGCCACACTGGGTCCTTGGCCTCTCCCTTGCCCACAGTGCTGACCTTGATTACTTGTAACTGTGTCGGGCTTACTTGCCCTCATGTCTGCATGAGCTTTTTGAGGGCAGGGCTTATAATTGGCATTTACTGAATAGCATTTCCTATTTTTCATTTTTTTTTTTTTGAGACAGGGTTTCTCTGTGTAAGAACCCCAGCTGTCATGGAACCAGCTCTTGTAGTCCAGGCTCCTGTTTTCCTTTTTTAAAAAGTCATTTCTAAAAAAATTTATTTTTATTTTTTAATGTGTGTGAGTGTTTTGCCTACATGTTTGTATGTGCACCATGTGCGTGCCTGGTACCCACAGAGGCCAGAAGAGGAACTTTGGTTACAGATGGTCGTGAGTCACCATGTGGGTGCTGGGACACGCACACATATCACACAATAAATTGAATGAATCCCACCTATGTGGCTTATTAGACATGTGTACATGAGCATGTTAGCAGCACAAACGTTTGAAAATGCTTGGCTCAAAGTCCCGGGCAGAGAGCAAAAGGCAGCTGCCTTTCTCCAGCCCGGGAGTGGGCACACGGACGAATGGAACCTTACCTCCCGTTTATGTATGACCCGATATATTGGCTCCCGGTGTACTGCATGTCAGCGGCTAGAGTCTAGTGAGACAAAACAACTTCAGCGCCCTCAGTGTTACTATAACAACCAGGAGGTGTGGGCGGAGTTCAAACGAAGCCCCGCCCCCAACCCCGCTTGACTTCCTGAAATGGCGTACACGCGTCTACTCCAGCAGCGGCAGAGTATTGCGCCTGCGCGCGCCGCTGGAGACGCATGCGCAAATGGTACAGGGCAACCTGGGAGACCCAAAGGGGAATTGAAGGAGACGGCGACGCGGCTGAGGGCACCTGATCAGGGTCGGGGCTGCCGCCGTCATGCCGGGGATAGTGGAGCTGCCCACTGTGGAAGAGCTGAAAGTGGAGGAGGTGAGGTTCGCCCCGAGGGCAGGCGGGAGGTCCGGGGCTGCAGCTGCTGCCAAGCTGGCCCGCGCTCGGTCCCGGCCTCTGCGACCTGCAAGATCACTTCCCGCCGTGTCTCCAAACACCCAGGCCCCCACCTGTGAATCTCCTCCTGTGAATCGGGGTGACACTCTCTGATATTACCTAGTCCCTTGCTGTACCTCCGCATGAGGCGAGTATGCCTTCCCAGGTGCTCACCTTCCACCGAGTCTGTCAGAATCTCGGTGCAGAGGCCTGGGGGCCACGGCAGCGTGTGTGTTGGACAGTGAGGCTGGCGTGGGTCAGGGTCTTTAGTAACAGAACGCACTTAAAGCATTTACTTCTTCTAGAGACATTTAAATATTTGTTATGTGCACATGCAGATATGAAAGTAAGGGACAGTGCCCTTCTTTGGTAGTTTCTAGTTTGATAAGGAGACAGATAAAGACTGGACAGCACAGTGAAGTGCAGGTGATGTGTTATTGTAATTATGGCAAACACGACCAAGCCGCTTCTCCAGGCCAAGTTGCTAATTACTTGGGACACAGAGTAAGGTAAGATATAACTCATCTTTCTTGAAGTACAGAAGTAGGCCCCCGACAGCAGGAGTGATCTGCCCAAGGTCACAGAGACTGTGTGTGGAACAGGTGGACCAGGGATCCAGATCTGTTCTGAAGCCTGTGCAGGGAAAGCTCAGCTAAACTATGCTAGAGTGGAGAAAGCCCTACTGTTAGTGGTGGGCTGAGCCTCTGGAGGAGTCACTAACCAGGCCAGAGCAGTTTGGACTTGATCCTGTGAGATGATGGGAAAGGGTGGATGTGTTAAGGCAGAAGACTGCCATGGCAGGATTTGATAAAATAAATAGACCGGCAAGGCTAAAAATTAAATGCTGATAATTCCACAGAAGGCACTGTCAAATGTTTTCCCACACCACTTCCTGTACGCTCTTGACAACCTGTGAAGGGGGCAGCTGTCACTTTCCTCAAATGAAGAGCTACTAGCTGTACTCATGGTATGAGTGACATTTACTAAGAAGTGACAAGGGATGTTCCCATGAGCCAGCTTTTTATTCTTATCCCATCCTAAAACTGGTTAAACATGAGTTGACATGTTTTTTTGTTAGATTTTTAGTTGGCTCAGCAAACATTTCATGCAGGAGCTTTTAATACATTTTTCTTTAAAGTTAGAACTATTAATTTATATGATCATGCAAATAACTAAATGTAATAAAAGATAAGACACATATGATTAAATATATGAGGGACAGGCAGGACTGGGTTAAGGAGAAAGTAGGATTTGATATTGATTCTGAGTTCTAGACCTAATTCTTGGTCGCTTTGAGTAGCGGTTAGCACTTGTAAACAAGGGTGTTCTGCTAGCAGGATGAGGCGTCTCTATGAACAGTTCTCTATGAAACATAAAAAGGATGGAGAAAGCACATGTTAGCTTATTGTAAAACACAGCATTTGAAATCTGGTGTTTTATGGGTAGGGATGGGATGGAGAGAAAAACTGAGTAGTGGAAGAAGGAAGTGAATAAAGTAAGGAGATGAGGAAGCAGGGGCTGGAAGTGGATCCTGGAATCCATGTGTCCAGCAGCACAGGAGCTGGGGAAGCAGGGATGGGAAGTGGATCCCGGAAGCATTGAGCACAGGCTCTTTTGTGAAGTCTGGTGAGAAGGCTGGAGAGGTAGTTTGAGCCCAGAAAGCCTTGGACAGCAAACAGGAAGTTTAGGTTTTCTGCTGCTGCTAAGCACGACTTTTTTAGGGAGTTGGTTTCTGAGTTGTAGCAGCAGAGTAAAATAAAAGTTTTTGGAAGGCCACTTCAAGTGACTTATAGAAACTGGATTGAAGAGTAAGAAACTTGGGAAGACTTCAGTGACTGTTAAAATAACGGAGAAATACATTAATAACCATGGTAACCTTGTGAGTGAGTCCTTACTCAGCAATAATGCTGAAAAGCCTGGGTTGGGTCTGGAATATGACAACAGACCCAGAGGGGCAAAGAGCAGCAGCAATGGCTTTGGGGAGCAGATAGAATCCATTTCAGGCTTTATGACTTAGGAGTCATGTCACATCCCTATGGGGTGGGGGTAAACATCCAGAAGCTTTGAGTTAAAAGTACCAGCTGGACGGTGGTGGTGCTTTCCTTTGGAGGAAAGGAGGACTTTGGAGGGAGAGGCAGGTGGATCTCCGGGTTCAAGACCAGCCTGGTGTACACAGTGAGTCCCAGGACAGCCATGGCCACACAGAGAAACCCACCACCATCAACAAAAGTATTCCTTGGTGTCTTGATAGTTTTGAGTGAAAATTAAGCAACAGGCAGTACTGATAGACTTGGGTCAGGTACATCCTTTGCATGTTTACAGGCCTGAGCTCATTGGCTCTTCACAAGGCCCTAGGGAATGAGTTCATCACACTCCACTGTACACAGACAGGAAATAGACATCAGGAGGTACAGGTGTGGCTTGTGGGAGCTTTGCTGAGATTCTGCCTGTGTGGAAGCCTGCGGGGCAGAGTGGCTGTGTGAGATTCTGTGTTCTGGGGACAAAGGATGCTGGATGGACTTGAGAGGGGCTTCATCGGCCATGAAGAAATAGCTGAGGGGATAGTTACATCTCAAGCTCTCCATGTTCTCTGCGATAGTAATGTCACGCCAAAGGCTTGCTTGATGGGAGGCTGCAGAGTCTGGGTTCCAGTTCTCAGTATGGCTGGAATGTCAGCTCAGATGCCTGTTTATTCGCTGTTTAGGGATTGGCTCAGTAAATGTGTCTCATCTTTGTTTCCCTATGACAGCATGAATGTCCTTTCATTTTGATAATAAAGCAACTAATGCTTCAGGCTTTCGGAGGGCTGATGTCTTGAGAATTTAAATAATCAAATCAGCCATTTAAGGATATTTTTGAGGCATTTGGCAAGTAAGTAAAATGATGCTCAGTTTTTTTTAAAGATTTATTTATTACATATACAATGTTAGAAGAGGCCATGGGATCTCATTATAGATGATTGTGAGCCAACACATGGTTGCTGGGAATTGAACTCAGGACCTTTGGAAGAGCAGTCAACGCTCTTAACCTCTGAGCTATTTTTCCAGCCTGGTGCTCAGTTTTTTATTTAAAATTTTTAAAAATACCTTATTTTATGTGTATGAGTGTTTTACCCGAATGTATGTGTAGCACATTTATGCCTTGTTACCATGGGTTCCAGAGGGCATCAGACTTCCTGGAACTGTTGGGAGCCACCATGTGGGTGCTGAGAATTGAACCTACATTTGCTGGAAGAGAGGCAAGTGCTCTAAACTACTGAAACGCCGTTGTAAAAATGTAGTGACCTTTAAAAAACAGAACTGCCAGGTGGTGGTGGTGGTGCCGGCCTTTAATCCTTGGGAGGCAGAGGCGGGCGGAGCTCTGTGAGTTTGAGACCAGCCTGGTCTACGGGGCAAGTTCCAGGACAGATAGGGCTGCACAGAGAAACCCTGCCTTGGGGTGGGGGTTGGGGGCACGACTCTGAAGCGGGAATGGTAGTGCACGCTTGTAATCCCAGCCTTAGGGAGGCTGAGGCAGGATTGAGAGGAGGGGGCCTGCCTGGCCTACACAGTGCAAAGCCAGCCTGGGCTACTTGAAAGTGTCTCTGAAAACCAGAAATAAGACAAAAAGGTTGGGTACCTTTTATCTCCCAGATGGCTATAGGTAGTAAAATAAGCAAATGTAGATCAAATCTAAATACACAAATTTACAGATTTGTTAGAGTTGGATGGCAAATTTCACTTATATGTAAGTTGATATTTGCATTGGTATCGTGACAGGACAGTGCTGGTGGGCAGTCCTGGCACTCATCTGCTTTCTGTAGAATGGAGGGGAACCTCTCTCTCTTGCTTTCTCAACATTAGTCTTAGGAGTAAATTAATACATATAAAGTGCATAAAATAAGACTAAAGTCTTTCTCACGTCAAAGTCCTCAATATTTTTAAAAATCTAATTCAGTGGTATATTAAAGTAGAGTTTTCTGACAGCAAGTTTTAGGAAACCTGCTAATGCTCTTTGTTACTTTCTCGGTTGATCAGGAATCTGAGAATTCCCTGGCTGGGAAAACGGCAACAGTAAAGCAAAAGCACAGCCCACGCCCACATGTCGGCAGTCAATACCCCACCCTGCTCTTTAAAGTTCAGGCTTAACAAGTTGCCCATGGCAGAGTTGGTGCTCAGTGCCCGCCTGCAGGCCTTAGTAGGGCAGTAAGATAGAAATATTAGAAGAGAAACAGAGTAGCCAAAATCACTGAAAAGCAAAGATCTTGAGATCTCCCAGATGGCAGAAAGCTCTGTCGGTTCTAGTAACTGTAGCATTGTGGCCTCAGCCTAGGCTGAGACTTAGAGTAGGAAGCTGGGCCGGGAACTCTGCCTGCTGATCCTCTGAGCTACCTGCAGCTGGTCTGCAATGCTTCTCAAGACAGCGCTGAAGGCAAGCAGGGAAGTCTTGACGTGGTGACCGTGCTAGAGGTAGCATTAGTGTGGGCCTCTTCCAGGACTTTATTCTTAGTAATTGCCAGACTCTGAGCTCTTTCTTTTCCTTTTCCTCCCTTCCTCTGATTTCCCAGCCCTCTGGGAGTTTCAGATGTCCTTATATGATTCATTTCATTCCTGGAGAGGAACCTTAGCAATGTTGACAGAGTTATTTAAGCAAGATTCTGTTAGGGTCCCCAAAACGGGGCTGGTTCTTTCAGCCTGGTAAGACACATGCAAGAGCCTAACGCACTCAGCTGTACCTGACTTGGTGTGTGACCCCCCTCCTCGTCGCTTTTCCAGGTGAAAGTCAGCTCAGCTGTGCTTAAAGCCGCAGCCCACCACTACGGGGCTCAGTGCGACAAGGCCAATAAGGAGTTCATGCTATGCCGCTGGGAGGAGAAGGACCCCAGGCGCTGTCTGCAGGAGGGCAAGCTGGTCAACAGCTGTGCACTGAGCTTCTTCAGGTAAGACTCGCCTGACAGCTGTAACATCAAGGTGTTCTGAAATAGTCTTCAGTGAGGAAGTGGCTTCCGGCTAATTAAATGTGCAAGTGTGCAGGTTTTGAAATCAGATAGACCAAAATTATTTTGTATCTTTTGGATTTGTTTTTATAAGGCAAGTTCCTCCATGAGTCTCAGTTTTCAGCTCTGCAGTAGTGTCTTCTGTTCTCTACAGTATTGCAGTAGGTGGGTTTTTTTTTTTTTTTTTTTTGGTTTTTCAAGACAGGGTTTCTCTGTGGTTTTGGAGCATGTTCTGGAACTAGCTCTTGTAGACCAGGCTGGTCTCAAACTCACAGAGATCCTCCTGCCTCTGCCTCCCAAGTGCTGGGATTAAAGGCGTGCGCCACCTCACCCAGCCGCAGGAAAGGTGTTTGAGATTCTGTTGTAATAAAAGGACAGAAACAACCTAGAGTGGGTGTCTGAGAAGTCCAGAAATAGTCCTGGTGTCAGGCAGGGCTGGATCCAGGGTCTGAGTGGCAGCAGAGCTATGTCGTTCCTTTTTCCTCTGGTTTCTGCAGAGTCTCTGGGCTCAGCACTTCTCTGCTGACGTCATTTTCAAATAGACTTTCCCTTTGCTATTGCCTTGGAATGGCCAGCAGCCACTGCAAGCTGCCCTCCCCGTCAGTGAGCCCTGAGCGTGCCATTGCAGTGCCATTGCCAGTGTGGGCAGAGTCCCCCGCTGAGCCAGATCCCACTGTCTGTGAACCCTGGGAGGTAAGCACTCTGATTGGTCAGGCCCAGTGTGAGGTTTAGTCTTACCTTCACCCACTCCATCTGAGAGACAGGGCGTTGTTTCCCAGAGGAAAAGCAGGGGTGTTACAGAAGAGTGGGGCCGACTGCTGCCTCGTGACTCAGTAGCTGTCGTTCTTCTTTCTTGCCTGTGCTGTCCCTGTCCACATGCAAAGATACTTTTGTGGTTATAATTATAATGTGTATATTTTTAATATAATGTATAATGTATACATTATACCTGACAGCTCTTGTTAGTGAGCTTCAGTCTATACTATTTAGCCTTTCTTTCTTTCTTTCTTTCTTTCTTTCTTTCTTTCTTTCTTTCTTTCTTTTTTCTTTCTCCTTATTTTTTACTTTTATTTTTATTATGTTTTGACACATGGTTTCCTAGGTAGTCTGGCTGTCCTGAAACTCACTAAGTAGACCAGATTGGCCTTGAACTCACAGCGCCTGCTTCTGCCTCCCAAGTGCTGGGATTAAAGTTGTATGCAATTACGTCTAGTTTTTTTTAATTCCTTGGTATTCATTTTCCAACAGTGTAATTTTTTTAAGGTTTTGATAATTATATTTGAGATCTGAACTTTTATTGCTATTTTTTAAACCATGAACGGTTAAAAAAAATTCTTAAAATGTGCTTTTGTATTTTGACTGGATATGTGTCTGTGCACCATGTTCGTACATGCCTAGTACCTTGGAGTGGGAGATCAGGAGAGGGAATCAGATCCCCTGGACCTGGATGTGCACTGCCATGTGTGTGCTGGGAACCAAATCAGTTCCTAAGCAAAGCAGAAAATGATCTTACCTGCGGAGTCCTCTCTCCAGCCCCTAATTTAAAATATATATTTATCCATGTGGAGGGGGCATGTGCACATGCCATGGTGCAGGTGTGGGGGATCAGAGGCTACCTTTGTGGAGTTGGTTTTCTTTTGTCACCTTTATGTCAGCTCCAGTGATTAAACTCAGGGCATCCGGCTTAAGGCAGTTTTACACAATGAATCAGCTCACCAGCCCCTGCCTTACTGTTTTCTAGGTTGGGTCTGTAGCGCAATGCCTCCTCTCCTGGTTCACGAGTTGGGCAAGGGGCTGGAGATTGAAACACACACACACACAGAGACACAGGTGCCAAGAATGCCCCTTTTTTCTGTTCGAGGGCAGCTTATATAGGGTCTCCTTGACTAATGGCCACACCCTAACTCTCAGCTGCAAACCCACCAGAAACCACTCCCCTGCCCTCAGGAACTCCTGAGGGTCTGCTGCTCAAAGCAGCTGCAAAACAAGTTGTTTGCTCAGAGCAGCTGCAAGCATAGGAAAACACATTGTTTACTTCGGCAGGCAGGGGGTCACAGGACATTCAGGGTCTGGGGGTCCACAGTCCCCAACAGGGTCAACTTAGTCTGCCCTCTGCACTGATGCTATTTACACAGTGTTTAAATATTTAGGAGATAGGAAATAGTGCTTTATGATGCCTGGAGTTATGTCAGTATTATTGCCTTCAGGGTTAAATACGCCTTTACTTATTTTGGGGAATAAAAGTGATTTTCTAAGATTCCTGAGATGCAGAGATGGACTGTTGTAAGCTGGAGATGACCACCGAGGCATGGTGAGCAGAGGCCAGGCAGGGTCTCCCGCTGCAGTGCTGGGCAGGGTGGGGGTTACCCAGGGTGCTAGGTAACTTTGGGGAGGCCTAAGATGGAAACTGGGTGAGTGGCAGGGGAGCAGTGTGGAGGGTAGACTTGTGCTGCATGCATAAAGACTATCTCTGAAAGTCTTCCTGAGACGCCCGGAGAGGGGTGTTGGGGGTTACATAAAGTAGTATTTTATTTTATTTTTCTCAAATTTTTATTTTAATTCCTAACAGGTTTGAATGAAAAGGGAAGGTGTTGCTCCAGCCATTTTTTCTTTTCTTCTTATCTCTACCCTCTCTCTCTCAGGGGAGGGTGGGTGAAATAGAGTCATGTAGCTCAGGCTGGCCTCACATCCACCCTGTACCTAAGGCTACCCTTGAATTCCCAATCCTCCTGTCTCCACCTCCCTGCCCTGTGGGGAGTCCAAGGACCTCCCACCTCCTTCCAGGTCTAGTAAGGTGAACATCCAAACAGCCTAGGCTCCCACAAAGCCAGTAGTGCAGTAGGATCAAAACTCAGTGCCATTGTTCTTGACTTCTCAGTAGTCCTCTTTGTTCGCTATGTTCAGCGAGTCCAGTTTTATCCCATGCTTTTTCAGACCCAGTCCAGCTGGCCTTGGTTAGTTCCCGATAGAAAATCCCCATTCTCTCAGTGTGTGGGTGCACCCCTCTCAGTCTTGAGTTCCTTGCTCGTGCTCTCTCTTCTTCTGCTCCTGATTTGGACCTTGGGGTTTCAGTCCGGTGCTCCAATGTGGAACTCTGTCTCTGTCTCCTTTCATCGCCTGATGAAGGTTAATATCCAGGAGGATGACTATATGTTTTTCTTTGGGTTCACCTTCTTATTTAGCTTCTCTGGGATCACGAATTAATAGTCTCAATGTCCTTTATTTATGGCTAGATAAAGATAATTGGTTAACAAAGCTTCCCCATCACCACCTAGCCTTCCTTGGCCTGTCTTTTCTTTGTGTATCTGTTCTTATGTCTGTGTGAACATGTCTGCGTGTGAATGTGTGTGGGTCTGTGTGTTGTGCACATGTGCCCACATTCATTCAGAAACTCAAGGCTGAGACCAGGAATCCTTATTCTGTGAGGTGTGTCACTCAGGCATGGAGCTTAGCACTATGGCTAGTCTCACCTGCAAGCTTACATTGCATCTCCTGTCCCCTCTTTCAGAGGATGGAATTTACAGTGGGGCAACCAGGGCATCTTGGCTCTTATGTGGGTTCTGTTACTTATGTGTCAGGTGCTTTAGGTACTGGCTGTCTCCTTAGCTTCCTCCAGCAGCTTCCATGGTTCAGAGGGAGTTATTTGCTGCTCTACTTCCTAGCAGTGCCCAGCTCTTCATAGTGAGGACTGATTCTGGCCAGCACTACCTCCCTCCCGTTCGTTAATGTGCTGTGTTTGAAGGTCTCTCACCCCTGGCCTCTGTCAGCATGCCAGGTTCTGACTGCTTCCTTCCCTTCTGAGTTTGCTGAGCTGTGATGTAAAGACTGAGCAGGTTCTAAAGAGGTCTCCTGAGTAAATTGCCTGTGGCTTAGGCCATGGGCTTTTATTTTTGATGAATAAAGGAAGGTTTGCTCCTGAGAAATCTTGCTGTGTTTTATTTCTTACTTACTGGTTCTTAACTTCGGGTTTTCTTTTTTAATTACAAAGCATATGGAAAGTTAGGCTTGTTTTTGTTGTTTGTCTCTCCTCCTTTGTGTGCTCCCACCTCCAGGCCCCTTGTCCTAGTCTGTACTGGCTCTCGCAACCTTCGTTCTTCTGCCTCTCTCAGGACCTGCTGTCCTACAACATACAAGTACACATAAGATATGAGAGAGGAGGTGGTTCGGGTCTCAGACTGTGCCACCTTGCTTAATATGACACTTACTAGTTCTGTTTTCCTGCAAGTTTCGTATTTCTTAGAGGCTGAGTAAACCAGGCATGGTAGCACATTGGAGGCAGAGGTGGACAGATCTCTGAGTTTGAGGACAGCTTGGTCTGCAGAGTGAGTTCCAGGACAGCCAGGGCTACACAATGAGACTCTCCTGAAAAACCAAAAATAAATAAAGCTGAGAAAAACTCCATTGTATACACATGCTGTGTTTTCATTGTCCAGTGTTCTGTTGATGATCCCCTGCTTTTGTGAATGGAGCAGCAGCAGGCACACGGTCTAGTGTCTGGGGTCGGTTATAGCGAGTCGTTTGGGTGCAGCCTCGAATGGTGTAGTTGGATCACATGGTGTTCTGGTTTCCATTCTTGACGACCTTCCACAGTGGTTGCATTTTTACATCCTAGCAGTGGGCAGGGCTCCTTCCCTGCAGCGCTTAGTTGTCAGTTTTTACTTGAAGGCCTTGAAGGTACTGTGGGGTGTGGCATTGTTACTCCTACACTTTCCAGAATGTAAGGCTACTCTGTTGTGTGAAGAGCTATCCCTAACCTCCAGCCTTCCTTTCCAGGCAGATCAAGCGTCACTGTGCAGAGCCTTTCACAGAGTACTGGACTTGCCTCGATTATTCCAACACGCAGATGTTTCGTCACTGCCGCAAACAGCAGGCCAAGTTTGACAAGTGTGTGCTGGATGAACTGGGCTGGGTGCGGCCAGACCTTGGGGAGCTGTCCAAGGTAAGGTTCCTCTGGGTTGGGTAGAGGGGATTGGCTGTGACAAAGGCAGAAGGGGTCCCTCTGAGGATGGAGAGGCTGTGAGTGGTCCCCATTTACCAGACAAAGGACTCGACATCCAGAAGCCAGTGTGTCCTAGCAGGTGTTAGCCAACAGGGAGCAGAGTGTGTTAGCCACCATGCTAGTGAGGTGCCGTTGGCAAATCCACTGGAGCAGCAGGAGCAGCTTGTGCCAGATTCTTTTGGAACATCAAGAATTGAAGAGCTCATAGTTGAAGAGTGGGTCCTCCTTCCTCCTGGGTTGGTGGTTTCGGTGATGACTCTGGCTGAGGCATCATGGAAGCCTGATGTCTGTGATGTTCTTTGTGCTCTCGTGAGTCTTAGCTCAGGAGCATTCTGAGTGCTGGGCCCCCAGACACACACACGCTGCTGTGGCCTTCCTGGAGAGCTCTTCCTGAGCTGCTTCTGCAAGATAGTTCATCCTATGAAATTGAAGAATTTGGGGCTTAAACTCTGTCTGCACTGTAGGATCTGTGCGGGCAAGAAAGATGCATTATTAAAACTCTAAAGACGTGTAGGGACTTCTACCTGCTCCCGAGCTGCTGTGATGTGCAGCGGAAGAAGTCCTGCCCACAGTGGCCTACATGCCTGCTGCTTTAACTGAGGGCCTCCACTCCTTAGAGCCAGGCAGCAGAGGTTGGCGGGGAGGGCACGGTTGGATGGAAGAGTAGGACTGAATCTTGTTACTTCCCAGCTGCCTGTCTGCCCTGTCTACTATCCCCAGGGCCTGTGGGAGCCCCTGCCCAGCACTAGGCACACAGGCTGTCCATCTTAGTTCTCGTCCCTTTGGGGCCAGCGCCATGAATAGATGGGTAGCCTAGGTTTTTTTAGTCTGACATACTTAGCTTTATTTAAGATACATTCTTTAGCTAAACTGAGAAAGTAACTTTAGTAGTGGCCAATCAGAGTTGGAAAGTGATAAAACTTACACACCTAACCAGTAGAACTCCCTTTTCTTCTTTCTTCTTCACCACAGGGGAAGCTGTGAGTCAGGCTGTTAAACCAGAGTATTTATTCTTGAGTCTTTTTTTTTTTTTTTTTTTTTGATTTTCAAGACAGGGTTTCTCCGTAGCTTTTGGTTCCTGTCCTGGAACTAGCTCTTGTAGACCAGACTGGCCTCGAACTCACAGAGATCCACCTGACTCTGCCTCCCAAGTGCTGGGATTAAAGGCATGCGCCACCACCGCCTGGCTTGAGTCTTTTTTTAAAAAAATATTTTTTATGGCTTATTTAACTTTATTTTGTGTGCATTGGTATGAAAGTGTCAGATCCCTGGAACTGGATTTTCAGACAGTTGCGAGCTGCCATGTGGGTGCTGGGAATTGAACCTGGGTCCTATGGAAGAGCAGTCAGTGCTCTTAACCACTGAGCCATCTCTCCAGCCCTATTCTTGAGTCTTTATGTTAACATTCTTTACCCCAAAATAAAGTTATCTAATTGCTGCAAAAATGTATTTCTTGACATGTATTGTCAGTTTTAGTTGCACTCCAATCCATTGTCCAGTCTCCAGAAAGGCCATTAACCAGCCAAGGGAAACCTAAATGGTAGCTTCAGTCTCTTTGGCATTCTGTCTGGCCCACTTGTCTCTTCCTCTGAAGACCAAGTTGGGCCCCAGTCCAGATGTCACACCCTTTCCTAGGCAGAATTATCTCCTACTCGTAATGATAACCTAATCATAAAGAAAGCAAGTTGGGGGGCACTTCATATACATCCTAGTTCCTCCCAGGAATCCCCTTTTATGCACTGCAGTTTTATCATCAAGTATGCCTCAGGCCTTCTTTTAGGGATGGGTCCGAGGTGCCTGCTCCCTCCCTCTGGGGTGTGAAAGCAGCTTCACTAGTCTTCCTCGCTCAGTTCTTCTTTCAGTGGGTTCCTGGTTACTCTATATTCAAGAAACATTCTCAGAAACAAAGAGTGACAGTTTCCTCGGCTGATTTCATGAATGTCTCCACTGAGCGTTTGGAACTACTCTGTCAAGCAGCAAGGAACTCTTCATTTGTGACCTGCAGTCAGAGCAGGGGACGGGGACCTGCACTCAAGGCCTTGGGTTCCAGCTCCAGCTCTGATGTCATCTTAGGTGACCCAGTCACTGTCCTATGAACTGGAGATAATACGTACACATAAGGTAGTTAGTTATATTAACTGTGTACCTGGAGCTCTGGGCACAGAATTGTTTCTGAGTGGTATATCTAGGCAGATGGGCCTGGCCTCTCATACATGCAGATGGCTTAGAGTTGGTACCACTGAAGTAAAAGTCAGAAAATGCTTAGTAGCTGTGGCCCACTTGTAGGGACCTGTGTCCTTAACTTTCAAAGGGATAAGTTCTGGGCTAGAGGTATTGCCAAGTAGTACAGACACTCACTTACCTAGCATATGTAAGGCCCCACAGCAAAGTTCAAAATTTAAAAATGAATTTCTGGTTGCTTTTCAGTTGAGGTTTTGATAATCATTAGGGATGGTAGTTGAAGGTGCTTTCCTCCTTGCTCTTGGCTGCAGTTTAGGACCTACTGTTTCCTCAGACTGTTGGTTCAGCTCTTAATTCTGGGCCCACCACCAGGCCTAGCGTCCCTGCTCCCAGCTGCAGATAGTGATTGGTCGCATCCCTGTAACAGTGGCACCTGCTGCCGTCAGGTTAAATCCAAGCACCTTTGCACAGCATTGCGTACTGTATCACCCAGCTTGGTGTGCATGGAACTCATAAGCATATATCCTAGCGAGGACATCACCAGGTGGGAGCTGCTGGTAAGGATGAGCTGGGATAATACGCTCAGCATCAACACTGATAACACCAGAGCTTGCTTTGGTGTGGTCTCTGCCGCTGTGGTGAGCTCTGTAGACATTGCCTCTGCTGTCTTTGTCTTCTCACTTGCACTGTCTTTCCCCTTAATCTCCCTGGCAGACTCCTGATTCTCCTCAGAAATAGCCTAGGCCCAGCCTTCAGTGTGGGTGATTTGTGCCGGGTCTGCCCTTCCCCACACAGCACAGTAGAAGTTCTGTCTTGCTCTCTAGCCAGTGAGAGAACCCCAGAGGACAACTTGTCTCAGCTTGTCTCTTGCTGTAACCTCAACTCCTGCCATGCAGAATGACAAAAGGTGGAGTTCCAGAAGTGTATGCAAGGGTTAAGTGAGGCTAGACGCATCTGCCTTCCAAGTGGAGGAGTAGTTGGAGTGACAGGAGCAATGGGACCCCAAAGGGTTCAGGGTTACTACTGCTGCAGTCCCATTGAACCCTACCTCCTTCTGCATCCTTCCAGGTTACCAAAGTGAAAACGGATCGCCCTTTACCAGAGAACCCTTACCACTCAAGACCGAGGCCGGAGCCCAACCCTGTGATAGAGGGGGATCTGAAACCCGCCAAGCACGGCAGCCGATTTTTTTTCTGGACCACGTAAAGACGGGTCCACACGCGCCCAGATGACAGCTGATGGAAACACCCATGCCGCTCGCGTGTGCTTTCCTGGATCACGGACGTTAACAAAAAAGTTAATTTATGTGACTTGGCAGTTATTCTATACATTTCCTGTCCATTAAAATTTTAAAGGAAACAGTTGTGTTTTATTACGCTTTATGTAACCTTTTAGCCTTTAGAGATGACTTCCCCTGTCCTTTCTTGCGCTCCTGACTTGTTCTAAGGAGGACTTGCCTGTGTGGCAGGAGAGCCACACTCCAGCATGGAGGCTTTGCTACCTGAAGCAGCTTCCCAGGAGAGGTCAGCCTAGAGTGTGAAACTCCAGCTCTCTCTTCTCGGCCAGCATTCCAGGCAGAGAGCTCTCCCTAACAATCATTCCAGGGCCATCCAGGACAGAGTGAAGGTTTGAGCCTGTGACTCAGGCATGGGAGGGGCTGCTGGCTGGGCCCTAGGCTGTGTTGCTCAAAGTTCCTTAAAGAACCTAACTTCCACCGCTTCCCCTCAGTAGCCCATCCTCTGGTGTTATAACCCAGATGTTTTTCCTGATAGACAAGGGAGGTGGAGGCTGAACTCCCAGCTCCAAAGCCAGGAAGTTGGAGGTCTGAGTGTCAATTCCAGCCTTGGGTGTGTTCCTTAACCTCTTGTGAGAGGTTGAGTTTGAGGACAAACCAAAGACACATGCTTATCTACCTCCTGGGCAGGTTAAAGCCCCAGTGTTTAGGAAGCGCTGGCTCAAAGCACTGTTCCCCCACGTCCCTTCACCCTATCCAGTTCCCTTTCACTTACTTGGCCGTTTCCTTTACAGCCGACCGGGTCACTGCCCTTTATGGCTGTGGCATTGCATTGCCACATAAGTAGCTGCATAAGTCGTCAGAGCTCGGTGGCTTTGGGCCGCGTCGCAGAGCTGTGAAAATAAACTCTGGGGCATGCATCTCCTTCGGTTCTTCCAACTCTTGGTGGAGAGAGTGAAACATTAAGACAGATGAGGCACAGGGGCTGCTTCCAAAGACTACAAGGCCAGTTGAAGGGAAAGCGTTTCTATGCCATGCTTACCTCACTATTGGGGACATTTGTAGTGAAGTTCCCACTTCCTCCACACCTCTGCTCAGACTTCCAAAACTCTTGAATAAATGCTTGGGCTTTAAAAATAGCTGAGACAAAGTGTATTAACATCTTGGTGGCCAAATAATTGGAACTCAGCTACGATTCCTAGAGTTGGGCAGGGCCACAGACTGACAGGTATGTGGTATCCTGCCTGCCATAGCTGACTTCTCAGTCCCCTCTCAAAAGATGCTCGGTCTTACATAAATAACACTTGTTGAGGACTTGCACTGTGCCAAGTGCTTCACAGAAGTCAACTCCTTTGTGTTCAGAGCCATTTGTAAGTAATGTTCCCAGGACCCACATCAGATGCCTCACAAGCATCTGTGGTGCACAGGGGATCCAGCACCTCTGGATGGTGGGCACTCGCACATATGTGGCAAACACATGACTTAGAAGTATTTTATCCAGGCAGTGCTGAAGCACATCTTTAATCCCAGCACTTGGGAAGCAGAGGCAGGTGGATCTCTCTGAATTCAAGGCCATCTTGGTCTACAGAGTAGGTTCCAAGGCAGCCAAGGCTACACAGAGAACACCTGTGTTGAGGAAAAGTAAATTTTTTAAAAGAAAATAATATGTCAGCTAGCCCATTTCATAGATGAAAGAACCAATGCTTAGGAAGAGGGCCCTGCCCTGCCTGAGACCTGCGTCCAGGGACAGGTGAAAGGCTGTTCTGGTTCTGATGGTTGTATTCGTCCATGAACACCATTTGTGGTTCACAGCCTTGGATACACATTGGGTCATCCAGAAACCTGTAAATACCGCTACCTGGATCCCACCTCCCCAATGTTCACTGATGTGTGGTGTGGACTGACAGGGTTTGAAAACTCCTCTGATGCGAAACCAAGGTATAAGGTTCTGATCCGATTTTGTAATGGAAGCCAATCAGAAGGTCACATTGTAGCTGAGGAGTAAGTGGCTAAGCTGAGATCCGAACCCAGTTCCAGCCGAGAGCAAAGCCTGTACCCCTCAGGGAAGTCGGCCCGTGCAACGCAGGGAAGATTCAGAAGGTCTCAAGGGGGACTTGAGATTTCTAACAAGCTATAGAGCAGACCGCTGACTCCTTCCTTACTAGGTAACAAAAGGACAAACCGCTTGTGGGGTGCAAGAAGCTGACTTGATTTAGCTTGCTTCAAGTGGCCTATGGAGTGCCAATCACTCCCCAAATGCTAATCCGCCTCCGTAGAATTACAATACAGTCTGAACTGTTAATGTCTTCAAATTCAATTCTAGGATGTTTTAACTTTTACCCAAGTTGGACAGCAGCTGCGCCTTCCACCCTCTCCACCTTGCTTTGAATTCCTTGAACAAAGGAACCAGCTTTTGGCTTTCCTGTACTCTTCTTGAGGGGATCACACGTTATAGCCTTCCAGGACAGAAAGTCTAGGTAGTTAAAGATAATTTCTTACAACAAATGCATGTCTCAATGTCAGTAGGTAAAAGGTCACAGAACAGTTGGAAAGCAGTTAGTGTGAAGGTTCGTGAGCAGGGCTTCAAATGACAGACACTCTGGCTTGGCTTGAGGAGTGAGACTAATTCCTTGCATTCCCAAAGGAAACATATCTGCCCCCCCCCACCCCCCGTCCCCTGCCAAGCCCATTCCTGTCTTCCCTATCGGAGTCTGCACTGTCTCCATCCTCCCAGTGTCAAAACACGAGGCGCATCTTTGGCTCCTTCCGCTCCTTCCTCTCCCACTCGGAACCCAACACCAAGCCCCGCTGAGGCTCTTTCTTCTGTGGCTTCACATAGGCCACTTCCTCTTTATCTCCCTGTCCTCATCCTAGGCTGCTTTTTTTCCCTGGCCTGGATTATGGAAACTGTCTCCTAATCGTGGTCCAGTCCATCTCTCAGTTTGCTGTGTGTGCCTCTGCTGCTCAAAACCTCCTGTGGCCCTCGAGTGCCTGCTGAGGAAAGCCCAGCCCTTGCTGGCGTTCTGACACTCACAATCTGGCCATAGCCTAGCCCATTTCCCCATGGTTATCTTAATCTGACGATAAACTCTGCACTCCATGGAAGACCAATCCCTGATTCTTTTCCACTGTTTCCCCGGGTGCTGAGGGTCAAACCCAGTGTTTCCTGCATGCTAATTAAGGCCTCCCACCAAGTTACTTTTCATTTTTGAGACATGATCTTAACTAACTTGGTTAGGCTGGCATTGAACTCACTGTAGTCCAAACCTGCCTTGAACTTTGGTGATCCTCCTGTCTCAGCTTCTCGAATAACTGAGATTACAGGCCTGTGCCACCAGACCTGGGAGCCTAGATGCTTTCCAAAGTTTAGGTCTGTATGGTTGCTATCTCGCCAGGAAACCATCCTTCCTCCGTCTCTGACTCTTGAACCTCCAGCCATCTCTCAAGGCAGACACCAGTCCTGTCTTCCCCAGGAAGCATCGTCTTCCTATATCCAGAAGTGGTCTTTCCTGCCGCATTGTTGATGTGACACAGTATGCAGATGGTTAGCTGAGCACACAAGGGCTCTGGGCTGGATACAGGCTGAACCACTGGAGCCGTGACCCTACGCAAGGCTCTTAACTGCACTATACCTGTTTCTTCACCTGTAAAGGCATGAGGAGCAGAGGGGTGGTACCTACTGTCATGTGGCCATGAGTAGTTGGTGAATGACATACAACATGCCCACTGCAGTGTGACAGATGGTAGCAGCATCCTAACACATGTGGCATGAGGGTCATGGCCCTGGCTATTACATCCCCTGGTCCCGAGCGGCAAGAGCTAAATGTCTATCTTATTCTACCTTCTATGTTCTGATGCCCCACTGCATGACAGACATCTAGGAAATAACTAACCACTGCACTTACCTTTCCAAAGCCCACCCCCCCACACACAACAAATTCCTTCCATGTAGAACCGTGCTTAATTCATTCACATTGAATTGTTTCCTTCAGGTACCGAATCCCAGGTGAAAGGCTGTACTCTTACACCATGAGACAGGCCGCCAAGTCCTTGGGCTTTAAAAGTTGCATCTGATGCTGAGTAAGATGGCTCATGCTTGCCATCGCAGAGCTGGAGAGGCTGAGGCAGGAGGACCACTGAGTAAGATGGCTCATGCTTGCCATTGCAGAGCTGGAGAGGTTGAGGCAGGAGGACCACTGAAGGCCTCAGGTGAAACCTGGGCTGCACAGTGAGGCTTCGTCTCTAAACACAATGTCGAAAGAAAAACAAGAACAACTAAGCAACAAAAGTTGCTTCTACCTCATGGGAAAAATCTCAGTTTGGAGTTGTGCTGTCCTTATGGGTCTTGAGCATTTGTAACAGAAATCCCAAGTCACTTGTTTCTGTAATAATGAAAACTGTGCTGGCACCTGCCTTGCTGTGATAAAACACCATGACCAATGCAACTCGTAGGAGAGACGGTTTATTTGGGTTACAGTCTCAGAGAGGTAAGAGTCCATTGTGTTGGGGAGGCACAGCAGCAGGTGGAGTGATGGCGGGAAGAGGAAGCAGAATCAATAATAACCATACCACAGACCTGACATTACACAGTCTGGAAATTTTCCCCTGCAAAGAAACTATACCATTGCCTTTTAATTTGGTCTCAGGCAAGTCCTTGGGACAAGGGCAGAAGATAGCCATATTCTTTGGCAAAATAATACAGGAATGCTCTCTAGCCCAGCTGCTGTTAAATTTCTTGCTTCCCTCTGAAGCCTCTTGAGCCAGGCTGTAGTGTGATCTTTTACTCTTGGCTTTTCTGAGGGGCCTGCCACCCAGCTCCCAAATAAATCACACATGGAGGCTTATTCTTAGTTATGAATGCCCGGCCTTAGCTTGGCTTGTTTCTAGCCAGCTTTTCTTATGTTATCCCAACCACCTTTTGCCTCTGGGCTTTTATCTTTCGCTATTTCTGTATACTTTCTTTCCTTCTTTCTCCGTGGCTTGCTGTGCGCTGGGTGACTGGCCCCTGACACCCTCCTCTCCTGGTTCTCTTGTTGCTCTCTTGTCTTTGTTTCTCCTGTTTATTCTCTGTGCCTCCAGCCCCCCCCCATCCCTGCTCCTGCCTTGATACTGGCTGGCCATCTCTTTATTAGGACCATCAAGTATTTTAGACAGGCACAGCAACACGGCTTCACAGAGTTAACAAATGAAGCTTAAACTAAAGTCACACACCTACAATAACATTCCCCAACACCAGGCCTCTATAGTTGGCTTTGTTTCTGGTGCTGCCCTCTTTGAGGAGCCTTCTAGAATGCCCTGTTATGTTCTGCTTACTGTATTCAACCACTTTTCTCTTCAACATCCAAAGTCTTTCATATTTCTCCAACAAACAACATGGTCAAGTCTTCAGCAACAGCCCACTCTGTGGTATCAACTTCATATTAGTTACTTTTCCATTGCTGTGATAAAACACCATGACCAAGGAAGCTTATAGAAGAAAGTTTTGCTTGAATTAAGTTCCAGGGGGTAAGAATCCGTTGTAGTGAAGAGGCGTAGCAAGCAGAAGGCCTGACAGCAGGAAGCTGAGAGATCACATCCTCATCCAAAAACAGGAAGTAGAGGGTGAACTGGAACTGGGATGAGCATTTAAACTCTCCTGGCCCAGCCCAGTGACACACTTCTCCCAGCAGGCCTGCGCCTGTGCTAACCTCTGCAAACATCACCACCCGCTAAGGATCAAGTGTTCAGACACTTGAGTCTGTGAGCAACTTTTCTCATTCAAACCACCTGTCTTAGGGTTCCTATGGCTGTGAAGAGACACCGTGACCATTGCAACTCTTATAGAGAAAAACATTTAACCAGGGGCTTGCTTGCAGTTCAGAGGTTTAGTCCATATCACCATGGCAGGAAACATGGAGGCATGCAGACAGACGTAGTGCTGGAGAAGGGGCTGCGATTACTACATTTGGATGTGCAGACAGCAGGCAGAAAACTGGCTTGAGCTTCTGAGAGCTCAAGGCCCACCCACTGAGGACCCTCTTCCCCCAACAAGGTCACACTTCCAAGTAGTGCCACACCCTGTGGACCCTGCATTCAAGGCAAGTCTATGGGGCCATTCCTATTCAAACCACCATACTACCACACACTGTAATCCTAGCATTTAGCGGGTGGAGCCGGAGAGTGGGATCATAGGAGATCAAGGCCATTTCCAGCTGCATAACAAGTTCAAGAACAGATAGGCTAGATGAAACTCTCTTTAAAAAGTGATTGAAATTTACAAACGCGACATTTCTTTCACACCCATGAAGTGGTAGGTCTGCCTGGTTCCAATGGCCATGCTCTTGACCCTGTGGGATCAGTGGACTTTAAGCCCGGGATGCACATTAAAAGCATCTTCTGCTCATGCATTCCGCCCTCTGCTATGTTACATAAACCTATGCTGTTCCAAAACCTTCAGGGGTTCCTGAATGCATTCCCACACCCCATAATAGTCTGGACATCACCCATGCCCCTTTACCCCTCTCTAGCCTCTCCTTGCCATGTCTCTAACCTTCTATGAAACACCCCTTTTGGAATACTGATATCTGTATCCACCCCATGAGATTCAGCTTTATTTGGTCTAGAGTATGGCTTGGGCATACATATTGTGATTCAGTGATACCATGCTTGCTCATTTATATTCATATATGCTCTGTCAGTGAGAGGAAGGCGCTGGAGTTGCAGTAGAACTCTGGGGATACATTCATTATTTCACCAACCACTGTTTTACAGTCTGCTGGTTGCTGTACAGTCATAGAATGGCAGCTTGAGGTTATGCTAACTCCTGAGGAGCATGGGGAAAGTATGAGGATGGAGTGGGCAGCCGGATGTTGGGGGGACTGTTAGGGGAAGTGATATTTGAGAAAGGGCTGGTAGAGAACCACCCCAATCTGAGGAAACAACAGCACCAACAGCAGCCCTGGGGCAGCAGCTAGAAGTTCCTCGGATGGAAGTGTGGTTCAGCGTGTGAACTGCAGGCATGCAGATGCTCATGCAGCTTACTGACTCGTGCCTTTATTCTGACAGAGACATGTCCTGCCACGGCGTCTCCATCGTCTCTGTACAAAATCCAGATGCAGTGTGTGTAGCCGCCTGCGTCCCCAGATTCAGAAGTCCTCCACTTCAGCCCCCACCATTGCACCCCACTATCCACCTGTGCCTTTCTACTTACTGCAGCCTCTGCTCAAAATGTCTCTCCATCTCTTCTTGGGGGTGCATCCCTCAAGACTCTGCTCAAACCATGTCTTTCTGTGAAGCGCCATCTTCCTTCTGTTCAGGAACACCTTGCACGCGTTGCCCTCCTCCTGTCCATGAACTGGAAAGCCACCTTATTTCCCATTGTCCCACCCTTCAGACACCGTCGGCGCTTGAGGAGAATCTGACCACATTCTCCACCAAAATTTCTCCAAGAAGAGCAGCATCTACAGAATACACCCAGGGAAGGCCAGGCATTCTAACTTTATGATTGGCACCATTGGAAAAAAAGAGGGAACTTACCATTTTTGTTTTGTTTTGTTTCTTTATCAAAGCCCAGAAATCCCAGCAGTCTCAGGAGAAATAAGGAAGGATACATAAAAGGTCAAATTAGGCTATGGTAATAAGAAATATAATTGCATGCCGTATTCCTTTAATTTGAGGGTTGAATGCAAATGAAGCAGGCATGCCCTTTCTGGAAGCCTTGTTTTAATCAATTCTGATGCTCTGGTGGAAGAGTTGATGTTTAAAAGGAAATGATAATAACATTCCTTTCTCTTGCTGTCGGAATGGGGACATTATATGATATGACAGTTTGATTTAAAGACATTGTTTATATAATTGTCTGTTGGACATGCAGCTTATGTTACTGTCATGGCTTCCAAGGATCGGTGGTCCCAGGGCTGAACTCAAGAAGAACTCTCAGGAAAATTCCTTAGCATCCGACCTGCTGTATCAGAGTGACAGGTATGGAGGCCAAGAAGCTGCTGAGGCAAGGAAATTTTCCCCTCTATCTCTAACTTCACGACAGGCCTAACAAGTCACCTTCATCTCTGAGTCTGGTTCTTTAACTATATCATGAGGGGTTGGATGAAATGAGCATCTGGGCTCTTTTCCCTATCAAGAATTACATGTTTCAAGTGATTTGAAACTGGGGAAGGGTACTTGGGCTTAAAAGGCTTAACCAAGGGTCAGAGCCGGGGATGGGAAGAAGAGGGGTAGAGGGAAAGGTTAACCAAAACTAAGGCTATATGAAAAAGCCTTACAGAAGCTCGCTGTTGTGTGAGCTAACTAAAATATCCATCTTTTTAAAAACCAGAATTGGAAGTGCTCAGCACGACAGGGTTCCCCCAGAAGACACGGGCTATCAAATAAAAGTCTTAGTGCCAAAAGCGGGGTACCTCCACATAAACATTCATCAGAGGGCTCCTAGTCCCTCCCCCCCAAATATAGGTCTTTGTCATTACTCTTAGTTGCTCACCAGAACTAGATGGTAAGACCGTATTGCTGAAGACACAACACACTCTGGTTGGGGCTGCCTGCAACTGATCTAGAAAGTTCCTCCCTGCTGGCTAGCTTTCATAGAAAGTGTTATGCAGGCTGCTGTGTGTGTGGGGGGGGGTCATCAACTGACTTACACAGCGGTGGACCCTGCATGCTACCATACCAACCTCCTAGGCATGCCATGTCTGCTGGTGTAGTAGTGACATGCTGTTACAGAAGCGACCAGTTGTTTTCTGACTGTATGTGAAGTCGGCTGTATGGGAGAGAATTCACATCTCAGGCTGTAAACCTGGTCAAGAGCCACAATTCCAGAGATTACAGGCTCAGGGAGGGGAACCAGACGTATTTGCCAAACTGTCTTCTAAATATTTATGCTAAAATCCATAGATAAGTGTTGCTCTCATCCTTGGTCAGGGAGATTTGTAGTGAGCAGCAGTCCATGCAGAGATTTATAAGTGGTCAAACTACAGAGAATACGGGACTGTGGAGTGCTCAGCCCTAAATGAGACGTCTATGCCGACTTCTACAAGGCTCAGGGAATGTTGTGGAAGAGGGGTGTGAACAGAAAGAAAGCTGGAGAGTCGGGGAGAGTGCTATCACAGGGCCATCACATCCGTGGGCCCACAGCAGCTAGGGCTACTTGCACTAGATCAAGCCAGTCAACAGTCCCAGTGTGGAGGGGGAGGGGCTCATGAGGGGCCACCCTTACCTGGGTGGGGCAGGAACACGAAGGTGGAAGAATAGAAGTGCAGGTGTATGTGGAGGTTTGCTGGGGTCCAAAAGGAGTGGAGGGAGGATATGATCAAGGTGCATTGTATATAGGGTATGATTGTCAAAGTTTAAATAAAAATCCTTTCGAAAGGCCTGTCATGTAACATCCTGCCTTTTGGCTAACCTGTTAGAGGCAACTATGGAATTCTGATGAGTCTCTCCAATCAGATATATTCACCTGGGTGATTCATTCTGGTCATTTAAATAGAATAAAAATCTTTGGGTCTCTATTTTATTTTTATATATGTGTGCATGTGTGCATTTTGTGCACATGTGTGTATGAAGGTACATATACATGTGTATGCATATTGAGGGCAGAAGATAACCTCATCCTCAGAACACCATCCACTTCTTTTGAGATAAGGTCTCTCTTTGGTCCGGAGCTCGCCAGTTAGGCTAGCCACCAAGCCTTAAGGACCATCTCGTCTAGCTCCAAAGCACTGGGATTATGAGCACATGTCACCAGGCCTGCTGTAGTGGAGCACGCCTTTAATCCCAGCACTCTAGAGGCAGAGGCAGGTGGATCTGTGTGAGTTCAAGGCCAGCCTGGTCTACATAGTGAGCCCCAGGACAGCCAGAGCTACATAACAGACAGATTCTGTCTTACAAAACCAAAACCCCAAAACTAAAACAAACAAAAAACCCAAAATACAAAACAAGTGCTTGCCACCATGCCTGGCATTTTTACAAGGGTTCTGGGGGCCAAACTCAGACTCTCCCGTTTGCATAGCAGAGCACTCTGTTGACTAGGCCATCTCCCCAGCCCTGCCCCTGTTTAAATAGATCGCCCACACTGACATTTGCAGGACAAGCTATGGAAGAGTTTCTGAGATCCCAATTTCCATTTCCCTCATTGAAATTTCATGTAGTTTTATGATTGTTGGGGTTGGATTGGTTTAGAGCATTACTAGGAAGCTTTTAAAAAAGATTTTATTTTTATTTATGTGTGTGTTTGTATGAATATATGTATGTACAACTGCATATGGATGGCCTAAAATATGGAAGCTGGGGATGAACTCGGGTCCTATGCAAGAGCAGCAAGTGCTCTTTACTAAGCCATCTCTCCAGTCCCTACTAATGCTGCCAGACTTTCTTTTGTAGGACTGCCAGCCCCAAAATAACATCACGGAGACGTCTTATTAATTATGAAAGCTGGTCATTAGCTTAGGTTTGTCCCTCTAGGTCTTATAACTTAAATTAACCTGCTTTTATTAATCTACATTCTGCCACATAGCTCGATTGCCTCTACCCTATACCATATGTACAACCTCTTCAGTATCTCCTGGTATCTCTCCACCTCTCTTCTTCCCAGAGTGCTCTTTCTCCCCAGAAATCCCGCCTATCTCTCCTGCCTAGCTATTGGCCATTCAGCTCTTTATTAAACCAATCACAATAATACACCTTCACACAGTGTAAACAAATATTCCATAATATATTAGAAAGCATTTGACCTTAAAAAACCAACAGAGAAATCTTTTGGAAATCATGCCCTTCATGATCTGCTTCTCACTGAGCAAAGTTGAGTCAGAGAAATTCTTTGGCCTCTTGGGTTCTGCGTGGTGACCCTGGAGGTGGACACTTCACGGACTGGGAAGACTAACCTGGGAGTGAGGCACAGGAGGTGGCATTGGTAGAAGAGGCCTATGTCTAAGGAACCAGGAAGGCAGGTGTGGATCATGAAGCTGAGAGCGAGCGTGTATAGGGAATAAACACGCTTTAGAGATACCCGCAAAAGCTACAGGGTACAAGTTTGCTGGAGAGACTGTCAATTAACATATGAGAAGTCTAACCAGTGTTCAGAATAATGCACACTAAAACCACGAGATGCCATTTTATTTATTCAGCAAAAAAAAATGTAAAACCCTGATATCATGTATTGACACAAATACAGCAATCACAATGGCTATATTGATGTATATGTCCAGATGGCACAGCTATCAAGCTACACAGTGGGCATATAGTTCTGCACCTGCAAAGTGATACTGCAGATATGTGGATTGAGGTGTGTGCAGAGCTGCTCCAAGGGCTCCAGGGAAATGCTGTTTGCAGGAAATAGAGGGGAAGGCCCACCAGTAGCAGGACAGCCCCCTGACCTGTGGTGGCTCTGTCCCACACACAGTCTGAGCATCCATGAAACAGTGACTCCACACTGACCCGGGAAACGTCTCTGGAGTGTAGCTCTTGTCTATGTTAACGCCATGGTGATTGCCTGTACTGTCGGCCTCCCTTTCTTCATTGGAGCTTCTCCCGTCAGGAGCTGTGCACACTTTATCTCTGACTTCAGGCTCCACTCTGAGCTGTGGGTTGGGAGTTGGTAAAGGAGGGATGAGAAGGGACAGAGTGGACCAGGGGCAGATAGAGAGGGATATGACTCACCCAAGGCCACACAACTCCAAGCTTATTCAGCAAATTCAGTCCAATGGCAGTGCTGGTGATTGATGAGATGGTTCTGTGTCCTCTGTGAGCCGTGAGAAACATTTCTCGGAGGTTTTGTTGCCTCCTTTACAAAACGACGATGACAACGGTGCTTGCTGTCCTTCTGGGTGGCTTTGTTAACTCAATAACAAGACAGTAGTGCACTGCCCGGTACCAAGCAGACGTGCAGCAAAATGAGTCCTCACCAAGGTGACAGGTGCACCCCGCAGCAGGCAAAGAAACCAGAGAAGAGCAGCAGAGTGGTGACTCTCCAAGGGACAGAACCCAGGGCTCACAGAACACAATGCTGCAGCCACAGGCTGCTTGAACAGCAGGCCCCCAGCACCGCGCTCCCCGGGAGTCAGCGCTGGGCTAATTGGCAGACAATGGCCTTAATGAAAAGGCCATGTTTCTTGACAAAAGCACCCAGCCAGCTCCCAAGCCTGGAGACAGCTTGAACCACATGTGCAGCTCCCTTCTTTAGGGGAGGATTCCAGTCCTTTGGGACTGGTGACATAGCCCTCTATTGCTGGGTGTAGGCTCCAACTCACTGGCAAGCTCAACGACAGGAGGACTGGACTGGTTCTTGAAACAGTAGCATGGGGAAATCAATAATTCCCTTTGTTTCACAATGGGGGAGCTGAGCCCCAAAGATGGGAAAGGGTCTATTTGCAGTGTAATTAGGGTTGAGCCTAGATTCGGCCTCCCCCACCTTGGATAACCTGTGGGCTGTGACTGGATAATCTTGTGCAGGGGATACAACAGAGAAGGAAGGCTTGGAGGCAGGGGAACCCTGGTAGCAAAGATCGGTGAGGGAAATTATGAAGGCGCTATGGAAGTAATAGCAACAATGATGTTCTGGTGATGATCATAATTGCTGGCATTTACTGGGCACCTAGTTTTTGGCCAGGCACCGAGCAAAGTGGCTTACATGTATTGTCTGTTTCTCACTGTGACACCTAACATAGGTAGTATTATGACCCTGTTTTACCGATGGAGAAAGTGAAGCTCAGACAGGCCACCAGGTCATTGTCCCATGCTACATGCTATCATTAAGTGTTGGATTTCACTTGCTCTGCTTTCATTTCTGTTGTTGTGATGAAACACCCTGACAAAAACAACTCAGGAAACAAAGAGTTTATTTCAGTTTATAACTTCGTATTACACTCTGGCATTGCCAGGGTGGTGCAGAGGTGGTCCACATTCCAAGCCATCCTAGGGCAGCGCAGAGGCAGGAGCTTGCTTGTACTCGGCTCAGTTTTTCCATTCTTACACAGTTCAGGGAATGATGCTGCTCACAGTGGGCTGAGTCGCGCACAGGCTAAGCCAGTGTAGACAATCCTCATTAAGACTCTTTCCCCAACTGATTCTGGGTTGTACGGAGTTGACAATTAAAATCAGCCATCAGTTTTGTTTGACCCTTAAGCTATAACTATGAGTCGGTCTTAACATATAGCATACACATGGATACAGTCGGTAATTAGTAGCCTTGAGAAATGAGTTGACGATTCCTGTCATTTAGAGCTGACTTGCATGACTACAAGAAGGCCAAGTTTCCATAACGTCTGTTACCTGCACTAATGTGTTAGCTGTTCTTGTCATTCCTATTCCTGTCCTCCGTTGGTCACACCAGCTCTGCATGGTGGAGATGTGTCCCTGGAATTTCAGATGGGAAGCGAAGTAAGGCAGCCTGTCCGTAGGAATGCAGCCCGGTCGGTGGCAAAGTGGGACATCAGACTCTAAGAGATAAGCATAAAGGATGGCCTGGCCAGGTCTCAGGAGGTGGGGAGGGATGGGGCAGGACCAAGCACAGGGCAGCAGCCCCTTCCTGGCTTCCTGACAACACCATTGTTTGAAGCCGGGTTCTTGGACATCCAGGAAATGGGCGACATCACTCCCAACAAAGGAGAGGAAACTGCCTGAATGTTTCAGCTCCACCTCACAAGCTGGCCCTGGGACTGGAGATGGGAGCCTGGCCAAGGCAGCTTGACCCTCCACTTGGCTGGGCCACTCAGCCCCCACCCTGTGTCTGCACTGCGCTCTCTCCTCTCTGCCAACCAGTTCCAGACTCCTCCAGCTCTGACCAGTGGGTCTTCCTGCCCTGGAAGCATCCACAAAGCCCCAGTGATTACCTTTTCTCTGAGGGTTGTGACCCTTGGGTTTTGCTGGGTGGACAGTGCCTTCTTCCCTCCATGCCCTATGGCCGGACAGAACTGCACAGGTTAATTCTGGATGCCAAGCCTGGCCCCTGACAGGCTCCCCATCTATGCAGGGCAGAATACACCAACCAGGGCTGTTCTGAGTCTCTTCAAGAGGCTGCTGTTAGCTCTGCACTGTGAGCATCTTTCCTGAGGGAATTAAAAAAAAAAAAGGCAATGTCAGAGTCCCCAGAGAAGGGGCCCATCAACTGAGGTGAGACAAGTACCTATGCAAAGCAGATCTCAAGGGTGGTTTCCCTACTGGGCTCTAGAGTCAGCGTGACTTGGGTTCAAATCCAGTCTCTGTCTCTTATTAGCTGTATGACCTTGAGTCAATTGGTGTACCTTTTCCCATGAAATGCAGGCTGTAAACACTACTTGGCAGAACTGTGGGGACTAAATGAGGTCATAGGGCATAAGGTGTGTAGCAACATGCCGTTTCTTTTTCCTTGTGAGGGCAAGAATTGGAGGGAGATGGAGAACCAGACACTGTGGGATCCTGATTCGGAAACCCGAGGCTCTGGGTGGAGATTGGAGAGAAATGCTGTTTACTTAATCTTCATGAGCAGGTGTCAAGCAGGACCCATCACATAGCAGTGGAGGTCTGAGTCCGCATTTGTCACCCGTGCAGGTTTCTGTTGCTCAGGGTTACAGCCACTGAGAGCTTGGCTGGATCTAGAATAGGACCCACAGCCCAGGCTGGGAGCTGTGCTCTTGGAGTCCCCAGGCTCCTGTGGTCTAGAGCACCAGGCACGTGAAGCCTAGTGATGGTAGGCACACCTTCCCTCCAGACAAGACTTGGGAATCTTCCCACTGAGGGTTCTGGGATGTGAGAGGCCCCCTCTTTGCTCCCTTAATCTACCCTAAGGCTAGAGATCCAGGAAATAGAAGGGAGGCTGGGTCACTGTTGGCTGGCAATTTATGCTGTCTCTCTTGGTCAGCCTTTCCTGACCATGTAAGCATCTGTGTTCATGCAGGTGACCTTGGTCTTGCTTTCTACCTCCCTGGCCCTAAGTTCTTATTCTCCCATACTGATATTAAACCTCCTACCTGTTGGAAACAGGGAGGAAAATCTTGAAGGCCCGTGAAGGCGAGAATTTTCCTACATCATCTAATCCACATAGTATTAACTGAGTACCTGATGCATGGAATGTCATCGCCTGAACCTCTACAGAGACCCAGTAAGGAAGCATCCAGGGGTAAGAAAATGGAGGTGCAGAGAGAGGAAGGGATCATCTCTACCCAAGGCATCCCGAGTTCGGAGTGACTTAAGGTGAATCAGAACTTCTGTCCCTGTTAAAGTCCAGAGCAGTTGTTTCTCAAGTATCAGAGTATCCCAGCCCAGCCGTGAGGAGCCTGCAAAGGGAGGACAGGCAGGAAGAGGGGGAGGGCTAAGAGGCTTCCCCATATCCCCTCCCCCCAGCCTCCCACCAAAGGCAACGAATCTCCAGGAAGCCCAGCGGGTGTCCGGGTCCCAGCGCTGATTGCAGGAGATGGCACGAGGGCCCGGCGGTTGCCATGGCAACTTCCTGAATCACAGAGCCTGATCCCGCTGAGACTCTGGAAAGTCAGACATACCTGGGCAGCCTCTGAAGCCTGTTAGGTCTCTCCGAGAGGGAAAGATTCGTGGAAACGTGGCTTTCCTGCTCACAGAGAGCTGGCACACGAGTGTGTGAGGCACAGTGGCTTCAAGTGTACAGCCGAGGCCCACTTTTTGAGACACACGTGCCTGTACCCAAATCTCCCCGAGCCGCACAGGAACTCTTTAGAATGAGAACAAGTCAACGCAGGGGGGCGCGAGAGAGCAGGCCAGGGAAGTGCCAAACGGAGGCGAAAGCTGTCAAGAGACCGCGATCATGCCCGGTTTTGCAGGCTCCGTTAAAGAACTTGTTCCTAAATCTAGAGGTATTAGGGAGCCAGAGAGGGCTTTGAATCAGGAAGGACTGGCCTGGCTGGATATGAAATCCTTCCAGCTGCCCACAAAGGAGGAGTCAAAGGGATGAGCCTGAAGGCAGGGGCCAGTGGGAATGATGGTCTTTCAGCCTGGTTTAGCCTTGTTCATCTTAGTTTCCCCTTCTAATAAATGTCATTTGTTGCTCCAAAAGCTAGTGTCTTGTCTGACTTCTCCTTTAGGATGTGAACTCACAAGAACAGAGAAGTTGATGGCGTTTTTTCCACTGAGGTACTTACTAAGCTCCAAGAAAAAGACAAGAAGGTCTTTTCTGGATGAACGGATGGGGCCTGGATGAGGGGAGTGGAGGGTAGAGGCGGTAGATGCAGAGAAGCAGGCACAGGAAATGATTGACAGGACTAAGGTGGAGGCCTCAGGCGGTGGGAGCTGGGTGCGTCGTGTCTCCGAGGACTCCTGAGCTGGTGGTTTGCCCCCACTCAGATGAGGTCAGATAATTCCTGGCAGGAGAGAAGTGGGGAGCTGGAAGGGAGGCTGAGGCAGAGAGCATGGGTTGTCCTGGACCTGAGTGCCCTGGGAGAGCCACAAATGATGACTTGAGGTGAACTTGGAGCTTCCAGTAGCAATACAGTACAGACCTCAAAGGCATGCACACACACCAGCTCACACGTGCTTGGGAGGGCTGGGGACGTAGCTTGTTCACGGAGTATTAGCGTGGTCTTCCATGTAAACAGCACTATGAAGGGATGACGCAAGGCTAGTGACGTGTTTACTTCATCCCACACGGCCACCTGATCACCTCAACAGGCTTTCAACAGGAATCGTCTAGGAGCTTTTTCACCTTCCCCTGTCTGGGTGCAGTCTTGGCAAAGTGCCTGTCTGCTGCGCCGCACACCTCAGTTTGGAGTAGTTACAGGCCTTGTGCTGGTAGCCACACGATCGGCGCCACTGTATCAGACAGCACAGGCTGGCACTGGAGCCCACCCACCAGCAATGAGGTTCTGGGTGGGGCTGAGTCTCCGAGGGACCCCAAGGATCCCAGCCTGACTGGGGATAGGGAGGTGGAGAGAAGGGGACAACAGGGCCTATGAGCCCCTCAGCCCCCGTCCTGTTGCTTTCTTGCTGTGTAGAAGGCATGGTGCTAGGAGCTAGGGCTACAATAATGCACACAGGATTTGTTTGCTGTGTATTGTATTGTTGCAGTATGCAGGTGTGCACACCGTGTGTGTGCTAAGGATAGTCAGCAGGTCCTCTGTTGTAGGTGTTCACACCGTGTGTGTGCTAAGGATAGTCAGCAGGTCCTCTGTTGTAGGTGTGCACACCGTGTGTGCTAAGGATAGTCAGCAGGTCCTCTGTTGTAGGTGTTCACACCGTGTGTGTGCTAAGGATAGTCAGCAGGTCCTCTGTTGTAGGTGTGCACACCGTGTGTGTGCTAAGGATAGTCAGCAGGTCCTCTGTTGTAGGTGTGCACACCGTGTGTGTGCTAAGGATAGTCAGCAGGTCCTCTGTTGTAGGTGTGCACACCGTGTGTGTGCTAAGGATAGTCAGCAGGTCCTCTGTTGTAGGTGTGCACACCGTGTGTGCTAAGGATAGTCAGCAGGTCCTCTGTTGTAGGTGTTCACACCGTGTGTGTGCTAAGGATAGTCAGCAGGTCCTCTGTTGTAGGTGTGCACACCGTGTGTGTGCTAAGGATAGTCAGCAGATCCTCTGTTGTAGGTGTGCACACCGTGTGTGTGCTAAGGATAGTCAGCAGATCCTCTGTTGTAGGTGTGCACACCGTGTGTGCTAAGGATAGTCAGCAGATCCTCTGTTGTAGGTGTTCACACCGTGTGTGCTAAGGATAGTCAGCAGATCCTCTGTTGTAGGTGTGCACACCATGTGTGCTAAGGATAGTCAGCAGGTCCTCTGTTGTAGGTGTTCACACCGTGTGTGTGCTAAGGATAGTCAGCAGGTCCTCTGTTGTAGGTGTGCACACCGTGTGTGTGCTAAGGATAGTCAGCAGGTCCTCTGTTGTAGGTGTGCACACCGTGTGTGTGCTAAGGATAGTCAGCAGGTCCTCTGTTGTAGGTGTTCACACCATGTGTGCTAAGGATAGTCAGCAGGTCCTCTGTTGTAGGTGTTCACACCGTGTGTGTGCTAAGGATAGTCAGCAGATCCTCTGTTGTAGGTGTGCACACCGTGTGTGTGCTAAGGATAGTCAGCAGGTCCTCTGTTGTAGGTGTTCACACCATGTGTGCTAAGGATAGTCAGCAGGTCCTCTGTTGTAGGTGTGCACACTGTGTGTGTGCTAAGGATAGTCAGCAGGTCCTCTGTTGTAGGTGTGCACACCGTGTGTGTGCTAAGGATAGTCAGCATCCTCTGTTGTAGGTGTGCACACCGTGTGTGCTAAGGATAGTCAGCAGGTCCTCTGTTGTAGGTGTGCACACCGTGTGTGCTAAGGATAGACAGCAGGTCCTCTGTTGCTCTCTGTTATGTTTTTATTAGCTTAGTCCTTTGACAACTTCACACAGGGATGTAACCGCATCCTGGTTGTCACCCACCCACTCCCGCCAGCTCTCTTATCTTCCTGCACCCCTGCCACACCTTCCTACCTGTCCCTTCCTCAGACTCCTGCCTTTTGATTTGGGTTTAGCTGAACCAGGGCCGCCTGTGTGACTGAAGCCTGGTGGGCTCTCTAGTTGGCACAGGACTGAAAGCAGCAACTTCCTTGCTCCTGGACTCTACCAGCAGGAAATGGTTTAGCAGTGAGGGTGCTGAACCCCTCCTCCATCCTTGCCTGGGGTTGATGACGCCCGGTGCAGGCCCAGCATAGTCTAAGGTTGTTGAAGGCTCCTGACCCTGAAGGCTGTGCATTGCTCAGAAGGAGCCTCTCCCCCATCTGCTTGCTCTTGCTTTCTGCCCCTTTCCACTGTGTTCCCAGAGCCTTGGAAGGGGTGATATAAAAGTCTTGTGTAGACTGGATCTCTCACTGAATCTAGAGTTTACTAATTCAACTAGACTAACTGTGGAGCAAGCCCCAAGCGATCCTCCTGTTTCCACCACAACGCTGGGGTGCAGTTAGGGACTGGAGTTAGAATCAGCCCTAAGAGCAGTCAAAAAGCTGATACCCAGAGAAGGCAAGTGGCCTTTGTTTTGGTCCTATGTTACATAAGTAACAAAGAGGTAAGAAAGGCTCCAAAGGGGAGGAGGTTGGAGATGTGGGGGAATCTACAGAGGAACATCTCCGAGGAGGCCTTATCTTCAGGTCTCTACACCCGTGTGACCTAACAGCTCTGGAGATGGGATTAGGAACAGCCAGGGTCTCGAACACAGAAGCTACCCCTCAGTAAGGCAGCAAAAAGATGGAAGCAGGGCAGGGATGGCGCTGTGTTCAAGTCCTGACTCCTTTTTTTTTCCCTAACGAGTGACCTTGGGAGAGATGACCCATCTTCTAGGTTTCACGTGGTACCTTGAAAAAGTGGACAAACTAGCCTATGTCCCCAGTGGGGCCACGTGATGGCCACAGAGGTGCATGGTGCTTTAGAAAAGGTGGCACAAGGTTTTCGGAAAAGCTCCATTTCCTGAAACGTTGAAACTCTAAGCTTTACACGGAGATCATGACTGACTTGGTTGCCCCCAGCAGGCGCTCCTCATGAGTGAAACTCTGGGACGTGTGTCTGGCTGGGGACTGGGTCTTCCTCTCCTTTGTTTTATCATGCCAAGTGGACTAAATAGCTCTTCTTCACAGACAAGGAAACCAAGTCACAGAGAAACTTGAAGACACGCTCCAGCCAGGAAGTAGCCATGGTACTTTTAACCTGGGCTTCCGTGTCCAGAGCCATTGCTTCTGCGTTCTGCCTAGCATGTGAAGGTGACAGTTTGCCCCTAGAGGTCACAGTACAAATGGCCTGTCCCTCACGGGCTGGGTCAGCATGCATCATGTATCCAGGGACACTAGCAGGGGCCCGGAGGCTACGGACCAGGCGGGACCGGATTCGCAGGTTGAAGACTGTTCCTCTGGGCTTCCGGACTCCGTGCCTTCCACAGCAGCCCCTTCCCTGGGCCACCTCCCTTCCTGGCCCGGTGCTGGGGGTGACCATGGGGTGGAGTGGCATCCGGGCTGGGCTAGAACTGTGAAGAGAGTGTCTGGGCAGAGACTGATGGCCTGTCATTTGGCTGCAGGCACATCCTCAAATTCTTTGTCTCTTCAAGTGGGGACTGGTAGGGGGTGGGGAAGGGAGACAAAGCAGAAGAAAAAGGAGGTAGAGGCAGTCAGTACACAGGGTGGTGCTTGTCTCCACAGCCTGCTGCCCACCCCCACCGTTGGGTAGCCTGAAGGCTTGGTCTAGGGTGTGTGTGTGTGTGTGTGTGTGTGTGTGTGTGTGTGTGTGTACATGTTTGGGAGAATCAGGCCCTGATCCCCAGCTTCGAGGCCACAAATGATTTCAAAACCCTGGCTGCACTGCTCACTCGCAAAAGCACCTCTGGCCAATCTGGTTTCCTGTCCCAGGCCTCTGTGTCTCCATCTGGGCAATGGGCTTGAAGCTCTGACATGTGCTCCATGTAAAACTGGGCTGGTCAGAATATTTGGCCCTGGCATTCCGGAGCGGCTTTGGACTCTCTCAACAGCAGAAGCAGTAGGGGCTGAATTAGCACCCTCAAAGGGAAGAAGTGAGAGGCTCTCCCCACCGAGAAACCCACCAAGAGGGCAAAGCCAAGTTGGCAGCCCTGGAAAAGGGTAGACAAGGAGGCTAAGACAACAGAGCTGTCATCTGTCTTGAGAGAAACAGTCTGCCAGCATTGGAATCTCCTCCACACTTGGTTCTCGTTGGATCTCCTAGACCCCAAAGGTTTTCTCCTTGGTGCTCCCACAGCCTGGATTCCCATCACTGAGCCACAGCTTGACAGTCACAGCCACCATTATAGCCTGTCTGCACCTGAGCTTGTGTGGACAGACTTAGTCACGTGCACACAAACGCAGCCACCCACAATCCCAGAACCCTACCGACGTCACACACCAACGTGTAGATTTACAGGTGCCCTGGGGCAGGTAGAACTGCCAGCAAGCACAGGGCCCGCCACATGCAAGCAGGCCCCTTTGTGGGGAGCCCAGACCGGGCACAGCTTTCCCAGAGTCCCGTGAGTTGTCAGAGTTATGCAGTATGTATCCCAGAAGGCGGTCTTGAGTGGTGTTGCTGGGATGAAGAGCCCTCTGCGGGTCCCCGACAGCCTTTTTGATTTAAAAGAAGAAAGAGAAGGAGAACTAGATGGCTGGGCAGCATTCCTCAGCTCCTGGAGCTGGAGCAACAAAAGCTGTAGTCGTTTTTATTCTCTCTGAAGCTGCTCTAGTCCAGCTGGCTTATAGGGGTAAACTGAGGCTTGGAAGGAGAAGCCGGGTTGGCCCTAGGACAAGGCTGGGGATCAGAGGCAGATTCAATGGCTTTCCCAAACGCGTGCTGACAGAGGACCCTGCAGCATGCCCCCTTCCCCCTCCATCCCAGCACCCAAGAGCTCCCGGGCACAAAGCCACTTGGCGGCGCTCGAGGGGGCACGCGTAGGAGCGCGCGCGACTTCGGCCAAGATGTTCCCTCTCGGCATGATTGACAGGCTCGAGTGCCGAGAAACAAAATTGTTTATGCGCTAATGAATAAGGCCCTGATTGCAAGATCCTGTTTGGAAAATTATAGTGCGGCGGCGGCGGCGGCGGCCGCGGCGGCCCAATTACAGCCCGCGCTGCATATTCATTTCGTCTCTCCTTTGCATGGAGATGAACGGGCGGCCCCGAGCCCCGCAAAGGCAACGCCAAATTTAGTCCCAGGTTCCGCACTCCTCCGCGCCATTGTCTGCCCGGACCACCTGCCTCCTGCCGGCCTGATTGCCCGCGAAGGCTCAGAGAGGGAGGCCAAGAAAGTTCTCCCTGCCCCCCCCTCTCCGGCACCCCCTACTGCCCTTCTCCTGTCCCCGATTCTGCTGGGGTCTCTCCTCCCTCTCCTTTTCCCTTTTTCCATGCTCCACACACTTTCTGACTCTTTCAGGCTCTCCTGCTCCGTGTGTGCCTCCCCCAGGTATACAACGTGAACCCAGGCTGTGATGCAGCCCAGTGGTAGAGCCCATGCGAAGCAAGCGCCAGACCCTGGGGGCTGCCCCTAGCTCCAGAAGAATGAGTGAATAGAATGAGGAACACGCAAAGGAATGTCAGTCATTTCTCCTCCCTGTTCCAACTGCAGAAATTCCCTGGGTTCCTGGATTTCTGGGCCATAGGAGAGAGCAGGAGCAGTAAGGGGGTGTTCCACCGCCCTCCCTCAAGAGGCACATCCCAAGACTTCAGGTCCCTCCTTGTTTGGTGCCTGCCTTGTGTAGTCACCCCATCCTTTCAGCATGACTAACCCACCCTTCTCCCCCAGGCAGGAGACAGCTCCCTCCCAGGAGCACCCTGTCTCCAAGCATGTCTTGATAGAGTTACTAGCGTAGGACACTCAACTCCTTTCCCCAGGTCTGACCTGAGAGGCTCCCAGGGCTGGTTGAGTCCCCAAGAATCCTAGTGTGGGGCTCAGGGCTGAGGAAAACATGAATCCTCTGCCGGGTGGGCATAGGATCAGCCATCATCTGCACGACTGAGGGCTGGCTGGTCGGAATGGATGAGACAGGTAGAGCAGGCCTTGAACCTCCCGTCTATACAGGCCCAGTCAGCCAGGTCGGCCGGATTCTAGCCAGTGACAAGGACAACTGGTTCTTCTCAAGGTCATTGCTCTGATTCATAGGTGACTGAGACCTGGGTGTTGTCAGTAAGGCTCAATTAGATGTGTCCAACTTTTCTTTTGAAGACAGTCTTTTGCCTGGGATGGCTCAAACTCCTTATGTAGCTGACGATGGCCTTGAATTTCAGACCCTCACGTCTCCACCTCCTGGAGTTAATGGTACCATGCTCCTACCAGACCAGGTAAGCACTCTGCTGCTGAGCTACAGTCTCAGGTTCTGTCCCGTCAAATGTTTTTGTTTATGTGTGAATCTCATGGGTTTATGTACATCACATGTGTGCAGTTGTTCATCGAGGCCGGACAGCACCCAGTCTCTTGGGATTGGCATCACAGGCAGTCTTTGAGATACCTGATGTGGGTGTTGAGACAAAACCTAAGCCCCAGTCCTTTGAGAGAGCAGTGAGCACTTTTAACTACTGGAGAGAGGCTGAGCAGCCACCCCCTTAAACCCCTTCATAATGTTTTAAAGACATTTATAATTTTGTGTTGAGCAGAGTTCATAACGGGGCTGGAGAGATAACTCAGTGGCTAAGAGCACTGCCTGCTCTTCCAGAGGTCCTGAGTTCAATTCCCAGCAATCACATGGTGGCTCACAACCTTATCTGTAATGAGATCTGGTGCCCTCTTGAGGAAGAGACCTGGTCAGTTGTCCTCATCAACTTAGACCATGAAACCCAATATGGACAAGTTCAGCAGAAGCACCATATACTGCCCATGTGTGCCTCAGCATTGCCAGGGCATAAACTTCATTTCAAATTTCAGAGTTCATAACTCTTCTGGTTATGTGCAGACTGTGGAACAGAGGTGTACACACGGAAAATGATGGTGGTCCAGGCTCTCCACCCGGTCATCCTGCTCAAAAGTCCACAAAATGACTAGATTGGGAGGCACTGATGTGAACAAAAATAGACACCCCAACCTACGGGGAGACACACAAAGTCACACACACAAAGTCACACACACAAAGTCACACACACAAAGTCACACACACAAAGTCACACACACACACACACACACACACACACACACACACACACACACACACACACGTACGCACAGCGCTGATTCTCCTCAAAAGACCTCAATGTCGAGACACAAAGACAGGCCTTCCAGGGACCGTGAGTTGGGCAGCACTGCCCCCTGGTGATCTCTGTGGAATTCTGCTGTGTTCAGACTTCCTTAGAAACTACAGAGCTTATGGGTACCCCAGATCCAGAGAAATGGGACCTCCATAGATGGGCTCAGAAGGGATCAGGTATTTAAGCATCTTAAAAGCAACATTTGTTCTCATTCCAATTCCCTATTGCCATCCCCCAGGCACAGAACTTGCTCATAGTAAGACCCGTTCAGCAATTGGGAGAATACTGGAGCTCCCATCCTGGAAGGCAGAGAAGCTGCACTTTCTGCAGTAGAATGGACTTCTAGCTGCCTTTTGCCTCATCCATCCCATACACTCTCCCACTGTGTGTTTCCAGCAGCTGTTGAGCTATCTCAGCACATGAGCATGGATGCCAGGAGAGGAGGCTACCTCTGGACATCTTGAAGGCCACTGTGGGAGCCTGAGAGCAACAGGGGTCTGCGAACGTTAATACAGAGAGGGTCAGATGACTGAGGAGATGAGAGGCAGGACAACGGAAAGGGGAAACAGTGGCTTGGACCAGGTAAGGGTGAGCAGTCGGTAGCTAGCAGCATACCAGTTTCACAGTTGCAGAGAAGACTGGACCATCCAGCCTTGGGGAGGGAGCAGCATTGGAAGGCAAGAAGCTGAAAGACTACAGAATGGGGGAAATGGTGTGTCTGATTTGGCGCTGCCAAGCCCAAGAGCCAGGAGACATCCAGGGTGATGTGGTTTGGATAGGAGGTGCTTCCTACAGAAGCTCCAAGGGTTGAAGACCTGGTGCCTGGCTTTACTGAGAGACAACTAGATTATCGGAGTGCTAGTTGCATCTATGAATTAGTGCAAGTGTGGCTGTGCAGTTCTAAGATAAGGTATGGTTGGATAGAGCTGGTCACTGGGGTGTGCTTGTCCCTGGACCCCTTCTGCGTTTCTGCTGCCTTCACCATGAAGTGAGCAGCCTTCTTCTTTACCCTTCCACCGTGATGTTTCAGTTCTGCCTCAGACCCACAGATTGAACCATGTGCCAAAATAAATACACCAGGTGTTTTCATTTTCCAGGTAATTTAATAGTGATAAAAATGACTAATATAGGTTTTGCCTAGAAGTCAGTGACATAAGGACTGGAAAAAGTCATGTGTTGGAAATTTACTGAAGACAGTAGCTGAAGACAGTGAGAAGCCACCAAGGTAGGTCCCTGGGAGGCCCTAAGAACTGAAGATGGATGGTACTTGTCCTATCCCGTACATCAAAGAGGAGCTTCTCTGTAAAAGTGAGCACTTGGACCACACAAATCTCTGTCTCATCAAATGGACGAAATCATAGACACTGACACCTTTGGTGCTCCTGATCTGAAAGTTTCATGTTGACACCTGCCTGCTTGGTGACCCAGCTCCCAATATAAGCAAGCACAGTAGGCTACGGGCTAAGGAAATATCCACAGGCAGGGACAGAGAGACCTGGAAGAGCAGAGACAGCTGAGAAAAGACAACCAGGGAGATAGGAGGGCAACCCAGGAGGCCAAGGACAGGGAAAGTTCCAAGAAAGTAGTGTCAAAATCAATAGGGTGGGAACAGAAGGGGGTTGAGGATCATGCCCAGCTGTGGCTGGGGAGTGATGTTTGAGGCCTGAAATTAAAGCTCACTCTGCAGCGCTAAACTGGTCCATCTTCCCAGTTTGCCTGCCTCGGGGGACAGCCTTGGGTGAGGACATTCTCGTGACCTTTATCTTTCAGGACATTTCAGAGTGGGTAACAGGAAGGAGATGAGATTCACACACACACACACACACACACACACACACACACACACACACACACACACACACACACACACACACACACACACACACACACACACACACACACACACACACACACACACACACACACACCCCCCGCACCCCGGGCCAGTACTGAGGTGAGTTTCCCCAGGAATACACCAAGGAACCAACACAGGATCTTGGACATCACCTAAGGCAGTCTGCAGTTTATACCATGGCCACTAGAGAGCAGCAGAGGAGGCCCTGCCTTGACCCAGACTGCTTCAGCTAAGGACTGGGCGGTTGTACAGATCTTGGCTTCAGCTGCAGCATGTCCTTGAGCTTTCTGGGCCTGCTTCCTTTCTGAAAGGTGAAGAAGCTGGACACCGAGACCTTTGGAAGCCTTCCCTCTGCAGCTTGTGTCTCCGCTTAGCCCCACAGTCAGAGGCACAGGGAGTGTGGATGAGAACAGAGTGTGCTGGCCGATGGCATAAGCAAGGGGTGAGAAAAGACCACACAGACCCCGAACTCCGGTTAGAGCTGCCGGTGATCACGTCTCTGAAGACGCCTCTGGCCTCATTTCACAGGAGTGCCAAGGAAGTCACGCCCACCCTCCCGCGCCGCGCCCCCTCCTACGCCGCGCCCCTCCCCCACATACCGGTAGCATTCTCTGTGACGTTCCCTTGCTCATCCCCTCCGCAGGTCTCTGGGCCCCACTGATCAACCAAGAGTTTCCTTTCCCACACCTCCTTTTCCTCAGATGTCTGAGGTCCCCCCACCGCCCCGAGCTGCCTGTGTCCTCTGATGTCTGTTGAGGACAGTGGCAACGCCAAGGGTCTGGATGGGTTCTGACCAAGGTGTTATGACCAGATCCTCAGAGAAGCTGTTGCGCTGGGGGCTTCTAGTGGCCTTGGAGGGAAGGGATGGGCTCCCCCTCTTATGTCTGATAAAGCCCAGCCTCGGTTGATCACTACTCATGAAATGGTGGGGTAACCAGAGCCAGGGACTGCATAGAAAGACGTTGCCTGCCTGCCAGGCAGTGCTTCCACACAAAAGCTAAGCCAACCTAGGGCAGCCTGGGCAGAAGGGCAGGACAGTACTCACAGGACTAGTCCAGGACTCCCAGGCTTCTCCGCTGTGTGACCTTGATCCAGTAGACAGCCTTCTCTGGCCTTTGCAGGGAAACATACCCAGGATTCTGGGCAGCACCTCACCGACTCTGGATAACCTTAGCATTGGTATGCAGAGGAGAAACCCTGGACCATCCACGTGACTGTGGGGCCCAGTCCTTCTCTTAGAACCCACTGGGGTTCCAGATTTGGGAGTGATCTAACTCAGTTGGATCTTGGTACCAACGTGTTGGCTTGGGGATTAGAAGAGCTAATCTAAGGACTGTAATCACAAGAATATGACCACTTCCTCCTAGGTGGCCTCAGGCAAGTACCCTTCCGTCCCTGAGCAGCCATTGCTGTGCGTGGCAAGGCCTTCGGAGTTCCCTCTCCCGCTAGCTCCACTGTCCTCCAGGATCCAGGCTGAGTTGGAGCATATGCTCTCTCACTGAGAACTGCTCTGTGCTTGTCGCTACAGGAGCCCTGGCAGGTGACTGTCCCTGCAGGAGTCCTGGGAGGTGATGGGAGTCCTGGCAGGTACAGGCCCTGTGAATCACTGAGCACAGGCCAAGCTCTGTGAAGCACTCTGAGGACCTAGGCGACTGGGGTGTGGTGGGTGCCCTTCACCTGTTCACTACCTGATCTCTCAGGAGCCTCCACTTCCCTCCTGAGTCCTACTGCTCTGGTGCCTGAGCCTAGGACACTAGAGTCAGGTTGAGCTGCTCCTCAGACAGGAGGGAGGCTGTGCAGCACTGGTCTTGGCCTAAGCTCTTGGTGATTCTTGAGACTGGAAGTTCCTCTTCACATCCATGCAGGCCCCTCCCACATTCTTGCATCTGGGCCTGTGCACCTGTGGGGCAGCTTTCCCCCTCTGAGGCTTTGCATTCCAGGCGCCCTAGGAGAGTGGAGTCCCTGGAATGAGAGCATACTGGACTGCTCCCCACTCCCCTCTCTTTCTGTTTGTCCTTCAGGGCCTGCAGTCTCCAGAGCCTGCAGGCAGCAGCCTTGCCTTCCCTGGCATCTGTGTCTTCCATGCTGCTCACTTGTGCCACCTGTGCTGAATTTGTGCCCAGACATACCTCCAAGGTCTGTGCCCAGACATACCTCCAAGGTCTGTGCCCAGACATACCTCCAAGGTCTGTGCCCAGACATACCTCCAAGGTCTGTGCCCAGACATACCTCCAAGGTCTGTGCACAGACATACCTCCAAGGTCTGTGCACAGACATACCTCCAAGGTCTGCGCCCAGACATACCTCCAAGGTCTGTGCCCAGACATACCTCCAAGGTCTGTGCCCAGACATACCTCCAAGGTCTGTGCACAGACATACCTCCAAGGTCTGTGCACAGACATACCTCCAAGGTCTGCGCCCAGACATACCTCCAAGGTCTGTGCACAGACATACCTCCAAGGTCTGTGCCCAGACATACCTCCAAGGTCTGTGCCCAGACATACCTCCAAGGTCTGTGCCCAGACATACCTCCAAGGTCTGTGCCCAGACATACCTCCAAGGTCTGTGCACAGACATACCTCCAAGGTCTGTGCCCAGACATACCTCCAAGGTCTGTGCGCAGACATACCTCCAAGGTCTGTGCCCAGACATACCTCCAAGGTCTGTGCGCAGACATACCTCCAAGGTCTGTGACTGCTGTGTTGGGCTTGTGAGGCTGGGAGGTGGGAACCAAGAATAACTCTCAATCCATGTAAAGGAGTGGCCATTGTTCAGTCCCTATTACGGTCATATTGACGTGTGTGTGTGTGTGTGTGTGTGTGTGTGTGTGTGTGTGCACTTTCCATGTGTAAAGGCCAGAGGTTGACAGTGGTGTCCTCTATCACCCTTCACCTTGTTTTTTGAGACAGGGTTTCTCACTGAAGCTGGAGTTCACTGCTTTGGCTAAACTGGCCAGCTAGCAAACCTCAAGGATTCACCTGTCTCCGTGCACACCCATCCCCCACGGGCACTGCCACACTTGGCATTTACTCAGGTCCTGGGGCTCAAACTCGGGTCCTCATGCCTGTGCACCAAGCACCTGGCTCGCTAAGCCATCTCCCTGACCCCCAGCTTTGTTCAGGGGAGGGAACGTGAAGTGAGCACTAAGCCCCTGGCCCCCAGCTTTGTCCTGGAGAGGGAACATGAAGTAAACACTCATGAATCCTAGGGACCAGAGACCTAAGAGCAGTAACAAGCATCCTGAATGCTTCTCTTGTACCTAGAGAGTTTTAAATTACTTGTTATGCATATGTGTGTACTGCATACAGTGTGTATGGGGCGTGCATATCACAGTGCATGCCTGCAGGTCAGATGACAACTGTGCAGACTCAGTTCTGTCCTCCAGGAGAACTCAGGTTTCCAGGCTTGCAGTCTAAGCACGCTTTCCTGCTGAGCCTCACTGCCCCTTGAGGACTCTATAGCTGTGTTCTGTGGACGCTTTCTCATGCAGTCTTCATGACGGTCCTGAAGCAGGGACTCTCATTATTTTCACTGTGCACCTGAAGGAACCAGAGCACAGAGAGGCGAAGTTATTCGGCCAAGAACACACAGCAAGCTAGTGACAGAGTTGAGATTGGAACAACAGCCTGATTTCAGAGTCCTTGCTCTTATTCAGTGACCCAGTGATGGAAGTATTTCCCTCTGCACAGCTCGCAGCTTGCAGAGCACAGTAGGAATGCAGGTTTTAAGGGGCGTCCACAGATGGTGGCAGCTCACCTTAGCTGTTATTGACACTTGCGGTGTCACCTCCGGCTTCCACCTGGGTCTCACTGCCCTTCCATCCACTTCCTCGAGGAATTTTTTGCAGCAGCAGGGAGCCCCTTGACCTGGGGTGGCCCGGACTCAGCAGGCCTGCGCCAGTCCTCCCCCCTCCTAACTCTCCTCTGAATTCTGGGGAGGGACTTTCTCACAGGGTCACACGCTCAAGGGGCAATGACAGCCCAGACCCTCACGTGTGCCTTTACTTTCTTCCACATCAAAAATGGGTGTGCTCACTAGAGCCCCAGGCTGCGCTCACAACTGCTGCCATTCTGAATGCTGGGAGGTAGTAATGGCTGACCTTTGCTTAGGCCTGTCAGAGGCCAACACCGCCAATCCCTGAGCATTGTCTGCTCTTCCAAAGGTCCTGAGTTCAATTCCCAGCAACCACATGGTGGCTCACAACCATCTGTAATGAGGTCTGGTGCCCTCTTCTGGCCTGCAGACATACACACAGAATATTGTATCCATAATGAATAAATAAATATAAAAAAAAGACAGCCCCACACAGTATGGTGTGCCATGCACTGCCTCCCTCAATCCTGAAATCACCCTAGCTCAGTGGTTCTCAACCTACCTAATGCTGCAGCCCTTTAACACACTTCCTCAGGCCGTGGTGACCCCCAACCGTAAAATTATTTTGTTGCTATGTCATAACTGTAACTTTGCTACTGTTATGAATTGTAATGTAAATATCTGATATGCAGGATATCTGACATGTGATCCCCGTGAAAGGGTCCTTTGACCCAATGGCCCACAGGTTGAGAACCTCCGCTACCGGCTGTTCAAATTAGGTGGCCTTTCTCAAATCTGTGGATCTTAACCTTAATCTTGGTGGTTACTCACAACATGGGAAGAGCAGCAATCTGTAGGGGCAGCGGGGAGTCAGTAAAATACAATGTAAAACTCACAACACACCAAAACCAGTTTTCTTGTGTTGGGTAAACATCGTGGTCACAGGGCAGCTTCTCCATTGCTGTTTTTCTTGGAGCTGGAGATGTGCCCAGGCCTGGTACCTGCTGACATACACTCTCCAGAGCCAGGCTCCAGCCCCTCCACTGCTATGGATTCCCCTTTCCCTGATGGGGATCAGGACTAGGAAGCAGAATGACTGACTGAGGCCTTGGTTCTGTTTGGTGGATTTCTTCTTGGGTGCCTTCAGGGTGTTTGAGAAGCCACTGTGCCCCCACTTCCCGAGGGGGTCTGTAGGGGAGTGGCCAGATGCTCTGGGTGGCTAGGATGCTCTCCTACCTCCTCTCTCAAGACATGGTTGGGACCAGGGTGAGACCCAAGTTAGTGACTCTGAGTACATGGCTTTCTACTATGTGGGCTCAGGCGACAAAACTGTGTCCTCAGATTTGGCAACAAGTACCTTTACCTGCTGAGCTATCTTGCCATCCCTTCTGAACTCAGTTTTGGAGGCCTCTCTCTGTCTCTCTGGGTCTCTGTATAGTCAGGTATTTCCCTCAGGTGTGGTTGGGAAGAGGGCAGGCACAGAGGGGCAAGAGAGCTAGGGCTCTTGCAGAGGGGTCTCTCCATCCTCCTAGACTGCACGTGGATCCTTCTAAGGCCTCTCCCCCTCCATGCACACCCCTGCAATTCCCTGGCCTCCTCCACTCCATCCCTGCAATCCTGAAATCTCCCCACACCCACCCATCCCTGCAAGCCCCTGGCCTCTCCCCTACCTACTCCTGCAATACTGCTGGCCTCCCCGCACATCTACATTTATAATCCACTGTCCTCTCCCCCCACACATTCACTCCTGCAATCCCTGACCTCTCCCCACCCCTGCAACTCCTACCTTCCCCATCCCTAAACTCCCCTCCCCCCTTTCCCCCAAAATCTCCTAACCTCTCCTGCATAACAATTTACCCATGCAATCCTCTGGCCTCTCCCTACACACACCACTGCAATCCCTTATTTCTCCTCACCCACACCCCTGCAATCCCCTGACCTCTCCTCCCACACTCCTGTAATCCCCTGGCCTCTCTCCCCCAACACCCCTGCAATCCCCCAGCCTCTCAGAAGCTGGAGGAACAATTGCTAATCAGCTTCTGAGAGTTCTGGGAATGAATGGAGGCAATGACAACGAGCCTCAATTACTGGCAGCTGGTCTGCTGTAGCTGCCCAGCCTCAGAGCCTCTCCTGGTATCCCTTCCCCTCTCCAGTTCTTCCTCTGCCTGTTTCTTCATATCCTGATGGAGCACCACCCCATGCCCTAGTCCATCCCTGTCTCCTATCCTGGTGGAGCACCACCCCATGCCCTGGTCCATCCCTGCACTCCTATCCTGGTGGTGAGGATGTCCTGGTCCATCCCTGCACTCCTATCCTGGTAGTGAGGATGTCCTGGTCCATCCCTGTCTCCTATCCTGGTAGTGAGGATGTCCTGGTCCATCCCTGCACTCCTATCCTGGTGGTGAGGATGTCCTGGTCCATCCCTGCACTCCTATCCTGGTGGTGAGGATGTCCTGGTCCATCCCTGCCTCCTATCCTGGTAGTGAGGATGTCCTGGTCCATCCCTGTCTCCTATCCTGGTGGTGAGGGTGTCCTGGTCCATCCCTGTCTCCTATCCTGGTGGTGAGGATGTCCTGGTCCATCCCTGTCTCCTATCCTGGTGGTGAGGATGTCCTGGTCCATCCCTGTTTCCTATCCTGGTGATGAGGATGTCTTGGTCCATCCCTGTCTCCTATCCTGGTGGTGAGGATGTCCTGGTCCATCCCTGTCTCCTATCCTGGTGGTGAGGGTGTCCTGGTCCATCCCTGTCTCCTATCCTGGTGGTGAGGATGTCCTGGTCCATCCCTGTCTCCTATCCTGGTGGTGAGGGTGTCTTGGTCCATCCCTGTCTCCTATCCTGGTGGTAAGGCCCATAAACCCTAATCTCAGTCTCACCTTGGAGATGTCATATACCTCACTCTTTCTTTTACCTGACCATCTCCTCCCCATTCCCCAAAGTCAAACTTCCTACTTCACCTCTTCCATGAAGCCCTCTGGGCCTTGATCTCTTCAAAGGCAGATTGCCTGCAATGGACTCTCACGGTGTACACAGGCGAACTCACCACACAGTGTTGACACGCCATGAGGTTAGCTGCTGGGGCAGCTTCGTGTGCTGAGAAGCATGCTGGCTGCGGTCTGGAGCATTCTGCTCTTTTCTCTGACTCATCATTGGGTAACTGACTTTCCCTACTGCTCTTCTTCCTGCTTTTATCTAGCTGATTATTCCCCACAGTCTAATCCGCAATGTTCTGGCTCTTTCCTTACTAAGAATGACTCACACTGGGAAGAGGTGGTGTACACCTTTAATGCCAGCACTCAGGAGGCAGAAGCAGGTGGATCTTTGAGTTCTAGGTCAGCCTGGTCTACACGGTGAGTTCCAGGACAGCCAGGGCTACACAGAGAGACCCTTCTGGAAACAAACAAAAAAGACTCACTCCCTAGACTCTAGGGCATTGTCCTGCCAGAATATATGTGGCCACTGCTGCATGCTGTAGCCTCAGCATGTGAGAGAGATGAATGAACAAACATTTATCTTAAAATGGGTGGTAGTAGCTCCAAGGGCAGCTGTTGTGTGACAGAAGTTTTCCTAGAGAAACACAGCACACACATCTGCTCGCCTCAGAGAAGGAACCCAGGGCAGACCCAAGTAGAGACACCACCGAAGTACAGCTTGGTGAACCAATGAGTTTTATTGTGGTTACTTGCAGAACTATAAGTGAGAGGTTATACAGGAGCAGAAATAACGTACAGACAGCTGCATCAGCAACACCCACCCCAGCACAGCTCACGAAAGCTGGGAACCTGGAGCACCCTGCACAGCCTGCAGGCCCTCAGTAGGATGGAGAGTGTCCTTCCAAGTGACTATGGTCAGCACCTCTTCCAGGCAGCTCAGCCGGTTCCTGCTTCTTCCAGGCAGCTGGTCTGGTCTCAGTTGTCTTTGCAGCTCAACTTTCTTCTCTGAAGGGGACTAGACATTTGCACGCCTGCCTCTCCCATAGTTCTCATTGCCAGTCCCAGTGAATCTGGCTGTCATGGCTTGATAGTGAGACATTCCCTCAAAAACTGTATGTTTGAACATTTGCTCCCAACTGGGGCCCAGTTAGAGGAAGTGTTCACTTGGTTTGGGTCTTGAAGTTTCTTAGCCTGGCCCCACTTCCCGTCTGCTTCCTGCTTCATGACTAGAGGCAATGTGACCAACTGCCTCATGCCTCTGCCACCATGGCTTCCTGGAGAACAGGGGACAATCTGTTTTCAAACTGTGAGCCAAGTAATCTGTTTCTCATCAGGCGTTTAGTAACTCGCACAGACTGTCTCTTTAGCCTGGAGCGAAGCAGAGCTCCTGGCACATGGCAACCACAGGGCAGCTGAGGCCACAGGCTGACTCAGAAGAAAAACCCCTGAGCACTGAGGCTGTGCAGTCATTTGCTCCCTGCAAACCCAGTAGCCCAGGCTGTACCTCACACCATAACTTCCAAAAAAGCAAATGAGAACATGGGGTTAGGGTGGCTTTAGACTGAAATGCAGCCCTGGCCACAAGGGCATGGAACATGAGGGCTGTGGTTGCCACCACCTCTGTGCTGCCCAGGGCCCATGCTGCCCCCACAGCCCATCTCCCTGGTAAAACAACCATGGCTGCCTGGACTAGTTATCAGATGGAGATGAACTGTCAAGTGTCCTGACAATGTGAGTTGCTGATGTGTTAGTTGGTGTGTTGACCATTCCGATTGTTAAGAGTTACTATTGGCACCGAGTATGTTGGGACTTGGGGAGGGGTGACTCCTGACAGGGCTCCCATGTGACCCTCACAGGAGGAAGGCTCCCAGTCACCACCCCTGTTCCTGTCTTTCCTGAGTGATTCTCACCACGGCTCAGGCTTCCAACATCCATCGTTCTTGCTGTGTCCTTCCGTTCACTGCCACCTGCCACAAACTGGTCTGGGCTGCGGTGACCCCAACCAGCGGAGGAGCAGAGGAACCAGTAGAGGGGTCAGGGCTGCTGTGGTGCTCCAGAGCCAGGGAAATCCTGCCCTCTTTCTAGAACTCTCTTGCTTCCTCAATAACTATAACTTGAATTTCACATCCTACTGGCCTGCAGGCACTCAACCCCAGCCTCCTCACTCTGGCCTCAGTGCCTCCTTCCCCCTCCCTCTGCTACTCCCTAAAGACAACGCCACCTAGTGTTCTGTTGGAGGAAAACACATCAGACCCCGCTTGGTCTCTTCTATAGAGTATGAACTGACCAAAACAGAAGTAGAGCCTTCATCACAGCTGCTATTGTGTAACAGCTTCCTCCTGTGTTGAAACATCCCACTGAAGACAGACGCTAAAAAGACATCCCACACTAGCTCAGAATTGAGTACAATAGAGGGTTATTTATTTAGGGACAGATCACAGTCCTCTGCTCAAATGGGGAATCAGCAACCAAATCAGGCAGCCTGAAGAGACATTTGTAGTATAAGAGGCATAGACATTTGTAGTATAAGAGGCCACGCCCAATTGGGCAGGTAACTTAAAGGCTACTGGCTGAAGGATCTCCTACAGTACCTCCCCCTTTAGAGTTCTAATACAAAATTATGTTTAATAAGAACAAATATCTGGGATCCAGAGTCAGTGATCTCCACTGGAACAGGAGTGGGACTGAACCAGCTACCTAGGACAGAGTGGGCCTGAGAAAGCAAGCTCCACGGGAGCAAAAGACAGGAGCCAATCCAGTCCCAGGAGCCAATCCAGTCCCAGGACACTGGCTGACCAGGATTGAGTCAGCAGCCTGATCCAGAGTCAGCAATCTCCACTGGAACAGGTACAGGGGAATAACCACTGAGCAAGTGAGCCAGAGCCAGAGACCACTAGGGCCCTGACATGAATCTGGGACCTTTAAGGGAATAGACCTAAGCCAGGACCCCTGTGGGTCTAGGCATGAATCTGGGACCTCCGAGGGAGTAGGCAGGAACCAGAGATTTCTGCAGGGCCACGCATGAGTCTGGGACCTCAGAGGGAGTAGGCCTGAACCAGGACCTCTGTGGGACCAGGATAGGTCTGGGACATCAAAGGGAATAGGCAGGAACCTGAAAACTCTGGGGGTCCGAGTGTGAGTCCGGGACCTCTGAGGGAGTAAGTCTTAGCCAGGTCCTCTGCAGTTCTGGGTGCACCCAAGCCTGGGACCTCTGAGGCAGTAGACTGGAGCCAGAAACCTTTGCAGGACCAAATACAAGCCAGGGACTTCTGCAGGAGGGGAACCAGACCAGGATTTATAGAAACAAGTCAAAGCCCATAACCTAGGCGAAAGTAGCCCTGAGACAGCAAACTCCAAGGGAGCAGAGCAAAGCACAGGAGTGCTGAGCTATCTCCAGGAACATGGAGTAACCAACAGGGTAACTAGAACTGTGACAATGACTGTACCATGAAGAACAACCATCTGAGCTTTGGATTCACTGGCACCTAGAAGATTATTCAAAGGAACCTCAGATAGCTCCAACCACACCTATTAGAGGAAAAGATGAGTAGGAAAGGTAAGAACACATGTAACACCACAAAGAGCAACACAATACCAGTAAAACCTAAAGACCCTACAACAGCAAGACCTGAACAACCAAATATAGATGAAGCAGAAGAACATGACCTTAAAAATAACTTTAAGAGAGTGTTTGAAACTCTTAAAGAGGAAATGAGAAATTCCCTTAAAGAAATGGAGGAAAAGACAAACAAAAAATTGGAAGGCATCAGCAAATCCCTCAAAGAAAACCAAGAAAAAGAAATCAAACATATGAAAGAAACTATTCAAGACTTGAAAACTGAAATAAAGACAATAAAGAAAACACAAGCCAAGAGAATTATAGAAAGAAATCTTGAGAAAATGATCAGGAACCACAAACACAAGCATGAACAGCAGAATACAAGAGATGGAAGGGAGACTCTCAAGTGCTGAAGATACAATACAGGAAATAGACTCATTAGTTAAAGAAAACATTAAATCTAACAAAGGCTTAGCCCAAAATATTCAGGAAATATGGGACATCATGAAAAGGTCAAATCTAAGAATAATAGGTATAGAAAAAGGAGAAGAAGTTCAACTCAAAAGCCCAGAAAATTTATTTAATAAAATTATAGAAAGTTTTCCAAACCTAAAGAAAGATATGCCTAAGAAGATACAAGAAGTTTACAGAACACCAAAGAGACTGGATCCAAATAAAAAGTCCTCTCACCACATAATAATAAAAACACTAAGCATATAGAGTAAAGAAAGAATATTAAAAGCTGCAAAGGAAAAAGGCCAAGTAACATATAAAGGTAGACCTCTCAGAATTACACCTGACTTATCACTGGAGACAATGAAAGCCAGAAGGTTGTGGTCAAGCGTTATGCAGACATTAAGAGACCATGGATGCCAGTCCAGACTACTATAACCAGCAAAACTTTCCATCACCATAGAAGGACAAAACAAGATATTCCATGACAAATCTAGATTTCACTAATACCTAGCCACAAATCCAGACTTACACAAAATACTAGAAGAAAAACTCCAACCCAAGGAAGTTGGCTACACCAACAAAAACACAGACAATTGATGGTCTCATAGCAGCAAATCCCAAAGAAGGAAAAAACACACAAATTAACATCACCAACAATGGAAACTAAATTAACAGGAGATATCAATCACTGGTCATTAATATCCTTTAATATAAATGGGCTTAATACACCTATAAAAAGGCACAGGACAACAGATTAGATACAAAAACAGAATCCATCCTTCTTCTTCATACAATAAACACATCTCAACTTCAAAGAAAGACATCATCTCAGAGTAAAGGGTTGGGAAAAAAATATGTCAATCAAATGGACCTAAGAAACAAGCGGGTATAGCTATCCTATTATCTAACAAAATAGACTTCAAGCTCAAATCAGTCAAAAAAGACAAAGAAAGTCATTTCATATTAGTCACAGGAAAAATCCATCAAGAGGAAATTTCAATACTGAATATCTATGCCCAAAATACAAGGGTACCCTCATATGTAAAAGAACACTTCTAAAGCTTAAATCATACATTAAAACATACACACTAATACTGGGAGATTTCAACACTCCCCTCTCACCACTGGACAGGTCAGTCAGACAAAAAATGAACAGAGAAATAAGGGAACTAACAGATGCTGTGACTCAAATGGACTTAACAAACATCTACAGAATAGTCCATCCAAACAGAAAAGAATATAACTTCTTCCCAGCACCTCATGGAATCTTCTCAAAAATTGACCACATACTTGGTAACAAAACAAACCTCAACAAATACAAAAAATTGGAATAATCTAATGTTCCTTATCAGATCACCATGGTATAAAACTAGAAGTCAACAGCAATAATTTTAAAAAACTCACAAACACATGGAAATTAAACACCTGAATCATCAATGGGTCAAGGAAGGAATAAAGGGAGAAATTAAGGCTTCCTAAAATTCTGTGAAAATGACCACACAATATACCCAAATTTATGGGACATAATGAAAGCAGTGTTAAAAGGAAAGTCCATAGCATTAAATGCCTACATAAAGAAGTTGGGAAAAATCCCATACTAGTGAATTAACAGAACACTTGAAAACTTTAGACCAAAAAGAAGCAGACTCACCTAAGAGAATGAGACAGCAGGAAATAATCAAAGTGAGAGCAGAAATGAACAAAATAGAAACAAAGAAAACAATACAAAGAATCAATGAGACAAAGAGTTGGTTCTTTGAGAAAATCAACAAAATAGACAAACCTTTATCCAAACTAGCCGAAAGGCAGAGAGAGAATATCCAAATTAACAAAATCAGAAATGAAAAGGAATACATAATAACAGACATGGAGAAAATACAGAGAATCATCAGGTCATATTTTGAAAACCTGTACTTCAAAAAGTCGGAAAAATTAAGGGAAATGGACAACTTTCTGGATAAATATCACTTACCAAGATTAAATCAAGACCAGATAAGCAAATTAAACAGACCTATAACTGCTGAAGAAATAGAAACAGTCATCAAAATCTCCCAACCGAAGAAAGCCCAGGACCAGATGGTTTCAACTAAGAATTCTACAAAATTTTCAAAGGAGAACTAGTACCAATATTCCTCAAATTATTCCACACAATAGAAACAGAAGGAACAATGCCACATTCTTTTTATGAGGCTACAATTACCCTGATACCCAAACCACAGAAAGACACTACTAAGAAGGAAATTACAGACCAATCTCACTCATGAACATTGATGCAAAAAATACTTAATAAAATACTGGTAAATTGAATCCAAGAACACATCAGAACCATCATCCACCATGATCAAGTTGGCTTCATCACACAGATGCAGGGATGGTTCAACATACAAAAATCTGTCAGTGTAATCCACCATATTAAAAAAAAACTAAAAAATAAAAACATGATCATTTCATTAGATTCTGAAAAAGCTTTTGACAAAATACAACATCCTTTCATGAGAAAGGTCTTGGAGAGAGCAGGGATACAAGGAACATACCTAAACATAATTAAGGCAATATACATCAAGCCAACAGCCAACATCAAACTAAATGGAGAGAAACTCCCAGTGATTCCACTGAAATCAGGAACAAGACAAGGTTGTCCAGTTTCTCCATATCTATTCAATATAGTTCCTGAGGTTCTAGCTTAGAGCAATAAGACAACAAAAGGAGATCAAGGGGATACAAATCAGAAACAAATAAGACAAACTCTCACTGTTTGCTGATGATATGATAGTTTATAAAAGCGATCCCAAAAATTCTACCAAGGAACTTCTACAACTCATAAACACTTTCAGTAATGTAGCAAGATACAAGATTAACTCAAAAAAAAATCAGTAGCCCTCCAGTACATAGATGATAAAAGGACTGGGGAAGAAATCAGAGAATCAACACCCTTCACAATAGCCACAAATAGCATAAAATATCTTGGAGTAACTCTAACCAAACAAGTGGAAGACTTGTATGACAAGAACTTTAAGTCTTTGAAGAAAGAAATTGAAGAAGATACCAGAAAGTGGAAAGACCTCCCATACTCTTGGGTAGGCAGAATTAACATAGTAAAAATATCAATTTTACCAAAAAAATATACAGATTCAATGCTATGCTAATCAAAATCCCAGCAAAATTCTTCAAAGACCTTGAAAGAACAGTATTCAACTTCATTTGGAAAAGTAAAAAACTCAGGATAGCCAAAACAATACTGTACAATAGAAGACCTTCTGGAGGCATCACAATCCCTGACTTCAAACACTACTACAGAGCTACAGTACTAAAACCAGCCTGGTATTGGCATAAGAACCGACAGGAGAACCAATGGAACTGAATAGAAAACCCAGATATCAATCCACACACCTTCGAACACCTGATTTTGACAAAGAAGCAAAAAATATCAAATGGAAAAAAGAGAGCATGTTTATCAAGTGGTGCTGGCATGGATATCAACATGTAGAAGAATGATAATAGACCCATATCTATCACCATGAATAAAACTGAAGTCCAAATGGGTCAAAGACCTCAACATAAAGCCAGCCACACTGAACCTTATAGAAGAGAAAATGGGAAGTACACTTGAACACATCGGCACAGGAGAACACTTCCTAAATATAACCCCAGCAGCATAGAAACTGAGAAAACCGGTTAATAAATGGGACCTCCTGAAACTGAAAAGCTTCTATAAAGTAAAGGACATGGTCAACAAGACAAAACGGCAGCCTACAGAATGGGAAAAGATCTTCACTAACCCTATGTCAGACAGAGGTCTGATCTCCAAAATATACAAAGAACTCAAGAAATTGGTCATCAAAGGAACAAATAATCCAATAAAAATGGAGTACAGACCTAAACAGAGAACTCTCAACAAAGGTATCTAAAATGGCTGAAAAACACTTAAGGAAATGTTCAACATCCTTAGTCATTAGAAAAATGCAAATCAAAACAACTCTGAGATTCCATCTTACACCTGTAAGAATGGCCAAGATAAAAAACTCTGATGACCACTTATGCTGGAAAGGTTGTGAGGAATGCAAGCTGGTACAGCCCCTTTGGTGGATGTCAGTGTGGCAATTTTTCAGAAAGTTAGGAAAAAACCTTCCTCAAGATCCAGCAATACCACTTTTGGGTAATTATCTAAAGGATGCTCAATTGTGCCACAAGAACATGTGCTCAATTATGTTCATAGCAGCTTTGTTTGTCATAGCCAGAACCTGGAAATGACCTAAATGTCCCTCAACTGAAGAATGGATTAGGAAAATGTGATACATTTACACAATGGAGTACTACATAGCAGAAAAAAATAATGTCAGCTTGAATTTTGCAGGAAAATGGATGAAGCTAGAAAACATTATTTTGAGTGCTGTAACCCAGACACAGAAAGACAATTATCACATGTGCTCACTCATATGTGATATTTAAACATAAAGCAAAGAAAGCCAGCCTACAAACCACAGTCCCAGAGAACTTAGACAACAATGATGACACTAAGAAAGACTTACCTAGATCTAATCTACATGAGAAGTAGAAAGTAGAAAAAGACAAGATCTCCTGAGTAAATTGGGAGCATGGGGACTTTGTAAGAGGGTTTAAGAGGGGAGGGAAGAGGCAGCCAAGGGAGCAGAGAAAATTGTAAAGTTCAAAAAAAATCAATAATAAATAAAAAAGAATAGTGAGTAATGGAGTGAATACTTGTGAGCTATTATTTATAGGCAATTTACATTGGTATAGATTCTTGTATATTGACACAAGCTTAATTATATTGAATATGTTCCTATTTTTGGCTACAATATTTGTGTACCTAAGCAAAGTTATTTTGTCATATTGTATGCATGCATGCTTCTACCTCTGCTTAAGACATTTTGAGGTCATTGTCCTTATTTGTTGCACAGTTGTTTAAAGATTGTTTAATATTCTAATATGAAGTCTTAGTCTTTAAGTTAAGAATTATAGGTCAATAGTCTTTGATTTTTTTCATACTTATAGTTAGACTAATCAGATTCTTTATATAGAGATTGTATTCTGCATAGATAGGTAATCTTCAACCACTTCAAAGAGCTGTAGAATATGGCATTTAAATAACTTAGGGTTCTGTTGACATGAGATACGATTGCTCCTGGCAGCACCTATCTATTCCCAAGAGAATGTTGAGCACTGAAGACACTCCACTTGAAGCTTGTTTTCTTTTTGGCAAAACTGGCCTTTGGGCAAGGAACTGCCTATGCATCGGCCACTGACAAAATGAATGGTATTTGGACAGGACAAGCAGGATACAAGACAAAAGACTGTCAAATCTTCCCAAGACCTGGTAAGATGGTTTTGAAAATTTTCCTGCCTCTGAAAATGATCTGTCAGTTACTCTAGGCCTTAGCCAAAGTTGGTTGCTCCAACGTTGCAAATGAGACTTTGGGTGATTGCCCAGGTAGCCAGTTGTCTCTGTCATTTTTTGTACTTCTGGAAGTTACTTGATTGCACTTCCTGCCTACTCAAGTAATATTATTTCCCTTCTCGGGTCTTTGATGGGGTTGGAGACCTGAAAGTCAGAGTTACTTTCCTCTCATGACTTGGCCAAGTTATTTATAATACAAGACTTAGACTCCTTAGGAGAGGATAATTATTGAAACATTTATCATGTTTCTTGCTTGATATTGTTTATGCTAGCTGTAACTGTAATTTTTATACTTGATATTTGCTCTTATTGTATATAATTTTGTATTAGGCTTAGAACTCTCTTATTTAAACAAAAGGGAGAGTACTGTAGGAAATCCTTCAGCCAGTAGCCTTTAAGTTACCCACTCATTTGGGCATCGCCTCTTATACTATAAATGCCATTGTAAAGCGCATGCTCCCTCTCTCTTCTGGCTTCTGGATTACTCATTTGAGCAGAGAACTGTGATCTGTGAGTCTACCCCTAAACAAATGACCCTTTATTGTACCCAATTCTGAGCTAGTGTGGGGTTTCTTTTTAGCGTACCTTTTCACTATACCAATTATAATCAACCCTCAAAATGATGTCCCTAACCCTGAGGACAAACTTTGTTGGGAGAGGGGACATCGTCTTCTAGAATGACTTCCAGCTGTCATGTGGGCAATGTTCTTTCTATGGGATCCTATGAAAGTAAAATGATGGTTGAGTTTCAAGATTACTGTCTGGTATAATTGCAAATAGTCTCTGAGTCTTCAGCAGAGTTTTTCTGAGGTTCCTATTTGGAGTTCTGGGCTGTGGACCATTTGGGCCTTTTGGACTGGTCTATCCAGTAGGTGTGGAGTTGGGATCCATGTTGGGTGCCATGGCCGCTAAAGTGAAGACGGACGCTAAAAAGAAATCCCACACTAGCTCAGAATTGAATACAAAAAAAGAGTCATTTATTTAGGGGGAGACTCACAGATCACAGTCCTCTGCTTGAACTGAGACTCAGTAACCAAATCCAGAAGGGAAGAAAGAGCGGGCATGAGCTTTACATTGGCATTTATAGTATAAGAGGCCATGCCCAAGTGGGTGGGTAACTTAAAGGCTACTGGCTGAAGGATTTTCTACAGCATTCCATCCTCCAGGAAGTTCTTTAAGTAGGAAGGTAACAATTCAAAATGGTCAGGAAGTCCCAGAAACTACACACTCACTAGGCCCTGCCCTGCTAGAGTGACATTAAAAGTTGAGATCAGGGCAGGAGCAGAGCACCCAGGGCTTGCCAGATACTCTGTCTTAGGGTTTCCATTGCTGTGAAGAAATATGACCATGACAACTCTTATAAAGGAAACCATTTAATTTGGGCTGGCTTATAGTTTCAGAGGTTTAGTTCATTATCTTCATGGCAGTATGTAGGGAGACATGGTTTTGGAGAAAGAACTGAGAGTTCTACATCTTGATCTGCAGGCAAGAGGAAGTGAACTGTCTACCAAACTAGGCATAGTTTGAGCATATGAGACCTCAAAGACTGCCACCTCAGTGACAAACTTCCTCTAACAACTAACAAAGCCATACTTGCTCCAATAAGGCCACACCTTCTATAGGACCATTCCCTATAGGCCAAGCATTCAAACACATGAGACCATGGGGGGCATACCTTTTCAAACCCCCATATTCTACTCCCTCACCCCCATAGACTTATATCCTAACATAATGCAATATTCATTTAGTCCAACTTCAAAATTCCCCATTGTCAGTCACGGTCTCAACAATGTTTAATAGTCTAAAGTTTAAAGTCTCTCCTAAGACTCATTCAATCTCTTAACTATAATCCCCTATAAAATCAAAATTAAAAGAGAAATATCACATACTTCAAACACATAATGGCACAGGATATGCATTACTGTCCCAAAGTGGAGGAAAGAGGGGCTAGTGAGGAAATACCAAACCAAAACAATCCTGAAAACCATCTAGGAAAACTCCAAATACTGTATTTCCATGTCTGATGGCAAAGTGCTCTTTAGATCTCCAACTCCTTTCAGCTTTGTTGACTGAAACACACTTCTCTCGCTTTGGATGGTTCCACTGTCTGTCAGCAGCTCTCCTCAGCAGGTACCCACAGCTCTGGCATCTCCAACATTTTGATGTCTCCAAGGAAATCGAGGCTTGAACTTCACAGCTTCACGCAATGACATCTCCAAGCCTTCATGCAGGTATAGTTCTGATACATGCCTGCCCTCAGCAGCTTTCCTTAGTTTGAAGGAAGATTTCATAACCCATTTCTTTTATCCTTAACTTTAAAGCCAGAACCAGGTAGGTGAAGCTGCCAAATTCTACTGTTTGTTGAGGCTGGAAAATGCCCCCCTCATTCAATTACATCTTTGCCATCTTTCTGGTTTTGATGGTTTCCTTTACTGCGTGGCTGTCCTGGAACTTTCTCTGTAGACCAGGCTGGCCTCCAACTGTGAGATCTGCCTCTAGAGTGCTGGGATTAAAAGCATGCATCACTACACCTGACTCTAAGCTTTTCTTTAATTTCTATTCACAAATTGGAAGCTTAGCCGAGTGAGTCTTACACGGAGGCCATTTTATTCTATTTCTTAATCTGTTTATCTCCTTAAATACAGGATTTAGCTCCATTCCACTTTCTTGTATTCCTTTTCTCCTCAAATTGTGCATTTTGTACTTTTTCCTAATCAGCTTTCTCCTTTTTATTATAGATCTGTATAAGAGTGACTGCTAAATAACCATACAACAGAAATCTCTAAACAGCCTCTGACAATGGAATTAATCCAAAACTCTTCACTTTAGCCTTAGGCAAACTTTTTGGAAAAGGGCAAAAAGCAGCCACATTTTTCACCTAAATATCACCAGTACGATCTCTAGGCAACATACTAAAATTCTTCTCTGAAATCTCTTGACCTAGGTGTGGTAAAATGGCATGAGAGAGATCATGGCAGGTGAGAGGGACCATGGCAGGTGAGGACTGCATGCGAGAAAGAATATGCCATACAGCAGAGCTTGGGTGTGAGTTTATTTGAAATAAAGGGAATGGGAAGGAAAGAGAGAATGGGAGAGACAGACAGACAGACAGACAGACAGACAGAAAAGAGAAGAAGAGGCCAGAAAAACTCCTGTTTGCTCCTTCAGAGGAACAACAAGAAAGAAAAACCTGGAGTGGGAGGAACTTGTCTCTTAAAGGGACCTTTGCATACAAACTAAGACCATAGGTTGGCCAGGTACATACTGACAATGATAGGGCAGGCCAGCATGATGCCTGAATCTAACACTATAGGACCCACCGTTCAAGTCACTCTCAACACACCCGGCTTCCATGCACCTACTGGTGTAACCCATTAAGCAGGACTTACAGTGGAAACTGCTTTCCTAACCCGAAGTCCCAAAGTCCAAATTTCTCCAAACTAAACATGGTCAGGCCTTTCACAACAATAGACAGTTCCTGGTACCAAATTCTATCTTAGTTAGAGATTCTATTGCTGTGAAGAGACGCCATGACCACAGCAACCTAATAAAGAACATTTAATTAAGTCTGGCTTATAGTTTCAGAGTTTAGTCCAGCATTTTCATGGCAGCATGCAAGAAGACATAGTGCTGGAGAAAGAGCGGAGAGTTCTACATCTTGATCTGCAGATAACAGGAAGTGAACTGTCTACCAAACTGGGTATAACTTGAACATATGAGACCTCAAAACCCACCCTCACAGTGACACATCTACTCCAACAAGGCCACACCTCTTACTAGTGCCACTCCCTGTGGGTCAAGCTATCAAACACACGAGACCGTGGGAGTCATACCTATTTTAAAGGGGTGTGTCCAACAGATTGTGGAGTTCTTGAAGCAGTAGAAAGTGACAGCAGAGGACATATGTGATAGGACCTGCTGCCTGGACCAGACAGACTTAGCCATCGCAGGCCTGGTCAGTTGGTACCGGCTTAGAAGCTTGGATTCAGCCATCCAAAGAAAACTATTTGTACCACGACCTGTGAGGGAAGTCTGCAGCTGACTAGGGCTTTCTGGATGAGCAGAAAAGGCAGAATTGGTTTCATTCATGTGGGCAAAGGGAAGATGACCTGCCTAGTTTTGTCTGTTTGTTCTTTCAGGGTTTTTTTATTTGGTTGGTTGTTTTTTGTTTTGCTGAAGCAGGTTAGAAAAGTTCCTGGCCATGTTCAGGTTTTAGATGCCCCTGTGATTGGCTTTATTAGAGGCGGCCTACTTTCCCTACTTGTCAGGCAAGGATGGTTTGCATGGCAGCCTTACTCAAGTACAGATTCGGAAAGCGTGGTGGGGGCATGTCACTTGCTAAGCACAGCTGCAGGCACGTCAGAGGTGTTCAACATTGCCACCTGTGCTGTGACTCAGACACAGGTATCCTCAGGATCTAGGGAGGCTTCTACTGCTCCTGCCATGGTCCTGCCATGGATACACCTGAGACCAGTGTTGCATGAGCTTCCCCTGGGGAACAAGTACCTCTTCACCCCAGTTAGGGTGCCAGTGACAGACCACAGCAATGATATGCCCCACTCGAGCCTGACAAATGAATGAGTTTATTTGGCTTACTAAAAAGCACAGACAGTGGGGCTGGAGAGATGGCTCAATGGCTAAAAGCACTTTCTGCTTCTCCAAAGGTCCCGAGTTCAATTCCCAGCACTCACGAGGCAGCTCATGACTGTCTGATGCCTTCTTCTGGTGTGCAGATACACATGCAGACGAAAGGCACCAAGGATTAGGTTTAACCTTCAAAAGCACACTTCCCCCTGGAACCCACTTCCTTCTGCTAGCCCCCACCACCTCTCAAAATAACTGGGGCCAAGGCTTAACATGTGAGACTGTGGGAGACATTTCATATTCAAACCATAAAACCTATGAAGAGACTCACCCTCACGCTAGAGTCAAGAAAGGGATGAGAGCCGGGCGTTGGTGGCGCACGCCTTTAATCCCAGCACTCGGGAGGCAGAGGCAGGCGGATCTCTGTGAGTTCAAGACCAGCCTGGTCTACAGAGCTAGTTCCAGGACAGGCTCCAAAGCCACAGAGAAACCCTGTCTCAAAAAACCAAAAAAAAAAAAGAAAGAAAGAAAGGGATGAGAACAGAGGCATGGGGGAAAGTGACAGGGTAGAAGAGATACACAGGGCTCCTTTGTCACTGATACCCCCCGAGAAAGAGCAGCCTCTTTAACACCACCCACACAGTTATGGTTTGAATCTGAAATGTCCCTGTGGGCTCATGGTTTGAACACTTGGTTCCCACATGTGGTGTCTTTAGGAGGCAGGGATTAGCTGTTAGAAGTAGGTCACAGGGGGAAGGCCCTTCTTCCTGTTGCAGCCTCTCTACTTCCGGTCCCACTGGGGTGTGAACAATTTCCACCACATGTTCCCACCACTGTGAACTGAGCTTTTACTCCTGCCATCACCTCCAGGATGGTCTGAACCACTATTGTTATGATTTCAGCCACAATATGGCTGATACTTCCTAGTTCCAGGGCCATGCATGTGCAGACAAGCCCTCAGGCATGACCCACGTGAGGCATGGTTGCATCATCTACATATGATGCAGCTGCATGAGCCCTTGTTCCCATGCACGAGCTCCGTCATCTGCATATAACGCAGCCACATCATCCCCCTGTGTGCATGTACTAGGCGGCCTTTAAAAGCTGAACAGGCCATCTCAGCTCTCTCTCTCTCTCTCTCTGCACACTGACCTCACCAGGCCTGTACACCTCCCCCTAATAAACTCCTAAGTGTATTTGTTGCGTGTTCTCTGTTTCCTTCTTACTCATACCAGGTGATTTCAGCCATGCCTTCACTTCCAGGATGGCCTGAAACTGAGACCATGGGCCACAATAAACTTTGGTCATAGCTACACAAAAGTAACCAATGCACATATCACCTAGAGACTGGCAGGAAGGCAACATTGAAGGGCTGATTGGAATTACTAGCTTTCAAATGCCACTACTGAAGAATGTGGTCAATGCTACATTCTTTTTGGGCCAATGTGTTTGGGCCAGTGTGTGAAAGACCTGCCTAAATTCCTGGTTTGGGTGGTTTCCTTTGAAAGGCAATTTTGAGGTGATGGTCGAATATACTGACTTGTAGCCCTGCGTATGGTGGTACTGGAGGAGTCGCCCATTCTCTCTTTCTAGACCAGACTGACTGACATAGAGTCAGGCAGGAACAAGGCCAGACTTGGCCTTTGTCCTAGTTAGGGTTCTCTTGCTATGATGAAAACCCTGACCAAAAAGCAAGTTGAGAAGAAAGGGTTTATTTGGCAAATCCTTCCACACTGTGGTCTATCTCTGAAGGAAGTTGGACAAGAACTCACACAGGGCAGGATCCCAGAGGAAGGATTTAATGCAGAGTTCGTGAAGGGGTGCTGCTTACAGACGTGTTCCCCGTGGCTTGCTCAACCTGCTTTCTTACAGAACCAGGACCACCTGCCCAAGGATGGCACCACTCACAATGGGCTGGGCCCTGCCGAATAAATTACTAATTAAGAAAATGCCAGTTGTTGGTGGTGGCACACGCCTTTAATAATCCCAGTACTCATGAGGCAGAGGCAGGCAGATCTCTGTGTGTTGAATACAGCCTGGTCTACAGAGCAAGTTCCAGGACAGCCAAGGTTACACAGAGAACCCTGCCTCTAAAACCACATACACACAAAAGATTCAGTATAACTGGATTTATGTTGAGTTCTTTGATTCACTTGGACTTGAGTTTTGTGCAGTGCATTAGATATGAACCTATTTGCATTCTTCTACATGTCAATATCCATTTATGCTAGTACTATTTGTTGAAGATGTTTCCCTTTTCCACTGTGTAATTTTGACTTCATAGATGTGTGGATTTACATCAGGATCTTCGATTCAATTCCATTGATCCACATGTCTGTTTTTATGCCAATGCCATGCTGTTTTTATTACTATAGTTCTACAGTAGAGTTTGAAGTCAGGGATGGTGATGCCTCTGGAGGTTCCTTTACTGTAAAGGATTGTTTTGACTATCTTGGGTTTTTTGTTTTTTTCATATGCAGTTGAGTACTGTTCATTCAAGGTCTGTGAAGAATTGTGCTGGGATTTTGATGGGGATTGCACTGAATCTATAGATTGCTTTTGGTAAGATTGCCATTTTTACTATGCTAATCCTACCAATCCATGAGCATGGGAGATCTTTACATTTTTGCAGAGGAGGAGCTTGGTCCTGCCTCAATATGGTGTGATATGCTTTGCTGAACCTCATGGAATGCTTACCCATTCTGAACAGAGAATAAGAAGTGGATGGGGTGGGGGCATAAATGGGAGGCAGAGGGAGGGAATGGGAGAAGAGGAGGGAGGGAAAACTGTAGTAGGAATGTAAAATAAATGAAAATTTTTAATTAATAAAAAAATTAAAAATGAAGACAGAAGGAAGGAAGGAAGGAAGGAAGGAAGGAAGGAAGGAAGGAAGGAAGGAAGGAAGGAAGGAAGGAAATAAAATGTCTACAGGCTTGCCTACAGCCCCATCTTATGGAAGATTTTTCTTAGTTGAGGCCTCCTTTTTTCAGATGACTTTAACTTGTGCCAAGCATATAGGACTTACTAGCACAGCCTCCAAACAGATTTCTAAGTGGAGTTTTCTACTTCACACAGAGATAAGGAGTTTGCCTAAATAATCCTGACTGCAGGACAGGGGCCAGTGGGCAGGTCTCAAAGTACTAGAGGGTTGCAGGCTTTTAGGGTGCCAAGCTGTCCCTAAGTCCTCAAAGCAGCCACACTGGCTCCATCCTTCACTCTCCCTGGGGTATCTTTACCCTCTGGCCGCCCCTCCCTGGTGGTGACCAGTGGTGTTTTCAGTACCACTTGGCTCTCTTACCCAGCTGGTGCCAGTTCCCTGAGAAAGGGAGGAGGTGTAGGGGAATGTGGTACAGTAGTGGTGTTGGGATAGCCTGACTTATCTGGAAGCCAGGATATCCTTAGAGCACAATAGGACAGCTCTAGAGGGTAGAACAGTTCAGCCCTGGAAGAAAGATATGGTGACTCTAGGGAAGCCAGGCTACCTATACCTGCGATGGGACTGCTCAGCCCTGGCTCCCTTCAGTTCCACTCCCGCCAAGCTGCCTGGATCTGGGTAATTCTTCCTGACTGGCTTGGCGCTGACCAGGCTTTCCAAGCTTCTGGGATTGGACCCTAGTTCTTCTTCCAGAGTCCAACACACTGATAAAACCAAACACATCACTGAACAACGCCTTATAATTGTCATGGACTCCTGTTAAGAATTTAACTAGAATTGTCTGGTTTAGTCTTCAACAACCTTACCAGTTTTGAGACAGAAAATGTTCTTTGGGTTTGTTTGAGACAGGGTTTTCTCTGTGTATTTCTGGTTGTCCTGGAACTCTGTAGAAGACCAGGCTGGCCACAAACTCAGAGATCTGTTTGCCTCTGCCTCCCCTCCCCATCCCAGCAGCCAGTACTGGGATTAAATGTTAATAGGGGTCATTTGCCCCCTCCCTGCTGCAAGCATCCCTTGAAGGCTTGCAGTCTAGGGAGTCCTTCCCCTGCCCCCACAGTCCTCCCCACACCTCAGTTCTCCTTACCTCTAATGCTGCTGAAGAAAGGATTCCCTAAGGTTCTCCCAGACCACCATCTGTCACACAGCTACACCACAGGACTCACCTGGGACAGAATGTTCAGTGCAGGGATCCCAGGGGCCAGACTCACTGATCCACGTCATAGATGGAGATACGGACTGGGAGGATCTCAAGGGTTTCTGAGCATCTCAAGCAACACATCTGCCACTGTTTGCACTCAGCTCACCACTGCTCTCAAACACACATCCCTCTGCTTCCATTCTTCAGCTGATTGTACCTCAAGCTCCCTGTCATCTCTAGGCTACCCTCCTCTCTCTATCCCCACTCTCCCCAACTGTGCCCAATACCCCAAATGGCACCCAGATCATAGGTGCCTGTGGGATGGTTGGCTAGTTCTAGCTCTTGCAGATGTCTGTAGACTCGGTCCCTGCGATCTAGACTCCTCTGAGCAGCCAGAGTAACAGGAGCATATTATCCCTGTCCCAGCCTGCGGTGCCCTGCCAACCTCAGAAATGGCATCCATGCTCTCCTGGTTTGCAAAACTCCCAATAGCCCACCCACCCCTCTCTCCACACACTGCTATATGGAAACGTTCTAGCCATGCCATAGGTCTTGTAGGCAGCCTACCATGTTAGCCTGATAATTTATTCACACTTTGGATTGGCACATGCCTATGGCCCCCCACCCCACCCTATCTTCTCAGTGAATGATTTGTACTTGGGAGGCTTGTTCAAAAGTCACCCTGGGGCTGGAGAGATGGCTCAGTGGTTAAGAGCATTGCGGGCTCTTCCAAAGGACCCGAGTTCGATTCCCAGCAACCACATGGTGGCTCACAACCATCTGTAATGAGGTCTGGTGTCCTCTTCTAGCCTGCAGGCATATATGCAAACAGAATATTGTATCCATAATAAATAAAAATAAAAAATGTCATCCTGCCATGAGGCTCAACTAGACTTCTTTGTGTCTCTGTTATGGCACTTAAGTTCTGGACTTACGTACGGATGTGTCTGTTCAATAAATGGATAAGACTGTCCTCGGGCGCCAGGACCTTTCTTACTCATCTCTGTCTGGAGTACCCAGCAGGGACCTGGGGTACAGAAGCAGGAATGAAGGACAGTTTACCTTGTGTAAGACTGGATGGGCTTGGGTCCTGTTCGTGCACGATTCCCATATAACTGAGCACATATCGTGACCAAACGGGAGTCACTCAGCAGACGATCCTAACACAGACTCGGTTCTTACAGAGGTCATTTGCTACTGATCCTGATCTGGGGAGCTGACTGGACTCTCCTGAGGAGTGCCCCATGTGATGTAGCTGAGGCTGCCCACTGTAGCGACACTCAGTTGGGGCTGGCAATCTCATTCTGATCGCTCACCACTCTGCTGTCCCGGTTGCCCTTTTTATAGAGCTCCTCCCTTCCTCCTTTCAGACCCTCCCGTGTTCCCCATAAACTGATAGCCTTTTTTATTATCATATATATGATATATATATAATACAACCTACTGAGTCTGTTTTTGTTGCGTGTGGCTGCAATGGACAACTGAGAGACCAGTTTGTCTCCATTTTGTAATCAGGAGCCATTTTGATTCTGTAGTTCAGTTAGTTTCTGTTTACTGTAAAACTTGTGTTCTGTTCCTCAGAGCTGGGCTGCACTCCATAGAATGCTCTGCCACAAATGTTCCAGGAAGAGTCCCTTACTTGCTCTGTATAATATTAACTGCCTGGTCTTGCTTCTGTGCCCATACTTGCTCCCCCCCATTACTATTGGCCCTATAAAAAGAATCCTAGAAATAGACTCGGGGTGATCTCTTGAACTCTGCCTTGGGAGGAGTCAGCCGGGGTGACCTCTTGAACTCTGCCTTGGGAGGAGTCAGCCACAGCCAGATCCCATGCACACAAATATAGCTCTTTAATTTGGCCATAATCTGGGTCAGTGGTCTTTCTCCTTGAGTCTGTGAATTAGACAGTAAGGGAATTCATGCCTGGGAGAGGCTAAGACTCTTTCACCCACCAGTTACTATTTGCCTTTGTCGGAGTGGGACCTCTAGAAAATTCCCTCCTTCCATGTTAGCATGTCCATGGATACTACCATGGTCCTGGGCTTTGGTCTTCTTTATGAAGCCATTTCTGCGAGAGACTTTTTCACATCAGGCTTCCTGGTATTCTGGGTCTTGCAATATTGCCATTTCTTCCTCCATGATGTTCTCTGAGTGGTATAGATGTACACACTGAGCCTGGGCTCCTTAGGAGACATTGGACCCGTAAGCTGTGAGGAGGGGCTTCTTTGATGAGGGCTAGTAGCTCCATGTGCCTGTGTGAATGAGGATATGATATAGTGTAGAAGTTGTGTTGGCCCAGCTAAGTCTGCCGAGTCTTTACAGCATGGTGTTGGACTTCCTGGGTAGCACATTCCAAAAGGATGCATCCTGCTGCACAGGAGCTTCTCAGGCCTTGACTTACGTTGTACTTACCATTGTTCTGTTGTTCAAAGCAAGTCACATGGTCACAAGGGGGTGTCTGTACACTTTACGTGAGACTGTCAAGGAACCTGCCCACCACAGTCACGCTTCCTTCTTCAGAAATGACCCTGAATACACCTGAGCCTCCTTCCCTCCTTCCAGATCACGGGCATGTTGGTCTACAAGTTTGAAGTGGGCTCTGACCCACTCTGGTCGAGACCTGGTCTCATTCACAAAGGATGGCTCTGAAGATGACAACACAAGCTTTAGCTTTGGTTGGATTTGCCTCTTTTCCCTTAGGAGGCCAGGGCTTTGGGAACAGCCTCCTTCTATGGGATATCCATCATCACAGACAACACCTGAGAAAAGAGGCATCAGAGAGTCACCCAAGCTGCAAGCCTTCGTTGCTTAGAGAAGGCAGCTGAGATCTTCCATCTCCCACTCCCCACCTGGGCTCTCTCTTCGTCCCACTTTCTGATTCAGAGAGCTGGGCTAAAGGACTTTAAGATTCCTCCATGCCTCCTCCTCCTCCTCCTCTTCTTCCTTCTTCCCAATGTGCTGAGGGTGGAACCCAGGACTTCCTGCGTGTTAACATGGAGCTACACGTGAGTCTGCTACATGTTAGTACTGATCTGAGCCTCTGCTCCTCACCTCTTCTGGGCTGCTTGCAGCCTGGTGATGTTGTATTGTTAAAAGGCCATTTACCTCACGTGCCTACAATGTCCCAGGTCTGCACTGACACCTTTGTCTCCCTTCACTCTAGGTGTGTGGGGGAGTGCCACGTAGTCCCAAGTCCCACACTGCAGTCCTATAATGTTTTGCACTCGGACCTAGCTGCACAAGGCCGTGTCCAATGCTCTGCCCCTCTCTGGGGAGGGCACCCTGTGATCATCTCTCTTTTCTTCCTACTAAACAATCACGCTGAGCCTAAGATACTCCTGCTGAAATGAAGCCTAAGTTAGCCTGTGACCTTGAGTGACAACTGTATAAAGGGCCCCTGTTCTGGATGTATAACATGAGTGAAAAGCAGACTTCCATATGTAGCTGAGGTGTGGGAATGTCTGTTACTACAGTTTAACATAGCCTGGTCTGATGCCTACACTTGAGCTCAACGTAAGAGACGACAGCACTGCTGAAGCCCTTTCTCCAGCCCTTAGAGCCAGTCTTCCCAGGAATTCCTTATAGTCAGCCTTCCCAGGAATTGGTAATTCTTTTTTTCTCTTCCTCTTCTCTCTCTCTCTCTCTCCCTCTCTCCCTCTTTCTTCCTTCCTTCCTTCCTTCCTCCCTGCCTTTCTTTCTTTCTTTCTTTCTTTCTTTCTTTCTTTCTTTCTTTCTTTCTTTCTTTCTTTCTTTCTTTCTTGTATTTTGAAACAGGGTTTCTCTGTGTTACAGTTTTAGTTGTCCTGGTCTTGTAGACCAGGTTGGGCTTGAGCTCACAGAGATCCGCCTGCCTCTGCCTCCTGAGTGCTGGGATTAAAGGCGTGCGCCACCACCGCCCGGCTCAGTAAACCATTCTTTAGATTATTTCCAAATCTAAATCTACTGGAGGCCAATGAGGGTCTTGGCTAATTGGCTGTGGTAAGTTAGAAAAACGAAGGGATCAGGTGTCCAAAATTTGAAAGAAATGCTCTTTTTAATTCACCCCCTCTGCCTGCAAGACAGGTTACTTCTCAGACTGGGCTACTTGGGGTTTCCTGTTTCAACCTGTTTTCTAATGCCAGGCTAACCCTGAGCACACAGTGGCACGGGTTTTTCCTGTGCAGCACAGACCCACGACATGTTCAGCGTCTATTGCTCCAAGGCCTGGGTGAGGCGTCTCTCTTGAGTGCCCGCAGATGACTGCTCCCTAAAATATTTTCAAACCTTGGCAGTTCTTCAAGAGAAGAGCCACTTGTTAGGAGAGTTCCCTGGCTTCCAATACCCTTGACCTTTTCAGAGAAGCGATTTGAAATCTGGTGTTTATTGTCTGCTTTCCCATAGTGTGGAGACAGAAAGATCCAGACTAGGCTAATTAGAGAACCCCAGGTCCCAGGGACAGGTCCTGCCTCAAGGACAAGGTGGACAGCCGCTGAAGAGGGACACCTGAGCTTGACTTCTGGCCTCCATATGTATGCACATATGTACACATACATACCTGCACACACATGTACACACGTATGCACATATGTGCAATACATACCTGCACACGCATGTACATATGCATGCACATATGTACACATACATGCCTGCACGCGCGTGTGCACCAACACACATGAACATGCTCGGGTCCCCTGTTCATAAAGAATGTCACTTCATACTGATTAAGGGAACTAGCTACTAAGAGGCCAGTACAATTTAAAACATGTGTGTCCTGACCCTGGGAGCACACAGTATGAGAGGCAAAGTCATACACTTCTCCCAACACAATAAAAATGGGTGATTAATACCCACTCTCACCTTAGGAACAGCATCCTGACCAAACAAATAGAGAAAAATAGAAGACTCACTCTCCTGAAGCCAACGATAGTCTGTATCCTCCAAACACAGGATGAGTCAACATAAGCCCTTTCTTCTAAGCTGCTTCGTCAGGTCCCTTATCCCAAGGATGAGGAAAATAACCAATGCACACATGGCCCACGAAGTTGTGAAAACTAAAAGAAAAGGATGGATTTCTAGATGCATATGACTTACCAGAGTGAAGCCAAAACAAATGAGTTCAGAGATCTATAAAGGGCAATAAGGCCGGGCGATGGTGGCGCACGCCTTTAATCCCAGCACTCGGGAGGCAGAGGCAGGCGGATCTCTGTGAGTTCGAGACCAGCCTGGTCTACAGAGCTAGTTCCAGGACAGGCTCCAAAGCCACAGAGAAACCCTGTCTCGAAAAACCAAAAAAATAAATAAATAAATAAAATAAGAAAGCTCAGGTCCTAAGGGATTGCCTGCCAAATTCTACCCAAACCTGAAAGAACTTACACCAATACTTCCTAAATTATTTCTCGAAGTAGAAAATGAAGAAATGCTTTCAAACTATTTTAATAAGACCAGTATTACCCCAATACCAAAATTGGACAAAAACATATAAAAAAGAAAATGAAAGGCCAATCTTTCTGATGAGTACAGGTACAAAAATTCTCAATGAAGTACTACAAACTTAATCCAAGAAAACACACACACACACACACACATATGTATATGTATATAAATATGTCACTATTCACTAAAACCTAATTGATTTCATTCCAGAGATTCTGGGTATAGTTCAACACACACAAATCAATAAACAAATTCAAGGATAAAAATCATGTGATCATCTCAATAGATGCAGAAAAAGCCTCAGACAGAAATCTAAGATCTCTCATGGTAAAAGCCAGAGGACTTTAGGAACAAAAGGAACATATCCCAATATCATGGAGGTTATTTATGACCAACCTAGAGCCAGCATCATACTAGATGGAGAAAAATAGGATAAATGGATCATGGTCTAAAATGATGATGAAGACAACATATCCCAAGCAGGTTGTTCTTCCGATACAGCCACTTCCATTTGTTTTTAATAGAACAAAAGGCTAAGTCATGAGCTGTTGAGAATAGTAGTAGAAAACCCGTCTTGGGGGATGACAGAGAAAAGGAGATACTGCCAGTAAGTAGTTAATGGAGTGGCCAGCGTGAAGGGGAGAGATTCGGGGAAGTGCACAGAGAACTAAAGACTGGGTGCGGAGGGAGAGCTGTTAGCAGGAGATGGCTCCAGAAGCCTAGGTTCAGAACAGGCAGAAGCAGAAGGGCAACTTAGGGGAGGGGTAGAAATGAACTGATGGATCAGAACACCTCCACAACAGGAAGAGATTGGCTGGGGCAGACACAGTCTGCAGAAATTGGAAGCCCCCACCGACTCCCACCTCTCCCACCCCCAGCAAATCCTGGCTCTGTCCTGGGGAGGAACCCAATGGAAGGGCAGATGGAGATCTAGCCACTAAGGGGGCACGGGAGCCATAGTGAGTAAAGAGGCTGGACCGAGATTCAGCTGCCAGGGTGTCACCTGAGGTGACGGGATGAGATGGGGCAGGGGCCTTCGAGGTCGGCATGGGATGGGGCAGGGGCCTTCGAGGTTGGCATGGGATGGGGCAGGGGCCTTCGAGGTCGGCATGGGATGGGGCAGGGGCCGTAATGTGGGAAGGAACTGTATGGGAGAACCTAGTGTGAAGAAACTGGGCAGAGACCAGAGGAGTCGGGAAAGCGCAGTGAAGGGATTCTGTGCGCTCCTTGCCCACTTCCTGAACTCTGGGGTCAGAGGTAAATAGAAACTGGCAAAGGAGACTGCTAAAGCTGCATGCACACCCATTGTGGAGGACCTGCTCTGCCCCACAACAGGCTGCAGAAGGTAGTTGCTTCCAACAACTGGCAGTGTGACCATGCCTTCTGTCCTGGGGCTTGGATCCTCGGCCTCTCTTGACTCACCGTGGAGCTATAGCTGCAAGGCCAGACACACTGCTGGGCTTTCCTGCTCCACCCAGAGAAGTTAGGCAGAGCAAATTGCTTGCAGCCACGAAAATGTCAACAATGCAGCACAAATACACACACTCCTGGTTGTGGCCTCTTGATCCAGGCCAAGTGCCCCTATTGCTGTGGGATAACACTTCTGTACTCTGAAAAGATTTGTTACTCATATTGGTTTAGTAAAACACTGATTGGCCAGTAGACAGGTATGAAGTATAGGTCGGGCAACCAGACTAGGAGAATTCTGCAGAGATGCAGTCACCAGCCAGATGCAGAGGAAGCAAGATGAGACTGCCTCAGTGAGAAAAGGTACCAAGCCACGTGAATAAACACAGACAAGAATTATGGATTAATTAAGATGTAAGAACTAGCTAGGGCCGGGCAGTGGTGGCGCATGCCTTTAATCCCAGCACTCGGGAGGCAGAGGCAGGTGGATCTCTGTGAGTTCAAGGCCAGCCTGGTCTACAAGAGCTAGTTCCAGGACAGGAACCAAAAGCTACGGAGAAACCCTGTCTCGGAAAAAAATAAAGAAGAAGAAAAAAAGAACTAGCTAGGAATATGCCTAAGTCATTGACCAAACAATGTTGTAATTAATACAGTTTCTGTGTGATTATTCAGATCTGGCTGGTTGGGAAATGAAAGTGCAATCTCCGTTTTCACTCAATAGTCAGAGTCTGAGGCACAGGAGACCCTTAGCACCAGGGACCCATCAGCAACCCAGGCTCTGTTCTACACGGTTGCTGCTAGGTGACTAGCTAGTGACTCTTTGGGTGTCTAGGCTTGGTCCTCAGCTCCTGCCTCCCAAATCCCAATTTCCCTAGGTCTTTTTGTTTGGATAAATAAATCTTCTAAAAATCAACAACAAAGGCCCTGTTGTTTATATACTTTCTGTACCCCACCCTGAGATAGGAAATCTTTGTGTCCTACAGATTGATTTTAAACTGTATTCCTCCTGCCTACCCTCCAAAGCGCTTGGGATTAAGTTGGGTGCCACCATATCCAGCTAATTCCTGCCTACTTAGTGTTTACTTTTTCATCTCTGTATCTATCTAGTGAGCTGCAAACCCTAGAAGTGAGAATAAGAAGATTTAATTTAAAATTTGTGAGTGTGTGTGTGTGTGTTGCTGGGATAAAGGAGCCAGTGCCTCTCACATGCTTAGCCCATGACCCAGGCCAAACTAGGTGCACATAGTGGCTCACCTCTGTAGTGTGGGGCTGGACGTGGGGGATCTGTGGCAAAACGAAAAGAACAGGAGTCCCATAGCCCAAGCCTGAGCCCCTGCTCTGACCTGGGAGACTAAGTCATACACTGGTGACTCCAACCTTTTGGGTCAGCTGATTTCCCAGGGCAAGCTCCTCCTCGCTTCAAGACCCCCCTGTTCTAAGTCATGCCCTTCCCCCAGCTTGGAGTCCCAGAACCCAGGAGCACTGTCGCTCCTCTCCCCAGCTCTTGGCTTAGGAACCATGTGTGCCGGCCCTGGGACCTGTGTCTAGGCCATATGTTCTGCGCCTGGGCATGCAAAGTGTGGTTCTGTAGAGGTCTCGGATGATGCTGAGCCCCTGCATCAGTGCACCCCACAAGAGCAGCATCTCTGCATGGTTCTGAGCCTGCTCTGAGGATTCCTCTATCAATGTATTCTGGTCCCGGCATAGTACAGGTTGGCCAACAACTTCAAGAAGGTGACTGTACAGGCAGCGAGAAGTCTCTGTCAATTCTAGAGTTTTGAAAGTTGCCTACAATGAACTTATTGTTTACTTAGGTACTATTCTATCCTTCTAGAGTCTTTGATGGAGTTGAAGAATAGTTATAGTTTTCCTTAGATATAATAAAAGATAAAGCAGATATAAATATCATAACTGTAATTCTTCATTGATACCTGTTTTGTTATATGTAATTTTACTATATTGAAGTTAAAGCCTTCCTTTTTGTATAAACAGAAAAGGGGAAATGGTGTGGGATGTCTATGTGTTGTTTTTATTTGTTAATTAATAAAGAAACTGGCTAGGCCTACAGCATGGGAGGAGTAAGCAGAGTTAGAGAGACGCCATGTAGCCCCACCAGAGACAGACACCGTAACTTTACCACAGACACACGGCGATCCACAGATTAATGGAGATCAGTTAAATTAATATAAGAGTTAGCCAATAAGAAACTAGATCTAATGTGCCAAGCAGTGATTTAATTAATACAGTTTCTGTGGATTATTTTGGGTCTAAGCTAGCCGGGCGGCCAGGAACCAACAAGCGGCCTTCTCCAGCAATGTCTCTACCACCCCACCCCATCCTCAAACTCCCTTCTATCCCTAGTCCACATCCTGGGAGTCTCTGCCTTTTCCCAGCTCTCATCTTTGTTCCCTCCTCAGGCACTTGCCTCCTGTCCCTGCTCACAGCGTCCCTGTCATCCTGGAGACAGGAAGAATCATTCCTTCTGCCACATCGCAAGGCATTTTGCAAGCCTCTGCCAGGAAGCAGGTCCCACCTGCTGTGTACTTTTGTCTTGGGAATATCCCCCATCCACACACCAAGCAGATAAAGGACAGTGTGGGTCCTTAAAAAATGGAGTCATTTAAAATAAATTTTAAGTAATGTGTCAGGTGTCCTGCCATATCCTACGAAAAGGTTTTGTATCTGAGCCCTAAGTCTGGGACTTAAGGCAGACAGGGTCTAAGTACAATGAAGCAGGAGCGTGTACCAGGCATAAGGACCAACAGTCTCAAAAGTCTAGCACCTATGCCTTTCAGCGAGGTAGGCGGGAGCTGTTTAGTGTACAGAGTAGTACCGTGGTCCCCTTCCCTGTCCATCCACTGCAAAGCCTTCAAAAGTCGGGCCTCGAGTGCCACCTGGTGGCCGATCTTGACAGAAACAAAAAAAATCTGACATAAAAGTAACCCACGGCTTCTCCCCTAGACATCCTCTTCTGGTCTCCCCTCCGGAAGTGGACTCGCTGTGAAAAATATACAACAATAGCCAATTTTCGTGAAAATTTATTGTACATTTAATGAAGAAATTGCATGCTTATTGCAGAAAATTTGGAAAGCATAGAAAAGAACGAAGAAATATGACACACTTAATGGGCATAACCTAGACTAACGACGATTAATATTTGGAAACATTAACTTTCTCTAAATATTATCTTTTCTTAGCATTCTACACACACACACACACACACACACACACACACACAGAGAGAGAGAGAGAGAGAGAGAGAGAGAGAGAGAGAGAGAGAGAGAGAGAGGGAATGCTCCTCAGGTGCTGGGGGGCCAACCCCAAGTTAGAATCGTGTCTTTGCCATTACTGACTGTGTGACTTGAACAAATGAGTAGCAATTTCTTTCGCCAGCTGTGAAACATGGCTCCTGGAGCTGTCCCAGAGAAACAGCAGGACACCTGCAAAATGATCAGTCCAGGGCCTGTTAGAGGGCAGTTACTCACCAATAATAGATCGGGATGCAAAGCTGCCTTCTAAGTCCTCAAAGAAGCCTCCAGAAATAGAGTTGACTTGGGAGTTCGGGGGCATGAAGAGCCACAAGGCTGCTACAATCTCCCAAAACTGAAAGGAAAAATTCAAGCAAGATCCCGTGTCTCCAGCACCACAGCTGTTCCTATTTGTCTCTGAATCCTTTCAGGCCCTCTTTATGTTGGGCAGTTTTTAAACACAGTAATTACAGTGCTTGGACCGTTCCCTTGATGCTACATCACTGACTTCTCCTCTAGGGCTAAGGCAGTCACAGGCAGCACTTGCCAAATTAACTGTTTCCTCGGTGTGGAGTAGCTGAACCACGGACATTATCCCTCACGCATTCACTCATTCATTCATAAGATCCCGAGTGCCTCCTCTCTGCCAGGCACTGGACTAGAGCATCCCTCACTTCTGGCCCCTAGGCTGATGACGCAGTCATGGAAACAGACAAGCAAACTCCCACCTTGGGGCTGTAAGGCAGTTCCTCACCCTGACCTACTCTAGCTCCCAGCAGTCACAGTGGATGCTTCTCTTGGAGGCACAGGGTCGGGATGCCCACTGACATATTTGGGGGGTTTTCCTGATTAGTCAGAGCTACCTGGCTGTGTCCAAAGCTCCTGACAATGGGGCTCCAATGGGCCCTTTGGGCCCTGCTCTTTCTTCTCCAAGACTTGGGTTTCATCCTGTCCAGTTGGCATCCCCAGTCCCAAAGGCAGATGTTCTCTGCTTGCATCCATGGTGATCTCTTCTCTCAGCGAGGCCCTCCACTGGCGCAGGAGCATCTGAAGCAGGGATATCCTCAGCTGGTGGATGGAGCCTCAGGGACTGTGACCCAGCGGGCACAGCACTTGGCTCCTTCTCCACTGACTCTAACCATGGCCTCTGCAGTGGCCACCCTGTCTTTCTGCCTGCCCCATTCTAAAAATCAAGCGTATAGTCTATGTCTGATGGAGAGCCTGGCTTGTAATTCATGGGGAACTCACCATTCCTGGAACTGCTGAGCAGTTCTATTACTTCAAGTAACCATGTGGCCTCCGGCTTCGTCTTGATTTTCAGTCTCTGTAATTATCTCCCCTGGAGAGGACTGCTGTAGGTTGGGAGATCAGAGGCCTCTCAGCAGATGCACACTGAAAGCTGAAGAGTGTTCTAGGCAGAGGAAGGGCGCATGTAAAGGCCTTGAGGTGGCGAGATCATGGGTGTGCTGCTAAAGTAGCTATCCCTATGTGGGCTGATCGTCCCAGATTTGGTAAGTTGTAAAACATTTGTTACTGAATTCATACTGCTTTTTGCAGACCGCCATGTTCTGGCTTCTTCTAGAGAGACATCAGTCTGATTTGTTCTTGCCTAGACTGAGGGAGGAGTCTGAGATGAGTTTTCTATGACAGTCAGGCTGTGGCGGAGGGTTATCATGTATTCCATCAATACAGAGAGTAACTACTCCCTCCTGAGGGCACTGGGGAAAGCTGCTCAAAAAGACAGCATCCAGGATGAGCCTGAGTTCCCCTGGCAGAGACACAAAGGAGGGATCACCAGGGACACCAGGTGGAGGGAACAGTGGGTACTAAGTAAGTCACAGAAGCAAAGAGAGGGTGTGTTCCAGAAATGGGGATCAGAAAGTCTTGAGACAATGCACATGCTTGAAGTTTATGGAGAGATGCTGGGAAACTAGGGGAGATTTCTAAGCAAGGAGGGAGCTGTTCCAGCTGCAGTGTGAATGGACGGGAAGTTCCAGCTGCAGTGTGAATGGACGGGAAGTTCCAGCTGCACTGTGAATGGACAGGAAGTTCCAGCTACAGTGTGAATGGACGGGAAGTTCCAGCTGCAGTGTGAATGGATGGGAAGTTCCAGCTGCAGTGTGAACGGATGGGAAGTTCCAGCTGCAGTGTGAATGGATGGGAAGTTCCAGCTCAGTGTGAACAGATGGGAAGTTCCAGCTGCAGTGAGAATGGATGGGAAGTTCCAGCTGCAGTGTGAATGGACGGGAAGTTCCAGCTGCAGTGTGAACGGACGGGAAGTTCCAGCTGCAGTGTGAATGGACAGGAAGTTCCAGCTGCAGTGTGAATGGATGGGAAGTTCCAGCTGCAGTGTGAACGGATGGGAACTTCCAGCGCAGTGTGAACAGATGGGAAGTTCCAGCCACAGTGTGAAAGTGTGAACAGGATGGTAAGTTCCAGCCGCAGTGTGAACGGGAACGGGAAGTTCTAGCCGTAGTGTGAATGGACAGGAGTATAACAGATGAGAGGCAGAGACTCCTAGGAGGAGGCTGCTGCAACAGCTCAGATCAGAGGCAGCTGCTGATTGAAGCAGGGATGGCAGGCAAGAGGAACAGAACCTTACTGTAAAACCCACAAGACTTTAGGGCTGGACTGGCTTTAAGAAAGGGGGGAGTGGGGTCTGTTAAGCCTTGGCAATTTTCAAACTTTAGTGAATGAGGGTAGTGGCAACTACTGAAACTACAGACACCAGGAGGGCAAGAGGAACAGGATTTAGGGGTGTAGAAGAAGAAAGAATGGCTGGGCAGTGAAGGCATCTTTCAGATACCACGGACAGCTCTGGGAGCCTCCAGCTTGACTCTGATTTAGAACAAGCAGAGGGGCAATTTTAACAATCACACTCACAGACTCAACCAGATGTTGTATGTCACAGTCTCTGGAAGAGGGTTTCGGATCCTGCTTCATAAATGAGCGTCCCAAGTCCCTCAGTAAAGGGGCTTGAACAAAAGCATCGTGGCTGCTGCAAAGGCGGCTTGGTGCTCTTGAAGCTATGGTGAGCTTTGAGGCAACTAAGTCATGCGCTGAGATTACTGGCCAAGGAAACGAGACTTTTGGAGAAATGGGGGAAGGGGCCACCTTCCTCCAGAACCCTTAAAGCAAATGAGGCAGAATTCAGCCAAGTGCAGTCATGGCTGCTGGTCAGTCCAGGTTTCTGTTACAACTCTAACTCCTTTTCCTAAAACCTCAAGCCCACCTAAATGTGTCTCCCTTAGGCAGGAGAAGAGAGACTGGTTTTAAGATTTTACAGCAACCTTACCTGGGGATAGTGATGCACACCATTAATCCCAGCACTCAGGAGGCACAGGCAGGCGGATCTCTGTGAGGTTGAGGCCAGATAGTATAGTGAGTTCCAGGACAGCCAGGGCTAACAAAGAGACCATCTCAACAACAATAACAAAATTGTGGCAGCTATGAAGAATTGAAAGCAGGGGTTCAAAGAAATCCTTGTACACAAATATTAATGGCACTTATAGTCACAAGAGTCAAGGGGTTATTAAAATAACCCAAAACGCTTAGATGGGCATATGGAAAATACTATGTATGCACACACAGCATTTGTAAGTTTTAAGGTAGAGTGAAAGTCTGACACCTGCTATGACGTGAAGACCTCGAGGGCCAAACAAGACTAACACAAGAGGGCCCAGTGGTTAGATTCATCAGGGCGGAAGTGGAACTGCCGTATCCAGGCTTGGGGGTGGAGCAAAGAACCCAGGAGTTAGTTCATGGGTATGCTTTCAATATGGAAAGTTCTAGAGATCTGCCGTAGTGATGGTACACACAACAATCTGAAAGTAATGCCTACCACCGGACTGCGTATTAAAAATAGTTAAAATGAGGCCTGGAGACATGGCTCAGAGGGGAAGAGCACTTGGAGGCCTTTCCAGAGGACCTGGCTTTGATTAGCACCCCATGGTAACCCAAAACTTTAACTACAGTTTCAGGGAATCTGATGCCCTCTTCTGGCCTCCTTGGGCAGCCGGTGCACACGTAGGACACATACATACATGCAGGCACTTATCCACATAAAATAACAAATGAAAAAAGTAAAAATGGTAATATTTATATATATATATACACACACACATATATATGTGTATACACACACACATACACAATTTTACTATAAAAAAATTGTTGCTGCCGGGAGCACGCCTTTAATCCCAGCACTTGGGGAGGCAGGGTCAGGCGGATTTCTGTGAGTTCGAGGCCAGCCTGGTCTATAAGAGCTAGTTCCAGGACAGGCTCCAAGGCTACCGAGAAACACTGTCTCGAAAAACAAAAACAAACAAAAAATTGTTGCTGTCCCCTGTGCATATGGAAATCTTCAGGGCTTCTCTATCCCGTGGGAGATACCTGAAAGCCAGCGAAGGTGGTCTCCCCTCTCAGTCTGGCGCTCACAGAATAGGGATGAGTGGGGGGATGGTCTGGAATTACCCAGAGAGTGTAAGGCTAGGGAAACTGAGTCTTGTGTTTGCAAAACATATCGCTCCTCACAAAGTCCTCCTCCTTCCAGGCTCGGGAGCCGAACTGGATCTCAACACCTTTTACCCTCAACCTCGCTATCAGCTGGACAACTTCTGGGCGTTCAGCAACCTAGCGAGGTCCGCGGTGAAGGGCCTGAGCTGCTCGCTGCCCTCTTCCAAGATGGTTGCCGCCGCCTCTGTGACAGGACTGGTCACGTGGGCGCGCTCGCTTGTGAGGTCGCGGTGCCTCGGCAGGCGATTGTCCCTTTCCGGGCCCCGTCCCGAGGAGGCGACTATACCTGTCAACCGGAGCCTGAACGATCATGGCAACGGGCTCAGGCGGGGAGCGCGTGGCGGCGGCGGCGACGGCGGCAGTTTGGTCGCGGGCCGGGGCAGTGGAGCGGCGGCGGCGGCGGTGGCTGTGGCGCCGGCACCGGCCCTGAGCGCCATGCAGCGCGGCAGCCCGGAGCGGGAGCTGGAGGTCGCGGCGGAGGAGGCGGAGGAGGCGGAGGAGGAGCAGCTGAGCGTGGACGCGGGCGCTGCCGGGGAGCCCGAGAGCCCGGCGCGGGAGGAGCAGCCCAAGGCCGTGCTCCCGGTCCCTGCGCGACCCCGCGCGGCTGAGGAAGGCGACGTCCATGTCGCCCGGCGGCTGCCGCCCGCGCTGCCCCAGGCCCCGCCGAGGCCGGCGGCGCGGGCCCTGTGCCAGCTCGCGAAGGGCCGGAGCCGGAGCCGGGGCCGGGGCCGGTACCGGCGCGGCTCGGGTTCGTCGCGGCCGGTCACCGTGGACAGCTCCAAGGCGCGCACGTCCCTGGACGCGCTGAAGATCAGCCTTCGGCAGCTCAGGTGGAAGGAGGTGAGGCCCGCCGCCGCGTGGGCACAGGGGGGTCGTCCTTCCAGGCCCCGAGCCGCTTTCCCGGGCAGCGCAGCCCTTGCCCTGGCTCCGCATGTCTGTAGTCTCCGTTACCGACTTTCATTTTCTTCATCTCAGTCCTATTTAAAGTTTTGTAAACTTTAGTGCTTAGAGTTCCACTCCGCTCTTGAGCCAGGTTGGTACTTGACGACGCCTCACTACAGCCTGCTAACACCCTGCTACTTAGCTGTGCGACCTTGAGCAAGCTGCTCTTCTTCTTTGGCCTGTTAACCTCTGTAAAGTGAAGCCGGGTAGTTACCTTGAGGGGGCTTACTGCCTAGTGATCATACAAGTCTTCCGTAAGTGACAAGCCACTTTTATCACTCTCCCTTCCATCCCCGCCCCCGCAGACACCACCGCAGACCACGCTAGTGTATGATTCCGGGCATGGAGCAGGTTCAGTCAGTGGGGGCTGGAAGCGTGAGGAGATGAATCACTCACCCTTGATGTCATTTCTGCCCTTTTAGGGTGTGCGGCAAAGCACCAATGAATCCCAGAGGTTTCTGTTGCCATCAGCGAAGTAAATAAGGCCTGTTGGCTTGGTTAGAGCATGGGAGCTATTGACAGCTTTTGGGAGCGATCTGCCGCAGAGAGCACCAGGACAGGGGCAGAGCCTGTGCTGAGGCTATGGTAGACGTGGTTTAATGAAGTCAGAAACTGGAGAGATGACCGCAGGAAGGTCCGCTGTGGTCAGAAGGAGCGGGAAGACTCGGTTCTACAGTGTCTAGATTTGTAGATAAAGTTCCATGTCCAGCCCACAGAGGGGAGGGCCAGAAAGGTAAACGTGGACTTGTCAGTGTGCAGTCCTAGTGAAGAGAGTCCAGGGACAGACATGGCTAAGGATGCAGTCTGGCCAGCCAGGGCCAGTGTTCAAGGCACAGAAAGCAGGCTTGATCTTGTTCACTGGGTTTAAGGACAGCTCAGCCAACCCAACCCAGGTTCGTTCTCTTATTTTGTAAATACCCCTTGTGGCCATACTAAGTTCTGTGCGGGGCTGAGGTAGTCACACCTTGTGCCCTTGCCTTCGGGCGTTGGTAGTTGAGAAGGGAATGAATGCAACAATAGGTGTCTGCATCGGTAGGGCTGCTGCCGCCTCTGTCGCTGCTGCTGCCTCTGTCGCTGCTGCAGCCACTGTTGCGCTGCACTCCTTCCCCAGCTGTGTGCATGGCTTCCTCTGTGGCCTCTGGAGAGCTCTGATGAGATGGCACATCCTGAGAGAGGTCTCCAGCCTTGCTGCTGTCTCACAGCATGGAGCTCTACCTGACACTGTTTTGTTGGCTTATCATTTTGTTCACCAGAATGTAAGCTCTTCGAGGGCAGGCATTGTGTTTTGTTATTGCTGTACTCAAAGGTCTCTGGCATATGGATGTTGCTCAATAAATATTTGTTGAATGTGTGAGCATATTACGTGATGAGTGTTTCTATACGCTGTGGGAGCGGAGGAGGCCAGCCCCAGCACAGCTTCCTGGGGGAGTGAAGCCCAAAGGAGTCTTGAGTGTCCACAGCGGGCAGAGGTTTTTTTAGTGATGTGGCCTCTGGATCTCTGGTAGGGGAGCCGCATGGGCCCCCGCAGAGGAGCAGTGTTTGTGGCTCCCAGACCGGGAGTGCACCTGAGAGGGAAGGAAGGCAGTAGCAGTGAGCCGGAATGCCATCGTGTGATGGGATGGGGCCTGTTCTTGAAAAGAAGCCTTGCAAGCCCATACAGAAGTCTGAGGCTCCCGTCCATCAGCTGTACTACTTTGGACAATTACGTGAAATTCTTGAGGCCTCAGTGTGCTCATCTGAACAATGAGGGTAGGTGGAGCACATTCAGGCTCCCAGTCTCCCACTGTCAGCACCGGATGACAGTGTTAAACCCTTGTCAGGGAGCCCAGCAGAGTGGGCGCTTCCTAGGACCCTACCTTGACTGCCCCACCATCCCAGGCCTGCCTTCTGACACGTGCAAAGCATGTTGGCATGCAGGTAAAGATGCTCATTCTAGCATATTTGAACATAATTTAGTCACAACAAAAAAACTTCACTGTGACTTAATGATTTACTTAATGCCACCCTTCCTAAGGGACTTGTGTTCCTGTGTTGTGTTCAAGAGATACCCAGCAAATGAATGTCTGGATGTTTGTAGCATAACACGTATGTCATTGGGTATACTAGAACATGGGGTTTCAAAACACCAGCCTACGGAACTGACTTTCCCCTATAATTGCTGCATCCTTAGCATCTAAGACAAAATGACGAGTAATATAGAGACGGACTCGGTACTAACAAAGTACAGACACACAGCCCTTGCAGGCCTCAGTTTGTGCATGTGTGGTGGAAGCAGTGTTGACTTGTGGAGAGCCTCTTTGGGGCATGTGGGCTGATGTGTCTGCCTGTACTGCTGAGGAGTGTGGGAGTTCTGCAGGCTGGCTGTGGGGGAGGTGAGTGGAGCCCAAGAGAAGGAAGGTCATGCTGGCTGTGGTGGAGGTGAGTGGAGCCCAAGAGAAGGAAGGTCATGCTGGCTGTGGTGGAGGTGAGTGGAGCCCAAGAGAAGGAAGGTCATGCTGGCTGTGGGGGAGGTGAGTGGGTAGCCCAAGAGAAGGAAGGTCATGCTGGCAGTCTCACACAGGGACCTGGGAAGCCAAGGCAGGAAGATCACCAGCTCAAGGCAAACCTGGGCTACATAGCAAGACCTTGATTCAAAAAACAAAACAAATAAATGAAGGAAGGCCAGGACTGTCAATCAGCGTGAAGGTCCGCTCTCTCTTTGCAGGTGTGTAGGAAGAACCATTCCACTGTGGTCCTCTTCACAGAGCCCTGAGCTAGCCCGTGAATGCAAAATGTGCTCAGTGACTAGGAACACTTGCCCTTCCTGTTTGGGTTTCTTTGTAATTCCACACATATCTAAAAATCACCATGATGTCCACAATAATGAGCCCTTAGTCTATACCAGACAAGTATTTAAACTTCCTAAGCACTCACTACAGTAGCTGCATTATCGTATCCATTTTATAGATGGGAAAACTGAAGTACAAAAATGCTGACCTATGCGGGGCCATATGTGAGTCAGGGGCAGAGCTAGCACTTGGGGTGGGCAGGCTTCAGTTCCCTGCTCGTCTGCAGACGGCAGCAGTGGATATGAATAAACTAGGCTCCTTATTGTACAAGAGGTCTCACTGAAGAGGCACCAAGCTGCAAACCAGATGGCCACAGTCCTGTCTGGGGCCTGAGTGGGCGAGGCAGGGAGTCAGGGCCAGGTTTCAGGTATAGGAGTGACATGTTGCTGGCTTAGGGAGCATGCAGGGAACAGAGAGCCAGCTGCAGACCATGCTAAGAAGCATGCATTCCTGTCTGCACTGTTCCACAGTTTCCCTTGCCCGCGTGCCTCATGCTAACTCAGATGGTTCAGTTTTTAGTTCTGGGCGGATCAAATTCACCTGTGTCCACATGTTCACACTGTTTCTGCAAGAGCGAATTCACAGATGGTAGCTCTGTAAATCTGCAGATGTGAATAAAGTGATTCTCAGTTGACAAAGTCACGTGTCCTCAAATCACCACTGACAAAGTGGGATGGTTCCCGGCTCACATTTGGAGGCTCTGTAGAAAATTCCCTTCCCATCTCCTGCATGCTTTCCTTCCTCCTTCCCTCCCTCCCTGTCTCCCTTCCCTCCCTCCCTTCCTCTCTCCCTTCCTTCCTTCCTTTTTTCTTTTTTAACTTGCCACCTTCATTTAAGGAGGCCTTGGAGAAAAGACACCACAGAAAATAGATGTGTGTGAACCACCTTCCTTGAAGATGTCAGACCTTGAACCCCAGAAAACATGAATGGGGGATCTGAGAGATTTGATAGTAGGTCACTTGTGGCAATGGTTTGCACAGTCCCTGTCCTGAGAGCCGTTGCTGACACTCCAGTGTATCTTCTGAACTGCACGGGAACACTACTGTCCTGTCTTACCATTCGTGGCATGTGAGTTACTATTTATTAGGTGTATGTGCCAGGTGTAACACCAAGTGGATTAAGGAGCTGGAGAAATGGCTCAGCAGTTTAGAGCACTGGCTGTTCTTCTAGATGACCCAGGTTCAGTTTCCAGCACCCACATGGAAGGAGGCTCACAATTGTAAATCCAGTTCCAGGAGATCTGAAGCCCATGGTGTGCAGACATACATGCAGACAAAACGCCCACACACATAAAAGTATTAGATAAATAAATAGTTTTTTTAAGAGTATGGATCGAGGGGCCGGCATAATGACTCAGTGAGTAGAGATGCTTACCTCCAGGCCTAAGACCCACACAGTGAAGGATGAGAACTGACTGTTGACAGGATCCTGTAAGTTGTCCTCTGCCTTCCACAGGAACTCTCGGGCACGCCCACATGTACAGATGGCGCACGCACACACACACACACACACACACACACACACACACACACTAACACTGGACAAATTGGGGGTTGGAGAGATAGCTCAGCAGTTAACTGACTGTTTTCCCAGAGGACCTGGGTTTGAGCTCCAGCATCCCATGGTGGCTCACATGTTCGCAACTCTAGTTCCGAGGGATAACTTTTATGGGAACTAGTTCTGAGGGATAACTTTTATGGGAACCAGGCACTTATGTGGTACACAGACATACATGTGGGCAAAACACCCATACACACAGAATCATAAAAAACAATTTAAATGAGTAGCTGTAGTAAAACATTTAGAAAACAAGTGGATGGAGCACTGAGTTTATTAATCTCTTCCTCACGCTAATCTCAGGCAGATGCTAGCATCATTTCCTGTTCAGAGACAAGAAAACCAAGGTCTGAGAGATTGGTACACGACTAGCCCAAGGCTACACAGGTGATAAGCGACAGAGCCATCCAGGTCTAGAATTTGTCACCCGCGTACAATCCTAAACCATCTTTTTTTGCTATCCTTTGTTAAAAGTCATCCTGCAAGGAGCTAGGCCACCCCCCCCCCGCCACCCCCAGATAATGACTGGAGAAAGTGAGGCAGGCCAACATCTAAGCAAGAGAGGCAGCTTTGAGCAGTCATCAGTTATGTTCCAAAGCTCCTTTTGTGGGAGTTCTATAATTCTCCACTTCCAATCCCTTCTTTTCCATCCAATCTGTAACTCTCAAATGACAGCAGAGTCACTCAGAGCCAGTAGAGCAGTATGACAAACAGCACTTAAAGCATGCTGAAATACACCCAGCCTGGACGATGAACACTCAGCACCCACTCCTTCCAGTCCTGTCTTCTCAGGCCACAGAGGCGATGCCAGGCTGTCTGGTGGTGTCCCAGGCCACAGAGGCGATGCCAGGCTGTCTGGTGGTGTCCCAGGCCACAGAAGTGATTCCGGGCTGTCTGGTGGTTCCCCAGGCCACAGAAGTGATTCCGGGCTGTCTGGTGGTTCCCCAGGCCACAGAAGTGATTCCGGGCTGTCTGGTGGTTCCCCAGGCCACAGAAGTGATTCCGGGCTGTCTGGTGGTTCCCCAGGCCACAGAGGTGATGCTGGACTATCTGGTGGTTCCTCGGGCCACATAGGTGTTGCTGGGCTGTCTGGTGGCTCCCCAGGCCACAGATGGGATTCTAGGCTGTCTGGTGGTTCCTCCATGGAAACTAGCCTGTGATTTGCATCTCTCTCTGATTCCTTCTGGGAAAAGGCATAGTACAAATTGAAAACCAGGGTGCTTTTCCCACCCCCTTCCCTTTTGAGTTTTAACGATAGTGCAATTTATGTCGTATTTTTGAAAAGAGCATTATACTTGAGAACAGTTTATACCCCACTCCATCAAATGTTCTCCTTCAGCAGACATGTTATTTTAACGTCTAATCCACCAGAATTTCCCCTTTGCTAGTTAAACTTGTCACTACATAAAAATCACAACTCACTACTGCTGGTATTTGAGCAATATGTGTAATAGCTCTGGCACCCAGACTAACGTCTCAATCAGCCCTTCAAGACAGTAAATTCCAGGCTCATGTTCAGGGGCTGTAATGACTGCACATTAACTTTTTTTAGCAGGTGTAGTATTTTCTGGGACTGTTTTCTAAGAACAGAACACACACTATACATCATTCTTTCATTTGCCAGTAGTTTTGGATCCTGTTTTTACGTCAGCTGATGTTGAATACAAAAATCCTCACATACATTTTTGTTTCCCTTTGAAATCCATTCCCGAAGAAGAGCAGATTGTGAAAGTCATTGGCCTCTTTCAGCTGCCTGCTCTAGGAGAAAGGACCAGGTCGCCAAGGGTTAAAATCCTTGCTGTTAGCTGTTTGGAGAGTGCACTCCGGACACTCTCCAGAGGCTCAGCTCCTTGAGCTGTGATGATGTTTGCCCTACCAAGCCTCTGTGAGAGGCACGAGAGAAGGTGCGGGCATGGCCTTGACCCAGGGCTGGACACAGTGCTGATTTTCAGTTCGTTCCTTTTCCATCTACTAGGCAATGGAGACATTGTATCTGTGCTGCCTGTTTAGTCTATTCCATTAACTATAAGAAAAACATATCATAGATGTCAGTCTGTCGGTTAAGCTTATCCCAAGCACATATTCCACAGATAATTGTGACCCACATCTACCTGCTCGGCACGGGCTCCAGGGGTATGACAGATAGCAGACCCCGGTTTGGGTGAGATGGAGCATCTGTGAAGCAGGTGCCCCTTGTCTTTGGCTTCACTGGGGACAATGAAGGGTGTGCTGTGTGAATGGGAAGAAGTGTGCCTTTCCTGGCTTGGTTTCTTTGCTCCCCCTTTCAGACCTCCCAAGGAGTCTGGAAAAAGAATAGACATGGTTTTGAACGTTTCCTCTGTCACATGGCTCTGTGGCCTGGACGAGCTGCTTCACCTCTAAAAATGAGCATAGTTGTGAAGATTGTCATACAGCCTCAAGCACCTGGGGCTTTGAACATGTGGGTGGATTTAGCTTTCTCTCTAATGAATTTCTGACATCCGGACTACATTTTATACCAAACAGTGATGCAGACAGGTGCATAAGCTTGCTGTTCCTTTAATTCATTTTGAACCTCCCTTTCCTTGTAACTGCCTTGAGACCCCGCCCCAAAGGCCAGAGAACAGTGGCTGTGTTCCTGTCCCTTGAAGCCTAAGGAACATCACTGTGTGCCGGCACTGTGCCTTGTGTCCTCGGCTGCCTGTGTGCTTCCCTGGCCATTGATGTTGGGACTGAGTCCCAGCTGTGGCCCCACTGCCTCTGTCATCTGAATAAAACCCATCACCCTGGAGGAAACTGGAGGAATATGTTTGTCCCAATGTTGCGCTGTCTGTCCTGGATAGAGTTTTACATTTTAAAGCCAGGTCCTCAGTGAAGTCACAGAAAAAGAAAAGTAATGAAGACAGTAACTTTTACAATATTCCATGAAAGCTTGAGAAAAATGTGTGTTCTTTAGTTATTGAATGTAGTGGGGGCTGGAGGGATGGCTCAGAGGTTAAGAGCACTGGATGCTCTTCCAAAGGTCCTGAGTTCAATTTCCAGCAACCATGTGGTGGCTCACAACCATCTGTAATGATGCTCTTTTCTGGCATGTAGGCATATATGCAGGCAGATGCTGTATACATAATAAATAAATAAATCTTTAAAGAAAAAAAAAGCTGGGCAGTGGTGGCACTTGGATCCCAGCACTTGGGAGGCAGAGGCAGGCAGATCTCTGTGAGTTTGTGGCCAACCTGGTCCACAGAGTGAGTTCCAGGACAACCAGGACTACACAGAGAAATCCTGTCTCAAAAAACAAAATCAAAAAATAAAACAAAAAAGAATGTGGTATTTGTTCCTTAGGAATTGCATTATATCAATTTCATGGCTTTAGTTTTGTGTCTGGTTCCTTAATTTATTGAAGTAATGCTGACATCACTCCTTGTAATTGTGGATTTCCTATCTTTGGTTACCTTTTCTTTCCCCATTTTCTTGCTGTGCTGGCCTGGGAGTTGGTTACACTTTCTATTTTTATTCTTCTAAAACTATCTGCTAGAATATTTGTCATGTGTGTCATTCCACAGTTTAAAGTTAGAATCATGTTGTTTTTAATTTTTAAAAAGATTTAGTTTTACTATTTTTAAATTTTTCTTTATTGTTTTAAACTTAAATACTGTCACATTACTTACCTCCTTTCCTCCCTCCATCCCCTCCATGTCCCCTCCCTCCATCCCCTCCATGTCCCCTCCCTCCATCCCCTCCATGTCCCCTCCCTCTAACTCCTCCAGGTCCTCTCCCTCCAATCCCTCCACGTTCCCCCCCAACCCCTCCATGTCCCCTCCCTCCATCCCCTCCACGTCCCCTACCCACCACTCCCTTTCAAACTGATGGTCTCTTTTTGATTATTATTGTCACACACACACACACACACACGATATAGAAAATGCACAAATATATGAATGTAAGCTGCTGAGTCGTTTTGTTGCTTGTGTATGTGTGATTCAGGGCTGACCACTATGTATTGGTTTACCAGTTAGGGGCTCATCCCTGGGAGAGGCTGATTCTCCCCCTCTAAGCAGCCATTAGTTTCCTGCAGTTCTTGTCTAGGGTGAGTCCCTGTGAGATTTCCCTCTTCTGGGTTAGTGTGTCTCTATTGAGATTGTCATTGCTTAGGTCATATGATTGAGGCATCATGAATGCAGAGTTCCTGTCATTTCACAGAATTCCTGGCTGTCTGTCCCTTACAGTCTTTCTGCTCCCCTCTTCTGCTGTGGTTCCTGAGCCTTAGAGTTATAGCTGTTTCTACAGAGGCTGTACTCCATCTGATCTGTTATCACTGTGTTATAACCAACTGTGGTTTTCTCTAATGGTCTCTATTTTCCATAAAGAGACGCTTCTTTGATGAGCAGTGACATTTATCTGTGGGTGTAAGGGTAAGCTTTAGAATATAGTTGAAAATTATGCTAGTCTGCCAGGTGATAGTGGCGCACACGCCTTTAATCCCAGCACTCGGGAGACAGAGGCAGGCAGGCAGATCTCTTAGTTCAAGGCTAGCCTGGTCTACAAAGCAAGTTCCAGGGAATTCAGGGCTACACAGAGATACCCTGTCTAAAAAAGCAAAACAAAGCCAAGCAAACAAAAGAGACCTGTGCTTGTCTAGTAAAGGAGTGGCAGTCGGTTCTCCGAGGTCTGTCCCTCACTAGCCCTGGGTAGTAGGCTACGTTATCGCCACTATTTTAAATCATGTCTATGTATTTGTGTGTAGATTTGTGCATGTAAACCTAGTGCTGACCGAAGCCAGAAGAGAGTGTTGGGTCCCCTGGAGTTGGAGTTGGAGGCAATCGTGGGATGTCTGATGTGGTATTGGCAGGAGCTCTGGTACTCTGATAGATCAGTCTGTGCTTTTAGCTTCTACAGCCCTTTTCTTTACTGTTATTTTGTACGTATTTGTATGGCTGTACATGCTACAGTGCACATGGGGAAGTCGGAGGACAACTAGTGGGAGTCTGTTCTCTCCGATGATGTAATCCTGGGCTTCCATTCCAGGCCTCCAGCTCGGCAGCAAGCGCCATTAACTGCTGAGCCGTCTTGCTTGTCTCATTCTTCTCTTAGCAACATAAGGACCTTAGGGGGAGTTTTCATTCAGTCCATATTCTTACAAGCTTTTGTAGCTAATATTTATGTTATTTTATCCTTTCTAGCCATCCCTTTCCTGTGTTGGCTGCGTGTGCTTTTCCTCCAGAAACTTGTAAAGTTTTCTGTTTGTTTCCGATGTCTCCAGAGTCCCTGAAGCACTTCCAGGAGACAGGCTTTCCCTTTTATTCTGCTTAGAATTTTGGGGGGGGGGATTCCACTTTCTAGGCTTTGATATCCTATTGATTCTAGAAAGTTCTCACCCATTTTCTCTTGTGATATTTTCTCTCACCCAGCCCCCCTTTCCCATCTTTCTGTTTTGGGGATTTTGACTGAGGTCTCAAGCCTTGTTTGGTGGTGTACTCGTGTGCTCAGAACTTAGATCTCCAGCCGTTCTGGGAGGGGTGGGTGGGGTCTTCATTTCGTGTGACTGCTGCAGAAGCATCTACCAACCAGAACTTTTAATAGTGCGCGCGAGCGTGTGCATGCGTGTGTGTGGATGTGTGAATGTGCGTGCATGCGTGTGTGCGTGTGAGAGAGAGCCTGTGCCAGAGTGTGTGCATGTGCACATACATGTGTGAGAGAGAGCTGAACTTTTAAAACTCTAGACATAGTATGGATTTTGTCCCGCTACTCTTTGAGGAAGTGTTATGGTAGGTATCCCAAGGGAGACCTTTCCCTCTTATTTGTCCTTGCCTTCACCATGGCCGTGATATAGAAGCAGGTTTTCTTCTAGTTCGTCTACTGAAGATGTGGCCTCTCAGGGCGCCTAGCCTGGATGAAAGCTTCTGGTCTGATTCTCCCCTTGCCAGCAGGCATTTAGAAGCTGGAGCACACTCCTAAGTGTACAAGAAGACTTGGATGCCTCTGATGCCCGTGGAGAGTGGGTTGCAGGGAAGGCTGCAGGCAGAGAGGTAGGTCAGGATGCCGTGGCAGACCTCAGAGTCAAGGTTAGGGCACCTGGCAAGGGGTGGGGGTGAGTGGGGAGCATACCAGTGAAGACTGTGTCCCTGGCCCGTCAGGAGTAGTTCATGGCAGACAGCGCATTGCCTTCATCGGCTGATGCAGGCACAGAGAACCGTTTGGTGACAGTGGGCTTGAGCTGTGCCATCACTTGGACTCCCTTCAGAATGACGACTTTCTTTAAAGGGCGATGACAGAGAGAGACCCCAGTGTGCTCAAGCCCGTCTCTGGCATTGCAAAGCTCAGGCCAGAAGTAAAGGGCCAGCTTTTGGAGAGTCCCCTAAGCCTTCGGTCTGGCAAGGTTCCTTTTCGGGGATCACATCGTTTTCTTTAGCTTGCGCGTTTGTGGCTTTGGTCGGGAATCCCAGGCTGCCTGAGAATGCTCACACAAAACCTTACTGTCTTGTGGGTTTTATGACATTTTCTCAGAAACACTAAACTTTACAAGTCTCTCTGCTCCTTGCAAAGCTGTTCCTCTAATGGTTGTTACTGCTCAGAAAACTCCCTACTCCTAAGGCATGCTTGTTGGAAAAAGTGCCCTGTGTCTGGGGACCAAAGGGAGGCACAAATGGCCCCCGCTGCATGACAGTTTAATAAGCTCAGGTGGCCACCAAGCACTACCGCTGCTGAGTTTCTCCAGCAGTGTTGTCAGCGTGAGCAGAGCGTTTCCAGAAAGAGACGTGAAATAAGGCGTACAGAGACACCTTTCGGATCCCTAGGCCTGGGAGCTCTTCCTCGTCACTCAGCAAATATGGGTTCTCCAAGGCCCGAGTGAGACACTGCGCTCTGAGCCAGGACCACGTTGTCTTAGCCCTCTTCTCGGCAAACATATACTAGTCAGCATTCTACATGTCCTAGTATTGACAAATTTGTTAGAGTAATAGCTTATTAATAAGTTAATGCTGGTTGCTGTTTATCGCAATGGAGTATTTGTTGATTTGAACTTGAATTCAGATGTAAAGACAAGGTGACTGAGTTGCAGTTTTCAAATTTAACCACTGACTCTAAAGAGGGACTTCAGACAGTTTTCTGTGTAGCTCCAGTCTTCCCTCACCTGCTAAAGCCACCTCTGTTTGGAAACACAGGCTGCTGTTAGATCAGTGGTGTCTTCTGCTGTCAACTCGTCACACTGGCTTGTTAAAATGAAATTCTTGATTGCCATCTGCCAGAAAAGCCTCATTACAAATATCAAGTCACTCAAATAGAAAATAATCTTGTTTGCTTACTAAGATGGAATGTTTCTTGGTGTTAGTTTAAACCAACAAATCATTTTATTATGACAGCATGCCAATACTACGTAATAGCTATTGCTCATAAGCCATGCTCTGGGGAGTTAAAATATAATTAAAATATTCTAGACTGGCCTTGAGGGCCGGAGACCATAATCCTAAATATTTTGGATGTTGAAGCAGGAGGATCAGCTGGGCCTGGGGTTTCAGATCAGCTTAGACAACTTCACAAAAGCCCTTATCCTAAATAAGACAAAATTTCAAATGCTGGCAAGAAGCCTGCCCAGAAACAGCATGATCAGAGGAGCCACACGGGCCGGTGAGCCCTGTGTTTGCCTCTGAGTTCTATTTGAATAATGAAGTGTGGTGGACACAGAAGGGTAGCACGGATCAGCCTGGAGGTATCCAGAAAGACTTGTGTGGCAAAGCAGGCTTCGGCCTCTTCCATATCCCCGCTGTTTTCAGGTCCAGATCGGCGCCTGTTGCTGCCTTCTCCTCCTGCCCACACCTCCTTCCATCTTTGAGTATCGGCTACAACTTCCCTGTCCAAAGGAAAACGACTCCACTGGGTTGGATACTCTTTCTCTGGGCTCTTCTTCCGCTGTGTGCATCAGCTTTATTGTTACTGCTTCTGGAATTTTCTCTTTCCCAGTAGGCTTTAAATTCTATCAGTGCAAGGGCCGTGTCTTGTTTACTATTGGGTCCTCATACCCCACTGCACAATGCTTGCGATAGTCTAGAATCAGATTTTAATAACACTGGCTGGAATAATTTTTCCATTCCTTCCTCAAACATTTCCTCAGGCTTGACTTTGTGCCACAGACCCTGCTGAGCCTTGGGCAAACAAAGCAGCGGCTCTCTGTGGGGGCTCCTTTATGGAGCCTGATCTGTGGTGAGAGAAGTAGGGGGGGGGGCGAGGCCAAGTCAAGGGTGCCCGGCTGGGGCTCAGGGTCGAGAGAGGCTTCAGCTGGGAGGCGCCCCTGAGCTGAGTCTGGCATGGGCAAGCCAGCTGTCAGGGGACAGGACTGAGGAGGTAGTTGTGCTTTAAAGACTTGGTAAGCGGGGGCACTGCAGGCAGTTAACTCCCTCTGGAGCACAGGGTGAGAGGGGGAAGTGACCTGCATTGGCCTGAGACACCTGAACTTCAGACTAAGACTTGAGGGGGCTGCAGGAAGAATGGCTATGGATGGAGGTGTATATGCATCTGTGTCTGCATCTGCCTGAGGTGTGTGTGGGTGGGTAGGTGTCTGTGTCTGTGTGTGCGTGTGCCTGTGTACCTGTTTGTATCTGCCTGAGGGGTGTGTGTGTGTCTGTGTGTGTGCCTGCTTGCTTGAGGGATGTGTGTGCGTTTGTGTATGTACCTACCTGAGGGATGGTTGTGTATATATATGTGTATGTATGCTTACCTCAGGGGTGGTTATGTGTATATGTGTGCCTGCTTGAGTGTGTGTGTGTGTGTGTGTGTGTATGCTTACCTAAGGGGTGGTTATGTGTATATGTGTGCCTGCTTGAGTGTGTATGTGTGTGCGCGCACATGCCTGCCTAAGAGGCATGTGCACATGCCTGAAAAAGCAGCTGCATAGATTTGCAGGTGAGAAGCTGCTCTGGCTATGCTGTGGTATATTTAGGGGTGGATAGTGGGTAAATCCTCCATAGGGACAGAGAGACATCTGGTGACCCAGCCAATCGCCGGAGACTGCGGCAAAGCAGGATTTATGCGTCCTCAGGACGGAGTAGGGTTGGCATCACTACGCACCTTATTGAGCCTCCATGCAGGTTAGGATCGTACCTTGTCTGTAGGGATGAGGACACGGTAAACCAGAATTCGCACCTGGATCTGCTTGGTGCACTCTGTCTGCCCCACGCAGGCTGTGCCTAGGAAGTGCAGGAGAGATGTCTCTTTCAGGGGTCACTGTCCTCCCTTCTGGTGAGTGGGGATCCAGGCATCCTGCCACAGTAGGCTGTTTTCCATGTTCCCTCCAGGCCACGATGCCCCTTTGCTGAGTGTCCTTGCACACTGAGAGGAGGGGGCCAGGGGCAGCTGTCTTCCCCAGCACAGTGGGGAGAGATTTGTGCCCTGCTCCCAGCCTCAGTGCTGGGTGTTTGGCTGCTATTTAATAAAGGTTTCATAGCCGGAAGAGCCATTAAACAATCAATGCTGTATTTCATCTTTGTTGAGGAAGAAGCTGCAGAGTTAAATCAAATTCAGACCATGTGGAAGTAAAACAGTAAGATGCTATTAGCATGCACGGGCCTTTTCCTGAGGCCAGCGGGATGGGACCAGCCACCCAGGGTCCATGCTGGTAGAGTGTGGTGCCACTTTCTCACTGAATGCTTGCAGAAATGCTGACTCTATGCATGATTTGTGTCTCCCAGTGTCCCTACCTGTGTGCACTGTGCGAGTATGCATGTGTGCACATGCACGAATATGTGTGTTTTGTACATGTGTGCATGTGTGCACATGCACGAATATGTGTGTTTTGTACATGTATGCTTGTGTACGTGTGCATGTGTGCGGAGGTCTCCCACCTTGTCTTTTGAGACAGGGTCTCTCACCAGCTAGAGCTAGCTCATCAATTTGCCGAGGCTGACTGGTTAGTAAGCTCCGCCCTACCTCAGTATCTCCGTTACAGACACACAACCACACCTATTTTTATGTGGGTGCTGTGAATCCAAACTCAGGCCCTCATGGCAAGCCCTTTTCCATCTGATTCATCTCCGGTCCCTCACCACCTCTCCTCCACCTGTCGGGAAAGTCCTTATGATTTCCGTCATCTCTAAAGGATCACGAGAAAACATTTTGAATTCTATGGCACCGTTAGTAACATGGCCTGCAGACCACCTGCCTGGCTTCTCCACAGTTCTCCAGCTTTTCAGTTGCTGTCACCAAAATCTGAGGTCTGCTTTCCTTTCTGGAACTTGGGTTCAGTTCCCACAGCTCCCAGAAAAATGTGTTGTCTTTGAATAAAGTTCAGCACCTGAAGGGCTGCACACTGCCATTGTCCTCCATGTGACAGCGTACCCGAGGGCCCTGCTGTCCTTCCATGCACTCTCGCTTCCACAGGCATCACTCTCCCAAGAAGCCTCTTTACTGATCTGATCTCGTGGTGGTGCCCCCTCTCTCATAGTATGCTAAACATTTACCTGCTTCATTATTTGTTGGCGAATATCTATTAAGGCCAGTGGTCAGGCTACCACCCCCACCATTTTGTGCTCTGGGAATAGACTGAGAGCAGGGCTGATTAGCCCCTTTGCAACTGAGAAGGACGAAGACCAGAGGGTCCGTGTAGTGTCCATGTCATCTGTGAGTGGTAGGTCTGGCACTTGAACTTAGGTTGCCTTGGTTCCCAATCCACGCCCTCTTCCCAAAGCCGGTGGTGTCTTAGAATCTAGTTGCTTTGGGCACTCTGAACTCCTGAATTAGCAATGGCGCCACACCAGGACCGTGCTCCTGAGCCCTCTGAGCAGGAATAGGCTCTGTTCTGAGCCGACATTGCTTCAGCCAGAATGAGAGACCCTGGAACTGAAGGGCAGGAGAGCGGCCTTCTGCCTGACTGGCTAATTGAGCTCCACGGGGCTCTTATTTTATTTTTCCCTTTCTTTTTCTTAGAAAGCTGAATGATTTTAACATCCCACTCCATTCTCTAAAATGGCCAGGAGGCTGCTGTCGACTAAGATGCTGTGTTAGGTTTTCTGAAGACAGGATTTAACAGGTCTTAACTTGTCTGACGTAAGAATCGCCTGGGGCTTGTTTACTCTAGTTCCCCCGCAGGGGTAAGTCCACGAATCTTTGTTCCTTGTTTTGAACAGGCCCTGAAATGACCTTGAGGATTGGATTAGGTTGGGGGGAACTGAATGCCACTCATGTGTTCACACACGGTGTGTACTCTTGGGATCTGAGACAGAACTGGCCATGCTGGGCTGTAGGAAACATGAGTCCTAAGGCCAGCACAGCATTCAGAGCCCCCGCCCCAGTCTGTACAGTGTCAACTCTGTCACAGAGCCGAACATCTTTCTCTCAGGGCCTCCATGTCGTTTATTCTCAGTAGAAAGGTTCTGAATCTCCCCTCATCTCTTCTCCCCTGTTTTCTGAACTCTGATCTACCTTTGTTGAGTTACTTAGCAACATTTCTGTGAGAGTTTCTCCAAACTCCATGCAAGCAGGAGCCATGCCCCTGAAAGACCCTCAGAGAGGACCTTTCCTCCGATGATGAAGACCCCAGAACCAGGACACTCCGAGACCAAACCACAACCACAGGATGCAATTAGCAAGAGGTTTATTGAGTAGACACAGGTACCTGCCTGCGGCAAGATCTCTTGGAAGACTTGTGTGCCTGCCAACTGGAGGGCGGGCTTTTTATAGGGAAGAGCAAAAAGCAAGTTTACAGAAGCAAAAGCGTGGTTATCGGAATGAGGCGGGGGGGGGGGGGGGGGGGCATGAATGGTTTCCTCTCTCAGCATGGATGTCTGGCAACAGTCATCCTGTTCCTATCTTATAGATATCCTGTTTTGCAGTCAACCTGCTTTGTTGATGTCCTATCTTATCGATATCCTGCCTTTCAGTCTTCCTATCTCATAGACATCCTGCTCTCTCAGGCACATGGGATGTTCTTACGAGAGCAGGCTGGCTGCTGATCCGGAGAATTTTTTTTAAGCAAACAGGACGTTCCCCCGGGAGCATGCTAGCTGTGGGTTTTGAGGAGGGGGTCTGTAGGGTCTTTCACCCCGCACATGCAGCTCCTGGATGGTAGGATGAGGCTCACTCGCTCTGTCTCTTCAGTTTTTTTTTTTAATTTGTAAAATGGATGAATGTTGTCAATCAGTGGGGGTGGGCATGAGGTGAAAGCAGTGATGGGGAAAGTGAAAGGCCCTGCCCGCTCTCTTGGCCTCTGTGGCGGGCCACCTTGGCACACTGAGCAGACTAGATTGTAAACAAGGCCTCACAGCTGTGTGCTTTCTGCTTAACCCAACAGTCTACAAACTTTGCAGCTTTCTCAAAGTTTTATTTTTTATTTTTTTTAAATATTTATTTATTTACTTATTATGTATACAATATTCAGTTTGTGTGTATGCCTGCAGGCCAGAAAAGGGCACCAGACCTCATTACAGATGGTTGTGAGCCACCATGTGGTTGCTGGGAATTAAACTCAGGACCTTTGGAAGAGCAGGCAGTGCTCTTAACCACTGAGCCATCTCTCCAGCCCTTCTCAAAGTTTTATAATGTGCCCCCCACATCCCCCCATACCCCCACACACCTCAAAAAGCTGCCCTCCAGGGGTCTTTCTGCTCTGTTCTGGTGTGTCCCATTCCCAGGTCTCCAGTAATTCCACTTGATCTTGTGGCTGCTATGCTGAAGATTTCCTTCTTCAGTCTGGCGCAGAGAATAAAACAATAGGATTGTAGGTTGGACCTAATGATTTAAAAAGATTATGAATGGAAGGAAGGCTTTCAAGGTAGCTTTTGCAAATCTCTGCCCGGAAATCTTTAGAAAGAGAGTAAGAACCCTGTCTGGTGAAGCTGTCCTAAACCTTTATGAAATCCAGGCAGACGCTGTTGGGCTATTTGCATTAAAAACTGAGTTTCCTTCCCCAGCTGGGAATTACCCAGAGGAATAACGCCCAGGCAGAATTCAGCTTGGGCAAGTGGAAAGCGCCCTGGCATGAGGTTGACCAGCAGTCCTTGCTGGCTTGTCACGTGGGGAACTCTGGGTCTTAAGACCGGGAGAGCCCTGGGCAAACAGGGACCAGTTAACTAGCAGTCCTGCCCAGTGCACGTGGCAGCTTGTTCAAGGGAGAGAGGTGACAGAGAAGCGCACATTAGCTTTAGCAAGAGTCCCGTGCCTGTGTGTTATGCTGAGCGTGTGTATGTCTGTGTGCTCATGTGTGGCGCGTGTGTGCATGCGCGTGGGGGGCATGTGTGTATGCGTGCGTGTGTGTATGCGTGTGTGTGCGCATGTGTGCGCACACGTGTGTGCGTGTGTGCACGCGCGTGTATGTGCGTGTGTGGAGCACGTGGGGGGCATGTGTGTATGCGTGCGTGTGTGTATGCGTGTGTGTGCACATGTGTGTGGCGCATGTGTGCGTGCGCGTGGGGGGCATGTGTGTATGCGTGCGTGCATGTGTGTATGCGTGTGTGTGCGCATGTGTGCGCACACGTGTGTGTGCGCGCGCATGTATGTGCGTGTGTGTGGCGCGTGTGTACGTGCACGTGGGGGGCATGTGTGTATGCGTGCGTGCGTGTGTGTACGCGTGTGTGTGCGTGTGTGTGGCGCGTGTGTGCGTGCACGTGGGGGGCATGTGTGTATGCATGATGTGTGCGTGTGTGTATGCGTGTGTGTGCGCATGTGTGCGCACACGTGTGTGCGTGTGTGCGCGCATGTATGTGCGTGTGTGTGGCGCGTGTGTACGTGCACGTGGGGGGCATGTGTGTATGCGTGCGTGCGTGTGTGTACGCGTGTGTGTGCACACGTGTGTGTGCGTGTGTGTGTGCGTGTATGTGCGCGTGTGTGTGTCACGTGTGTGCGTGCACATGGGGGGCATGTGTGTATGCATGCGTGTGTGCGTTTGTGTATGCGTGTGTGTGCGCATGTGTGCGCACACGTGTGTGTGTGTGCGCACGTGTATGTGCGCGTGTGTATGTGCATGTGTGTGTAGCGCGTGTGTGCGGCACGTGGGGGGCATGTGTGTATGCATGCGTGTGTATGCGTGTTTGCACGCGTGTATGTGCGCGCGTATATGTGCGTGTGTGTGTGTGCGCGTGTGTGTGCGTATGTGTGGGCGTAGGTCAGGAGACATTTTGCAGGTGTTGGCGCTCTCCTTTCACCAAGTGGGTCCTGAGGGTGGAACTCGCGTTCTCAGGCTTGGCAGCGCTTTTACCTGTTTAGTCCTCTCCAGCCCATGAAAAGTATGCTTGAGTTTTGTTTTGTTTTTGTTTTCAGTGTGTGTAAGTTGCTTGTGTGTATATTTGTGTGCCACATGAGTGCCTGAGGCTGGATGCCCCAAGACTAGGGTTACATGTGGTTGTGCGCCACCATGTGGTTGCTGGAATTGAACCCCGGTCCACTGAAAGAGCAGTTGGTGCTCTAACCACTGGTCCATCTCTCCAGTCCCAAGAGCACGGTTAAAATTCACGTAATTTTTCTCTACGTGAACAGTGAGAAGTCATAAGTGTGTGACCCATTTCCCAGCAGAATCTTCACTGGTGTGAATGGTTCATGTTTGCAGGAAACATCAGAAGCAGAACTGAGTGCTCAAATGTTGAAAGCAGTTTAGTTTGTAGTGTTTTTGTTAGCATGTATTTTATACAGTGGTTCCGCTGTGGCATTTTCATACATGCATATAAGATGCTTTGGTCATCTTTGCTCCATTGCCCTCTCTTATCCCTCTCCCATTCCTGGTTGTCCCCATCCTCTCCCTAAGTATCCCATCTTCTACTTTCATGTCTCTGTGTGTATGTGAGGGCTGGGGCGTTGTGTGTTCCAGCTCTTCCAACAGCATGGACGGGGATGTTTTCAGGAGCCTGGATGCTTTCCCCGTGGCCACAGCACTGAGGAACATGTCACCCCCTTCACCAACAACCATTCATTAACTGTTTTTAAATCCTTAGGGAGGGGGCTCCTCTCCCAGTTCCATGATTGTGGACCAGTCTTGTGGAGGTCTTGCGCTGTAGTCTCAGCTGCTGTGATATCTGGAACCTTCCCCAGCACTCCACTCCTTATGCAGGCTCTTACATCCTCTCTGCCCCCTCCCCTGTAATGTCCCCTGAGCCCACTGGTTGGGGTTTTGTGTTACATCCCAGCATTTAACCCAGAAGTTCACACATGATAGGTACTAGATCAATGCTCCTTGAATGGATAAGTTAGTTAGGACTGTAGTCTTGGTCTGATTCTTAATCCTCGGATGTTTCTACTGGTCATTATGTGCAGCATGATACATGTTTCCCCTAAGGTGACTTCACGGGCCCAGTTTCCGAGACAGCTCCAGGAACACAGCAGCTCTATGCAATGCTCCCAGCTTTGTCTTACTAGCTCCTTTCACTGACTGAGGTCATGCACACGCACATGCACACACACACACGTGCACGCACACACACACACACACACACACACACACACTTCAACTGCCTTATTATCTGGCCATCAGGGAAATGCCAGCTGTCATTCTGGCTGAGCCGGGCCATCAGTCAGGTTGTCCCAAGTTCATTAAGTGAAGTGGAAGGTGTCGCTTAAATGCTCTGCCCGGTAAGGAGCAGCTCATACAATGGAGCCAGGACAGGCGCTGCTTCTGGCCTCAGCTATTGGCTGAGCTGCACTGTAAAAGGTGAGAAGGTGGGGGCCTGGCCATGTGGTCATCTTCAGGGACGAAGACGCTGCAGACGCTGACACTGATATCCACAGACTGCCCTTCCCATTCTGTCTCACTGTTATACAGAGAATTCCCCTTAAAATCCTCAACAGAAGAGCAGGCTGTGTCTCACCTGGGGGCCAACCCAGTGTTTGCACTGGCCCAGATAGAGCAAAATATTTCCTTTTCCACAGCGACTTTGTTGGCCTATGGGAGATGGACTTGTTTGTTCTTATCGACTAGAGTGACAGGACCTGCCTATGACTGCTGTATTTCACCCTAAGCTTTCTTTAAAAGATGACTTATATGTGCATGAATATGTTACACATACGTATGTATATGCACCATGTGTACACAGTGCCCTCAGAGGCCAGAAGAGGGCATCATATCCCCTAGAACAGGAGTTGCAGGCAGTTGTGAGCCACCATGGGTGCTGTGTGCATTCATCATGGTGGCTTGATCCTGAGTTTATGCATGCTGAGGCTTGCTCGAAAGAGGTGGCTAATATTCTTATGCAGGGTGTGTAGGAGGATCTAAAGTGAGGAGGGGACTTAACTACAGAGCCAAAGTACTATTCTAGTATCTTTCTCACCACTGTGGGGGACAGGTGGCTCATAAATCTCCAGTTCTGTAGACTGATAGGCTCCACAGTTGTTGTTTTTTTGTTTTTTTTTGTTTTTGTTTTTGTTTTTTGTTTTTTTTTTTTTTTGTTTTGTTTTGTTTTTGGTTTTTCGAGACAGGGTTTCTCTGCGGCTTTGGAGCCTGTCCTGGAACTAGCTCTGTAGACCAGGCTGGGATTAAAAGCATGCGCCACCATCGCCTGGCTAGGCTCCACAGTTTAAAGTGATGAATTGAGGCCCAGGGCCTGCCTGGGTGGCCTCTCAGTTCACAGCTGAGGCTGTGACGGGTATACCCTGAACCAGTCACCCCACAGCTGAACGGTTTCAGTTTTCCTCTTTGTTGTGATTTTTCTCCCAAGGACAGTCAAATCCAGGCCACCTGAATGTCTGCTTGCCGTTGGTAGATGCCTAATTCGCGCATCCATGATGGAAAATAGCGTGGTGGGTTCCCCAGAACTGGAAAAAGGCCTGGTGAGAGCTGGCTAAAGTAAAGGAGAGAAGCATAACGTGTAGAGTAAGGTGCCCAGCACCGGATGTGGCCGCTTGGGGTTATCTGCATGTCCACAGGGAGGAACGGACAAATAAAGCCTGGCAGACATGATGGGGTACTTACTATTTGGCGAAAAAATAAGACAGGGGAGGGCATCACAGCCCATCTTCTGCGGCACTGCAGGTGGAACTAAAAACATCTGTACTAAGAGGAGTAACTCGGGCACAGGAAGACTGCCAGATCTCACCACGAACCTAAATAATTCTCACAGCCGAGAGCAGAACAGCAGCGACCTGAAGTGTGGAGGGGGCTGATCAATGGGTTTGCTGCAGTCAGAGCGGCACAGGACTCTGGAGGGTTGCTGGGCAGGCTGGTGACTATAGCTAACAGTAGTGTGCTGGGCATTTCAAAAATCTAACAGAAAGGATTTTGAAAAATTTCACCACTAACAGGAATGTTTTGGGTAAGAGCTATGATTAGCTGACTTTAATATTGTACAGAGAGCACTTGGCTCCCCACTGGTACGTATGACATTGATGTTTTTAATCTCTCAGTTAAAAAGTGGTCCTTTCAGAATGCCTTTCCATGCGGCACTGGGCTGAGAAAATTGTTTGTGCCCAGAAGCTGCCACCTCGGGAGACTCAGGAGGAAAGCCTTGCTTCTACATCGCTGGGCTCTCTCCAATACGGCCCCCACCCGCTCTCCAGGCTCTCCCCTGTGGCTCCTGCTTGCTTTGGCTTCCCCCCTCCCCATCCCTGTGCTCCAGTTCCCTGGAGGATGACTACCCGGCTGTAGGTTATGCACTTCTGAGAGCCATGCCATGCCAGACACAGTCCTGTTCCTGGCATTCCACCGGAAGCCAGGGCCTCTGTCGGCCACTGAAACCAGGGGATGAGGACTGGGGCAGAGATGCAGGGGTGCTGCTCCCACTCTGGAGAGCTGCCAGGGCATGGGCAATTCCCTTCTCCTGGTCCCTCTTCTACATGCCTTCCCCCTTTAGCCACCATCGCTAAATTTTAGTGGATGAAGGAACTGCCATTTTTTTCTCTTGGGCTTGGTTATTTGGGGACTAAAGATTTAGTTGGGCTGGGTCCCGTTCTTATTCTACCCCTTATGGTTTATTACTGGAGACTCAAAGGTTTATCTCTTCGTCTGTTGAGTAGAAATAACATTTCTACCTATTTGATGGTGTCGCCATAAAGGTGAGGGGACATGGCACATGCCAATCACACATTGAACACTACAGCTCAGTACTCAGTAGCCACTGCTTTTAGTATAGGAATTACTGGCATGAGATTCATTCTTCTTAACACGTGACTTGTGACATTGCAGCAGTATCTCTGTGAAGCTAACTTTTGGTCAGGAGGAGGACAGAAATGTATGGGAGGCCTGAGCCCATCCATCTTTATCTAATGAGTCCTCAGCAAACCCTCTCCCCCTAAGGGGAAGCTCTGGGTGCTGCAGGATGAGTCCAAAATATCTTCAGTTATTGGAAAGAGGAGGGAGAGCAGGCCTTTGCAGATCCTGTAAGCTGATGAGCACCTGCCTGTGGGGAGGGGGATGCTGGCCTGCCGAGGTCAAGGGATGCTCCCAGGTCACAGCCCCCCACCTCCGCATGCCCCAACTGCCTCTTCTGTGGAATGGGGAGAGGGCAGCAATTTCTGGCGACAATCTTGGGATGCTCCTCAGGTGTTCAAGTTTTCTTTTCAAAACTGGCCTGAAATTTGCCTAATGGGCTAGGTTGGTTGTCCGGTGGACCAGGCCCTAGGGACCCAGGTCTCACTACAGAGCTGAGATGACAAACTGCACCACTGCGATGGCTTTTGTCCCCTTTGTGTCAGTGTGAGTGTGCGTGAGAGTGAGCACATGTATGCATGTGTGTGTGAGCGTGCATGCATATGTGTGCAAGGGTGTGTGTGTGTGTGCGAGGGCACGTGTGTGTAAGTATGAGTGTGTCTGTGAGTGAGCACACGTATGCATGTGTGTGTGAGCGTGCATGCATATGTGTCCAAGGGTGTGTGTGTGTGCGAGGGCACGTGTGTGTCAGTATGAGTGTGTCTGTGAGTGAGCACACGTATGCATGTGTGCGTTTGTGTGTGAGAGCGTGCATGCATGTGTGTGTAAGGGTGTAAGTGTGTGTGTGTGTGTGCGTGGGCTCATGTGTGTATGTTTGAATACAGGTCGCAGATGCTTTTGGGAGTTAGTTCTTTTCTTCTTTGCTGGGTACCAGGACTCAAACTCTGGTCCTCAGTAGCTGTCCTTTGAGCTGACGAGTTATCCTCATGGGTCCGTGTTTGGGCACACTAACACCGCACTATCTGCCCAGTCCACCTAGACGCCAGAGCAGCTTCCTCCCAGGACCTGCTGTTGGGAGCGTCCTGAGGGGTCAGCTATGACTTCCATGAAGCTGTTTCCTGGCTGGGAGGAGAAGCTTCTGGAATGGAAGCCTCTCCGGCTTTGCCCCCACTTCAGTTAATAAATATATTTCAAGTTCCATTGAGGAAGAAACTCCATAACTTGGGACTTAGCAGTGAAGTGACAATTCACCGTTGTGAGGGGCTCAGGAGCAGAGAGGAAACTTGGTGGTTTCCGGGCTGTAATGAAGCTACTTTAGAGTTTATCAGTGGGACCGGCTCTCTTTAGCGGAGGCAGAGTTACGATGTGACAGACTTAGAGACATTTAGCATGGCGATCTTGCCTGTGTCACCCTTATAAATTGGGAAGTGGAGAAAGAACACAGTACTAAATTGGTATCTAATCTTCCCAGAGCTATTTGCTAAATAAACTGGAATTTTAATTAAAACTGCAAGTTAGGAGGTAAATCACTTTAGAAGTTTGTAGATTTTTTTTCCCTCCTGTCTAGTATAATCACCACGAAGATTCTTCCTGGGCGAGAAAGTTGATAGCAGAGTGGGTATCCAGAGGGAAGGTTGACATCCTGAGAGGTGAAAGGTCAGCTCCCCCTCCGACTGGCATGGTTCCTCCCCACATTTAGACTATTTGGCAGCATTATTGACCTCATTAAAAGACTTGTGACCAGATGTGGGGGCAGAGGGCAGACCTCACCCCAGCTCTGCCAACTGAACGACTAGGAAGGAGCAGATGAAAACAAATAGACTTAATATAACTCCACGGGCTTTAGCATTAACGTGGTGAGCGATGAGTGGTACTCTCGCCTGGATGTCATACTGTGTCTGCAGTAACGCAGGGAGCAGGGACAGAAAGCTTCGTAGATCACGAGAATTGCCACTTTCCAGCAGAAGGTTGTTAATTGCCCATCTTCATGCTGTATTTATTGGCTCTATTAGAGGGTGAGTAATTGCTGTGTTCCCGGGAAACACACTGGAGCTCTGGCACCATTATTAAATTGGAAGGCTCCTCTGAGCACTAGTTAGCCCTGTGAGAGCCTCTCCTTGGGAGTCTCGGCCGCCTGCATCCCGGGGGAGGTGAAACAGGAATGGAGGCTCATGGACGCATGAGGAGGAACTCAGAAGGGTCCCTAAAAGTGCTGACCCGGGGCTGCCCTGTGCCCTAACTCCTCGATTTGTCTTCCCCTCTTCCCCATGCATGCCTGTCTCTTGGCCCAGGCACCACATTGGCTTCCTCCTCTTCTCGCAGCCCTGCCTGGCTTCCTTTTTCTTCTGCCAGTGCTGGTTGGCTTCCTTGCGGAGTCTGCTCCAGTCCATCCTCCTTTCTTGTGCAGTTTCTCCTGTCCCCCAGCTTTCCTATATCTGCAGAGCCAAGTTCAATCCTTGGCCTGGGGGGAATTCTTCAGCCTTGATGTGGGCTTCATGGGGCCCTGTGGGTCTCTCCATGTTTGTCCGCATCAGCCCTGAGCTCCAGACATGCAGGACTCTCCATTATCCACCCAACTTCCCTGACTCCTACAGTCTCACGTCATACCAACCTCACACTCATCTCTGGGTATTTTTTTTCTTCTGTTCTTTGCTGTTGTTTGAGACAAGGCTTCTCTGTGTAACAGCCCTGGCTGTCCTGGAACTCACAGAGACCCTCCTACCTCTGCCTCCCTGAGTGCTGAAGTTTTCTTCACTACAACCAGCAGGATTAATTTGCATATCTGTCATCAGAGGGCTCTGCTTCACAGCTTCTTGGGAGGACTCCTGCTGGGGTGTCTTCTCTTTCTCTGTCTCCAGGCATGGCTGGGAAGGCTCCCTCTCTGCCTTTCTCACCAAGGGACTTTGTTAGTGGCAGAACAGCCAGGAGCCTTGCTCTTCACAGCCTCTACTGGGCTAACGTAGGTCTCCTGTGCACCAGGCTCCTGCATCAGGGACTCTTTTCCCCGAGTGGTTGTTTTCATCTCTGTACACCCCACTCCAGGGATGTTGTATAGCTCATCTTTCTCAGGTGATGAAACCACAGCCCATCAGAGTTGGCAGGGCTGAGGTTTGAAGCCAGGTTCTCAGATGCCAGGCAAGGGGCTTGTCTGCACTGTGAGCTCCCCAGAGGCTGCGCAGTGTGATCTCCCACCCACCCGGAGGTGCTTACGCATCAGCCCCATTCTTACAAGACAAGGGAGTCTAGAGTCTTGCGTGGTCCTCAGCTGTCGGCGGGTGCTTCTCAGTTGTCTGGGAGAACTACAGTGCTGTTGGATGAGATTGAAGTGACAGAGAAGTGGGGTGCGCTGGCCTTCTGCTTCCAGGGTTTGCGTTGATCTGGTCACATTTGACAGCCAGAAATGTGTTCAGGCTCTGATAGTGCTGCGGGCTGATTGGAAATGTCTTGCAAGGGCCATGTGGGTAAAGGGTTGGCTCCCAGCCGTATTGCAGAGTGGTGGAACCCTTAGCAAGTGCGGCTCAGAGGGAGACAGGTCGTTCGGAGTGTGCCCTCAAAGAGGATGTGGAGAGGTACCCTGATCTCTTTTGCTTCCTTGCTAAGAGATGAGTGGATTTGCTTCACCACATGCTCCATCTCCTAAAGAGCTTGTCTCACCTTAGGAGTGTCTGAAACCTCCATGGCTGTGAGGCAAGATAAATGCTGCCCCTTAATGCTCATCACTTTAGGTATTTGCTATGTGATGGGAATGAACTTATGAATTTCTCCCTGAAGGTCAGTGGTGAATGTTTATAGTCTTGTTTCCTGAGGGTTCCTATGCTACATTCTTTTGTTAGGACCTTTATGGTTTCTTTCAAACTGGGTCTTAAGCACTCAAGCTGGAATAGCTATAGGCTAGGAGAGCCGTGGCAGGCGACAGTTGGAATAGCTACAGTCTAGGAGAGCCGTGGCAGGCGACAGTTGGAATAGCTACAGTCTAGGAGAGCCGTGGCAGGCGACAGTTGGAATAGCTACAGTCTAGGAGAGCCGTGGCAGGTGACGGTTGGAATAGCTACAGTCTAGGAGAGCCGTGGCAGGTGACAGTTGGAATAGCTACAGTCTAGGAGAGCCGTGGCAGGCGACAGTTGGAATAGCTACAGTCCAGTTATTTAGTTAATTGCAGTTGGGTTCAGATGTGTGTGTGTGAGAAACCCAAGGAGCAGATGAAACCAAATGGAGAAAACAAGGCCCTTATTGCCGAGAGGCTGGGGTGTGCATGGGGTGCAATGGGCAGCCCCAAAAGCTACAAAAAAGCTGTGGGTGGAAGAAAACAAGGGAGAGACTGAGAGAGGGGAAAAGAAGGGAAGGAGGCAAAGGAAGAGAGCGTGGGACCATGCCCTTCCTAAGGTCTCTGGGATTTGTTCCTTTGGCTTTCTGTCCCAGCTTGTAGTTTGGCTGTTTGTGGAGTCTCAGTAGGTTATAAACCCCAGTGTTGAGCATAAGGCTTTAATAAAGCTCAGTAGCTGAAGACTTTCTGGGTTTGCATCACTAGAATGAGCAACATGCAGGTTACATCACAACCACCCACATGGGAGAGGCAAGTTTGAATTGAGCCCAAGGCGACTAGGTGCCATTCATTGGGTTTCACATAATTCATATCAGACCTAAAAATTGATACCAGGGCTATAACTATATTAAGCACATTTATGACATCTTCTTTGAGATGTCAGCCACACAGCTGCGTGCTCATTTTTGACTCAGGTTAGCTGTCAAGCAGATATCTAGTTTAGTAGAATTAAAAAGCACAACCTTTGGAGAGAGATCAACGTGGCTTCCAGTTTTGGGTTCACAGTTCCACCACTGGGATTATATTTATTTGCAGAATGAGGATAGATATGCAAGAGATCTGCCATAAATAGTAATTCTTACACTCATTATGAGGATGCATTCAATTTTAAAGATTTGTTTATTGTTAATTTATGTGTGTATTTGCCTGTGTGGACAGTGCCTGTGGAGGCTAGAAGAGGGGATTTGATCCCTTGGAGCTGGAGTTAAGGAGTTGTGAGCAACAGTGTGGGTGTGGGAACCAACCTAAGTCCTCTGCGGAAGCGGCACATGCTCTGAGCCTCTGAGCCCTCTCTCCAGCCCCCCCCGCCCCCTGAGCCTCTGAGCCCTCTCTCCAACCCCCCCCCCCCCGCCATGCTCTTAACCTCTGAGCCTCTGAGCCCTCTCTCCAGCCCCCCCCCATGTGCTCTAAAGCGCTGGTCTGGGTGGTTTTTCCTGTCTGTGTCCTGGGCATGTACTCGCCCCTGTCAAAGCATATTTCCACTTTTCTCCGAGTTGTTGAAAAAACCTGTTTGCACAGCAGCTTTATGAAGAAACTCGGTCACAAAGCGCAGAAAATTTAGGAACAGCCATGAAATTTCATCTTTTAATTCCAGGGGGAGGCAGAGTTTGAATATGCCTTTTGGGCCATTAAAAGAAAGACCCTAACATCAAGTCCTTAAGCACAAATATGCTCAAAGGACACTCAATGGCTCCAGCCCTGGTTTTAGCCTGTTTTTAAAGAGTGTTTTCAGTCCTCTGGTCAAGAGGGGAAAGATTTCGGGTCCATCCAGGTGTGTCCCCTGACATGAGAACTTGTTTGTGCCAGAGCTGGTAGTGTAGTGATGTGGGTAGGCTTGTTGCAATACTTCACAGTGGACTGATGCATGACTGCAATGATTAGCTCCAGGTATGGCATGCAGTGGTGGATCAGTTTTATATAATGAACTACTGGAGGCTCTTTGCTTATAAAAGAGGCAAAGCGTATTGAGTGCAGGATGGGGGCTGTCTTTGCAACCAACGTGGCCTGCAGAGAAACAGTCTATGAAAGATGAGAAGGTAGTTTGCTTCAGCACCACTTGGTAGTGGGTATTGGTTCAAACTTCAGGAGTCTGATCCTGGGCAGTTTATTTTAGTCAAGCACAGTACAACTTGCTGAAAACTTTCCTGGTGATAGCAAAACCAATCCCATGTGCACATGACTGCAGCAAAACTCTTTGTAAAGTGCATGTGACATTGTCCATAAACACGGGTTCTATAGATTAGCCACATGTGACACCTTCCACAAGGGTAGGTTCTACAGGTTGACCAAGACAACTGGGCTAATGTTAAGGGTCTGGAGGAGAATTCAGTGTTGTCTCGGCCACACAGTGCAAAGGTTACCAGGCTATTAACCCATCACTCTCAGACTTCTGGGCAGTCCCCCCTCCCTTTGAAGGAATAACCCCATGTGTTTAGCATTCCTGGTTCCCTTGGTGCTTGTCCCACAGTTGGGCTCATCATGGTCCTGGAGTTTTTAGTCCAAGCTTGCACAGACCCCGAGGGTGCACATGCACACAATAGACCCCGAGGGTGCACATGCACACAACATGCACACAACAGCCGCTGTCCAGGAGCTTCAGTCTCAGAGGCAGGACTTCTTACAGGGTGTGCATGGGTGTATGTGCCGTGGACGACAACTTTTCACCTTCCTGTGAGTTCCAAAGATGAACTCAGGTCACCAGGCTTGTGTGGCAAGAGCTTGTCCCCTGAGCCATGTCACCAGCCATGTTAATTTTTTGTTTTGATTTTATGAGACAGCATCTCAATGTGTATCCCTGGCTGCCTGGAACTTGCTATGTAGAGCAGGATGGCCTTGAACTCATGGAGAGCTGCCTGCTTCTGCCTCCTGAGCTCTGAGTTCTGAGATTAGCCAGGCATGGTTCAGAGACCAGGATTTGAACTCTGCCTTTACTAGCCCTGTGACCTGGAGGAAGTTGTTTACCCTTGCAAAGTGCTGTGTCCCCATCTGGAAACAGGGTTCGTGCTGCTGCTGCTGCTGCTGCTTTTCTCGTGAGACTGTCATGAGGGTTGAGACACAGCACACAGTGCTGAGCACACATCACTAAGCCATTAAGAAACATGGTGTAGAAGCTAGAGAGATGGCTCAGCCGTTAAAAGCACTGACTGCTCTTCCAGAGGTCCTGGGTTCAAGTCCCACGCGGCAGCTCACAACTGTCTGTAATTCCAAGATCTGACTCCCTCATACAGATATACATGCAGGCAAAACAGCAAAGCACATAAACTTAAAAAACTAAAGTGTTCAAAATAAAAGAGAGAAGCATGGTGTAAACGCAAACTCACAGTGATGGTGTGCTTTTGAGTGTGTGGTGCTCTTGGTGAGCCATGTGTTCACGGACAGGCTTGGTGGTTTCTGTGGTCTCACCGTTAGCGTGCCCAGCCTCACTGTCGTGAAAACCCGCGGTACTCTACGACTCACCTCTCCCTCTCCAGCAACGGCGGACTTCCACTGATGGCTCTATCATTGCTGTTGTTTTGCCTTTCCCAGAATGTCTTATGGTGGGAGTGATGCATTGTGGAGCCATTTCAGATTGGCTTCTTTTGTTTAACAGTGTGCACAATGGTTCCTCTACATTTTGTCCTGACTAGAAAGCTGAGGGCCCTTTATCACCAAGGTCTTGTCTCCTGTCTATACCACAGTATGTCACTCACCTGCTGCAGCAGCTGGAGCTGGTGATAAACACTTGTGTTCAGGATCTTGTGTGGACATAGTTTCAATTCCCTTGAGTAAACCCCGAGAAGTGTAATCACCAGATTATGGGATAAGTCTATTTTGTCTCCTAAGTCACTGCCCACCTGTCTTCTAAAGGAGTCTGTGCTATTTCACATTCCTCCAGAAAAGAATGTGTCCTCACTCCTCACACTCTTCACAACATTTGGCATTGTGTTTCCTGTTTTGACCAGTTCATCTGGTATCTATGTGGTTGTATTTTGTTTTATAACCATGGAGCTTTGTTTCAGCTTTGACATCAGGAGTGTGAGGTCTCCCACTGTGTTTATCCTTTGACCAACCAGAGATTCTTGTAATTCCATTGAGTTAGAAGATCATCTTTTCTATTTCTTGCCAAAACCAAGTCATGGCTGTTTTGTTAGAGACCATGAATCTATAGCTCATTTTAGATAGTATTGACATCTTTTTTATTATTATTGCTTTATAAATAATACCAATCAAAATTTCCACTTCCTCCCCTTCTCCTACTTTCCCCTAGCTCCCCCACTCACCCTCCCCACTCCCCCTCCAGTCCTAAGAGAGTGTAGGGTACCCTGCCCTGTGGGAAGTCCAAGACCCTCCCCACTCCATCCAGGCCTAGGAAGGTGTGCATCCAAATAGACTAGGGTCCCAAAAAGCCAGTACATGCGGTAGAGACAAATCCCAGTGCCATTATCATTGGCTTCTCAGTCAGCCCCCATTGTCAGCCACAATCAAAGGGTCCAGTTTGATCCCATCCTTATTCAGTCCCAGTCCAGCGGGCTTTGGTGAGCTCCCATTGGCTCAGGCACACTGTCTCAGTCGGTGGTCCCTTGTGGTCTTGACTTCCTTTCTTATATTCTCCGTCCTTCTGCTCTTCAACTGGACCTTGGGAGCTCAGTCCAGTGCTCCAATGTGGGTCCCTGTCTCTATCTCCATCTGTCGCTGGACAAAGGTTCTATGGTGATATTCAAGACAGTCATCAGTTTGACTACGGGACAAGACCAGTTCGGGCACCCTCTCCTCTACTACCCAGGATCATCCCCATGGACTCTTGGGAACCCCTCCAGAGCCAAGCCTCTTGCCAACCCCAAAATGTCTCCCTCAATCTCATCCCATGCTCCCATATCCGTCCTTCCTCCATCTCAACCATCCCACTCCCCCAGGCTCTTCCCAACCCTCCCTTTCTCCCTTCTCTTTCCCCCTCTCCCCACCCCCATGCTCCCAACTTTTGCCTAGCGATCTTGTCTGCTTCCAAATTCCAGGTAGATCTATATATGTTTTTCTTTGGGTTCACCTTCTTAATTAGCTTCTCTAGGATCACCAACTATAGGCTCAATGTCCTTTGTTTATGGCTAGAATCCACTAATGAGTGAGTACATACCATATTCATATTTTTGGGTCTGGGTTATCTCACTCAGGATAGTGTTTTCTGTTTCCATCCATGTGCATGCAAAATTCAAGATGTCATTTTTTTTTAACCGCTGAGTAGTACTCTAATGTGTAGATATGCCACACTTTCTTTATCCATTCTTCCATTCAGGGGCATCTAGGTTGTTTCCAGGTTCTGGCTATTATAAATAATGCTGCTGCTTTTATTATATTTAGATATGATATCATAAAGGGGTGTTGAATTTTGTCAAATGCTTTTTCGGCATCTAATGAAATGATCATATGGTTTTTTTCTTTCAGTTTATTTATATGATGGATTACATTGCTAGATTTTTGTATGTTGAACCAGCCCTGCATCTCTGGGATGAAGCCTACTTGATCAAAATGGATAATTTTTTGATATGTTCTTGGATTCAGTTTGCCAGTATTTTATTGAGAATTTTTGCATCGATGTTCATGAGTGAAATTGGTCTATAATTCTCTTTCTTGGTTGAGTCTTTGTGTGGTTTTGGTATCAGGGTAACTGTAGCTTCATAAATAGAGTTTGGCAATGACCCTTCTGTTTCTATTATGTGGAACACATTGAGGAGTATAGGTATTAGCTCTTCTTGGAAGATCTGGTAGAATTCTGCACTAAAACCATCTGGCCCTGGGCTTTTTTTTTTTTTTTTTGGTTGGGAGGTTTTTGATGACAGCTTCTATTTCCTCGCTACTTAGAGGTCTATTTAAATTGTTCATCTGGTCTTGGTTTAATTTTGGTATATGGTATTTATTTTTAAAAATGTCCATTTCTTTTACATTTTCCAATTTTGTGATGTACAGCCTTTTGTAGTAAGACCTAATGATTTTTTGAATTTCCTCAGTGTTGTTATGTTCCCCTTTTCATTTCTGATCTTGTTAATCTGAGTGTTCTCTCTCTTCCTTTTGATTAGTTTGGATAGGGGTTTGTCAATCTTGTTGATTTTCTCAAAGAACCAGCTCTTTGTTTCATGGATTCTTTGGATTGTTTTCTGTGTTTGTATTTTGTAACACCTGCGTCACTCTCTCGGTACAGTTCACACTGCGAGCCAGGCAAGGGTGTGGAGATCAAAAAAGCACACAAGAGACCTGGGTCATTCGAAAGGAGATCAGCAGAATACCATTTATTCAAATTTAGGGAAAATCTTAAACACCTAGCTGCTGCACAATGGAATACCCCTCAGGCAGGTGAGAAATTACCATGCCCAAGGTGGAGTCAACAATGCCCTATAGCTAATCACCAGATGGCAGAGGGAACACAGGAACAAACAGGATGTTTTAGCTGACTGGCCAGAAACTGTCTCTTAGTGTCTGCAGCACATTGACCCAAGACCTTCTGGCTTTCATGGTTTCCATTGAGAAGTCAGGTGTAATTCTTATAGGTTTACCTTTATATGTTACTTGGACCTTTTTACTTTGCAGCTCTTAATATTCTTTCTTTATTTTGTATGTTTTGTGTTTTGATTATTATATGGCGAGGGGATTTTTTTTGATCCAGTCTATTTGGTGTTCTGCAAACTTCTTGTACCTTCATAGGAATATCCTTCTTTAGGTTGGAAAAGTTTTCTTCTATAATTTTGTTGAATATATTTTCTGGGCCTTTGAGCTGGAGTTCTTCTCCTTCTTCTACCCCTATTATTCTTAGGTTTGGTCTTTTCATGGTGTCCCAGATTTCTTGGATGTTTTGTGTTAAGAATTTGTTGGATTAGCTGTTTTCTTTGATCAATGAGTCTATTTCCTCTATAGTATCTTCATCACCTGAGATTCTTTCTTCTATCTCTTGTATTCTGTTCATTATGCTTGTCTCTGTAGTTCCTGTTTATTCACCCAGATTTTCCATATCCAGCCATCCCTTGGTTTGTGTTTTCTTTATTACCTCCATTTCTGTTTGCAAGTCTTGAAATGTTTCCATTACCTGTTTGATTGCTTTTTATTGGTTTTCTTGGGTATCTTTGAGGGATTTATTAATATCTTCTAGCTTTTTGCTTGTGTTCTCTTCCATTTTTTCAAGGGAGTTTTTCATTTCCTGTTTAAATGTCTCCATCATTTTCATAAAGTTACATTTAAAGTCGATTTATTCTACTTATTCTGGGTTAGGATGTTCAAGTCTTCCTGTTGTGTGTTCACTGGATTCTGGTGTTACCATGTTGCTTTTCAGGATGTTGGAGAAATTCTTGCATTGAAACCTGCCCATCTCTTCCTTCAAATGAGGCCAACAGAGTCTTGGCACCTTGGTCCAATCTTTGTTGTGGCTGACTGTGTACTTTGGAGTTTTTCTTGGTCTACCTTCTCTTAGGTCCCCTCACATGGTAGCAGGCTGCGTTAATCCCCTCTGCCCCTGGAAGCAGGCTGTGTTGGGGGATCCAAGGACCTCGCAGATGGGCTTCGGGGACAGGGTGGAATGGGGTAAAGAATGCCAGCAGCATGGAACTCACCCTGCTGGTTGGCCAGAAAAGCTTAGGGAATTGGAGGGGGCCTGGATTCAGTCCCCTGGGCACTTACCTCTCCAGATCCCCTCAGCACGGGAGCAGGGTCTCTTTCAGGATTCTAAGGACCTCACAGACCAAAAGGCAGGCTTGGGGGGCAGGGTGGGATGGTAGAAAGAAGCCCCAGTGGCAGAAATACTCTCCAGACCCCTCTGCCCTGAAGCAGGCTGTGTTGGGGGATCCAAGGACCTTACAGATGCAAAGGCGGGCTTCAAGTATTGACATCTTAAATAATGTTGTTTCCAATCTGTGAAATGGAATTTCTTTTCCTTTATTTGAACTGTCATTAATTTCCTTGAAGAACATTTTGTAGTTTTCTCTGTACAAGGCATTTACTCCCTTCTCACATTAACTCTGAAGTATTTTGTTTTTTCCGTGTTAGAGCATGGGTCTCTTGATTTTCTGTAAGCTTGTTAAGTAATCTGTAAATTTTCATGCAATCGCGAGGGCTTCCTACATATAGGATCCTATACTGTAAGCTTGTTGTGTAATCTGTCAGTTTTTCATGCAATTGCAAGGGCTTCCTGCATATAGGATCCTGTTTTGCAGAGGCCATTTCCCTCTCCATTGCTAGTGAGAGTGTCCGTAATTTCTTTTGCCTGCTGCTCTAATGTTGTTAGCCCTCTGTTGAACAGAAGTGAAATCAGGTTGTTTCCAGGTTCTGGCTATGACAAACTCTTCTGAGTAAATTGGGAGCATGGAGATCTTGGGGGAGGGCTGAAGGGAGAAGGGGAGAGGCAGGGAGAGGAGCAGAGAAAAATGTAGAGCTCAATAAAAATCAATAAAAAAATAAAAAGGAAGTGAAACCAGATGCCCTTGTCTTGTTCTCAATCTTAGAAGCTAAGACTTCAGCTTTCTGCTGTTGAATACGTTCAAGCTCTGAGGAGGGGTTTGGAAATTGTCCTGTTCTTTGTTCCTAGCTATGGAGAACCTGGAGCATGAGGATTACTGGAAAAATGTAGGTTTTTTTTTAACTTAAAGAACTAAAAGTATTTGTTTTTATTCTTTTCTTTGTTTGTGCTTTGTTTATTTGCTTTTTTTCATAAGACCAGGTCTTACTTTGTATCCCAGGTTGGCCTCAAGTTCATGACAGCCCTCCCACCTTAGCCACTCCGCCTCGTTGTGAATTGGAGGCCGATGGCATGGTTGTGACGTATCATCAGGCAGAGCACTAGCAAGGAGCCGGTGCTGGTCACTAATGATGGCAGTAAAGTCACTCCAATTACAGTCCAGTTGCTTGTACAGTTTGCATTTTAGAGCCCCCATCAGGTTGTCTTTGCCTTTCTAGATTAGACTTAGCAGCTGGAAAGAGGCAGCATATGTCCCAACTCTTAATATTTACGGCTGCTGATTACTTGCTACCCATTGGAAGCAAAGAAAATGAACAAAAAGCTATGAATTGTGCATACAAGTTGTTCACGCCTGCACTTGTAATAGCACATGCCTCACTGTGGCCCAACGTGGAAGCCACGTAGCTGACGTAAAGGGCTGGAGGCTGCTGGCCTCGGTTTTCACTTGGGATGGCTGGAAGCATCCTTACCGCCATTTCATTAGTCAGGCCATGTGAGTCCATCAGGATGGAGCCCTCAACTCACAGCAGATAGAAATTCTGATGAAGCGTAGTCTCAAAATGGGAACATCAAATGGTTTTATTTAAGTATGACCATCTCTCTTTGTTTGGACTTTTAGCAAGCAAGTTCTAAGTGTGAGCTAGCCAGTCTTCACACTTTGTTAACAAGGTCACCCAAGTCACATTTTAAAGAACTGCTTTCATAGAGGCAGAATTTGCTAGTGGCATTAAGGTGGCGGAATGTGGCAGAAAGACAGACCTTTTGGTCTGTGAGGGGGTTTCTACTGAAAACAAGTGCATCCCTAGAGCGTGTATGAAAGAGAAACCTAGAACAACCCAGGACTGTGTTGTAGGATCCAAGGGCAGGAGGACAACAGGCCCGACGATCCAGGGTCTTTGTCTCCCTGTTTCTCTCGCCGCTGGCCCTGCTCTCAGCAGACGGGCTGCCCCTCCCGCACTCGGTCATCTGTCTTTTCATTGCTCTGGCGCCAGGGGCCAGCCGAGGTTGCCTGGAATCGCTGACTTCCAAATCCCTGGAAGGCAGACACTCATGAGGTCGTTCTGAGTCGGGTGACCATGCCCTGGCTCATTCATTTATGAATTCAAAACATGTGCAGTAAGGCCCAGGGATTGTCTCAGCAGTCAAGGATGCTACTTGTGGTGTGGGGAGTTGTGTGTGAGACACGTGGGAAAGGAGAGACTGCCTGCTTTGTGGGGCCCGGTTGAGGGCTACCAGTTTCAGAGAAAGGGAAGGAAGTATGGACTTAGGATTTGGGTTGTTTTGTCCTAGGTTTAAACCTGGACACACCAACTCTGCATGAACAGGGCATATTAAATGACTGCTTTTTGGCCTTAAGTTTTTAATCAGTGAAATGGGAACAATCCTTTAGAAGGCAGTCATGAGGCTTGTTAAAGCAAACAGTCCTCGCCAGACAACAGTCTCTCCACCACTGAGCCACGCGGCCCGTGGGAGCCATTTCCTTACTTGCCTTGGAGATTAAACTGTGGGATGTTTACCTGGCGTCAGGCATTTGTAAACTCTGAGCCCCAGTGTGGCTGCTGTGCTCTTATTCTCACTACGAATCACATTCCCCTCTTTTTCCAGTTCCCATTTGGCCGGCGCTTGCCTTGTGACATCTACTGGCATGGAGTTTCATTTCGCGACAGTGACATACTCTCCGGTCAAGTGAACAAATTTCCAGGTATCTGCTCTTATTGTTGGTCTTTAGAAGTAGCTCTAGGTCCAGAATACAGTCTTCCTCCACAAGAACACGACAATGTTTTCAGATCACGAGGACTCTTAATTGAGAATGTCTGCCCATGCTCTGCCTGGCTGCTGTTGCTATGGAGAAGAAGTCCCCAGGGAATCATGACAACTAACACACCTGAGGCTTGGAAGATGTAGACTGGCCGTCCCAGGTTAAAGACCTGCTTTCTGTGGGTCAGGTGCTTGCTGTGCACGCGTGAGGACTGGAGTTCAGATGCCCACCTGTACCCCGCTTCCTGGGGCAGAGACAAAGGATGCATAGGGAAAGCAGCTAGCCAGGCTAATAGAATGGGCACGCTCCAGGTTCAGTGACCGAAGTGAACTGAGGTGGGGAGTGATGTGGAAGAAGGTACCAGATATTAACCTCTGGCCCTCCGCACACATGTCCACCAGCACACACATGCATACCACACACATAGGTAAACATGCACAAAACGAACGAACGTGGTTTGAACTTGTTGAGTTAGAGATACAGCACAGGAGTCCAGTGATGGGGCTACAGAGTCTACAGGAAGAAGTACAGCCTTCCTCGAGCGGGGAGCCAGGTCAGACATGACAGTTGAAGGTAGCATTAGAGTGAGCTCTCCTAGTCCCCACTCTAAGTGCCATAGGCTGTGGGCAGCCTCTAGACTTACCCTGCGGCCAGGACATGGTGGCAGGAAATGGTTAAGATCACCTCCGTGTGTGGGGCCCAGCCTCCGTGTGTGGGGCCCAGCCTCCGTGTCTACTTCTTTTCTGTCTCTCAAACCCTTACCTCCATCTCCTCTATAATCACTATTCCTGACAGCGTGTGATGACAGAGGTGAGGGTTAGCGGGGCTACTCTGGGAGGAGGGAGTGTTTTGTTGAGCTTCCAGATACAGGCCTCACATTATTTTTGTTACTGCATTGTATTGTAAATATTATATCCTATTATAATATAATAAATAATTTTAAAGGACAAAAAAATCACCCAAGTTCCATCCCTTGTTTATATTTTTCTCTCAAAGTCTGATTTATTTTTTATTTTATGTACACGAGCCTTTTGCCTGTATGTATGTGTGTATATATGTAAAATGTGCATGCAGTGCCTGTGAAGGCCAGAAGAGGGCATCAGATCTCTGGAGCTGGAAGAGCAGCTAGTGCTCTTCACCCTGAGTTGTCTCTCCAGCCAGAATTTCTCAGGCTTTAGCTTTGGTCACTGTTTGTATAGTGCAGCCTCAGCGCAGCTGCCATAGCAGACTGGCTTCTGCTAGTGTCTTGTCTTTTGAACTTGTATTGAAGGGAGAACCAGTTTGTCCTTTTTTTAGTATCCTGTCCCATATCTTCAAGAAAAGGCCTCTCAGCTAGCCCGATATGGTGGCTCATGCTTGTAATCTCAGCACTGGGAGACTGAGACAGAAAGATAGCCATTCACTGGAGCTCAGTCCAGGCAACACATCGAGCTGCAGGCTAGCCTAAGACATGGAATGAGACCCTCTCTCAAGACCGAAACAAACAACAAAAACACCCCTTCTCAGAAAACCCAACATCCATATACATATTTACACACTGGCTAGTTTTGTCACTCTCATGGGGGTTTAACTCAGACATTCAAGGCCGCTAACATAGGCAGTACTTGGTTCACTGGGAAGGAGACAGGGTAGGAAGCACAACATGGCTGCCAGTCAGTATGGAGCATTTATCTTTAGTAAAGTATTTGCAAAAGTCCCAGGGACTTGTTTCTGGCCCATATCTGTCCTGGCTTCCATGGCCACAGGAGCCAGCATCTCTATGCATCCGAGGACCCTGCAAGGCTCATATCCAGGCACCAGGGTCGCCACTCCTGCCTGTTGCCTGCTGGCATGCAGCTTACCAGTCTGAGTTTGTGTTAACTGTGTGCCCTGCCCTTCGCCAACACAGCAGATATCCCACCTTTATCGGTTTTGAGGGGAACGGAGCTGGAAGTTATCCCAAGGTCGAATTTGTTCTCAGAGAGGAGAAAGGGTTTTGTGAGAGCGAGAGAGCCTTGCATCCAGGGTCTGTGCACACCGCTCTAATGGGCTTGCTACTGGGTTTATTTTTTCTGTCTTGCTGCTCACAAAAAGACTACTTTTTTTTTAAAGCGGGGGGGGGGGACTTCTTGAGGTCATGGAGGAAACAATTTGCATGTTTGCACGCAAACAACACTGCACAGGCAGAGTTCTGTCACACGACTCACAGTCACCTGTAAGCCTGCTGCTGCCTTTCCTTTCCACTCCGTCTCCCCTGACGGCTGCAAGTGAGAGAGTAGCTAAGGGCCAACATCAGCAAAGGACTAGCTTTATACAAGAACGTTTGTTCCAAAGAGAGGAGCGTGCTCCATCATATATCCACACTGCCCACGAGGGGAACACGCAGCAGTTGTCTGGGCGGACACAGCAGCCTTGGGAACCTGCCAGCAGGGAGTGGCTCCACACCCTCCACCTTGACAACAGCCAGCCAAGGCCGTGGGCAACTCCAGCCAGAGCTGATGGACTTCTGGCTCACGGCATGTCTGGGCTTTTCTCCTGACTCACACATATCCCATTATTCTAAAAGCACACTTCCCACACAGGTGTATCTCTAGTTCTGGTGGACGCTCCGGGAGAGAATATGCCAGAAATCCAACATAAACCTGCATCTTCCACTCCTAGTGGAATTTATCTGTCTGTGTCACTGCATTTCATGTTATTTGCTTTTCTATGGGTAATTTTCTTAGTTCAAAATGCATTTATATCATAGATAATGTATTAATATTTTTGTTTAAACATTTAGATAGGTCTTTGCTTTGGTTTTTTTGTTGTTGAAACAAAATCAGGGCTCTCCGTGTAGCCCTGGATGGCCTCAGTCTGGCTGGCCTCAAACTTGCTGTGATCTTCCTGCCTCTGCCTCCTGAGTGCTGGGAATCCAGAGGTGTGCCACCACACCTGGCTCTGTCTTTGCTTTAAGAAAGTCCAAAGGTGCCATTTCCTAGCTGACAGGCAGCAGTTTTCTACCGGGTTTCTAGGTCTGAAAGGCGAGGTGGCACATGGCAGTCAGGGGCTTCCCTGTCGGTGGGAGCGGCAGGTGATCAGGTGGCAAGCGCTGGTTCAGGGATGAGCGAGTCTTAGAGTACTGTGCTGAAGAGAGCACGCTCAACGGAGCCTGCGGGCTGGGGGAGATTCTGGAGGAGCTGACCTGGTACAGGCCACAGCATGCCATAGCTCCATGGGGGCCAGTGGGGCAGTGGGGAAGCCGCACTGGAAACCCCACTCAGCCGTGTGTGGCTCAGGTCACAAAGAGCAAAAGATAAGTTACCAACACAGAGATCAGAAAAACACATAAAACCCTCAGCTGTAGAATTCAATCAAACTTAGCAGAAGGAAACAGTCGTGGATCAGTCACTGCAAGTCTCGATGGGTTCTAGAGCCAGGGAGGCTCTCAAGTGAGGAGAGGTTGTTTTCAGGACAGAGGCAAAGCTTGGAGCCTCTGGAGCCTGGAGTCTGAGGGGTGTGGAGACTGTAGGGCCTTTGGGGAGGGTGTGTGTGCTGAAGCTTTGGGGCCTGGAGTCTTCAGAGCATGGAGTCCGTGGGCCTTGTTGAATGAAAAACAGAAACAAAATGGAAAGGACATGGCTGCTCCTAGGGACGGTGGAGGAGAAGGCTGAATGTGGATAAAAGGAGAGAGTAGCCAGAGGCAGGGACATGGGGAGAGTCCAGAGTGAACTTGATCAGACCGAGTTGGGCCGTGTGGGAGGGGGAAGAGGAAAGGCATGTGTGTTTCTATTTGATGCCTTTAGTTGTCAGGGAAGATTGAAACAAAGCAGCCTGATTAAGTTTCTCATGATGTCACCAGAGTCCACAGGATAGAGGAATTGTGAAGTAATGTGTGCTGGCATGTGATAGAGAGGGGCTCAGCAAGTGCGAGGTAGAACTTTATTACCCGCAAAGATGACAAAGGATAATCTCAGGCTCGAGGCTCAAATGGAGGCAAAACCTCGCACTCCCATTTTACAGTGAGGGGAGATAAATGGACCAATTCTCCTTACGTTAGTAGATCCTCCTAATCCGCAAGTCTCTGCGCCTGAGAACATGACCGTGCTGGGCAGGAGGCTTTAAACGTCTCTGGTGGCCTACCCTGGTCGAGCCTCACGGCTTCTCTTCTCTTCAGGCATGACGGAGATGGTGCGTAAAATCACCCTGAGCAGAGCGCTGAGAATCATGCAGAACCTGTTTCCGGACGAGTACAACTTCTACCCTCGCTCGTGGATTCTGCCCGAAGAGTTCCAGCTCTTTGTCACTGAGGTAGATGGCATGCCAGCCTGTGGCCTCAAATAATTGTGCTTGTGACTGCAGCTGTATCCTGGGAGTTGGGCCAAGGGGGCACCAGAAAGTTGAGCAACTTGCTTGCCCGCCATGAGTGTTCCCAGCCATGGAGGCAGCTTGTGGAGTGGACAGGCAGGGCGTCAGGGAGGTAAATTGAAGTGACAGGTACTAGGGCTAGATCATGGAGTCGGGGAACCTGCAAACCAGGAAGCCTGAGCAGCTGTGGGCCCACAAGTGGAATGGGCTGTGGAAGGGGGATTTTGGGGGTGGGCTTCTCAGCCACCAGCATAGTTGGCTGCTCAAAGACCAGCATGCAGGCCTAACAACGTGACGTGGGAAGCCTTTTATGTGTCCACTTTTAAGCTTGTGCCAGAAGATGCTCCAGAGTCTTGGCTACCGGTTTGAAACAGCTGTGGTGGGGAAGTGGGACTCATAACCAAACCTTTGACAAGTTCTGCAGAGCATGCCATACTCACGGGCTACAGGGTAACAGCCACAGACCTTGTCTCCTGGGACAGGTCAGCTACGTTAGCGGTTTTACTGTCTGGGCATTGTGCTCGCAGTTCGGCAGGATTCCTCTAACACTGAAGTAATTTTATGCCATCAGTTTTATGAATTATGCCCATTTATGGACGAGAAGACTTAGGCTTTGAGAAATTATGAAGTCTGATCAAGAAATACTATTTAGCTCTAGAGCCAACACCGAGGCCTAGAGACACTTTGAATGCCCCAACATTGTTTTGGGGTCTAATATAAAAATCTAGATTTTGAAATAATTAAGATTTACCAAACATACAAATAGCTTGCTTGGCAGTAGTGGTGGCATACACCTTTAATTCCAGCACTTGGGAGACAGAGGCAAGTGGATCTCTGTGATTTCGAGGCCAGCCTGGTCTATAAAGTGAGTTCTAGGACAGCCAGGACTGCACAGAGAAACCCTGTCTTGGGAAAAAGAAAGTGAGGGGAAGCGGGAGAAAAAGAAAGAAAGGAAAGAAAAACGAAAACCTCAGCTTGCTCATTTTTAAAGAGAAGCTTGGGGTCTAGAAGCTCAGCGATAGAGACCTTGCATGTGTGAGACCCTGGGTTTGGTCTCCAGCATTGGGGAGGGATGGATGGATGGATGGATGGATGGATGGATGGATGGATGGATGGGTGGGTGGGTGGGTGGGTGGGTGGGTGGGTGGATGGATGGATGGATGGATGGATGGAAGGAAGGAAGGATGGATGGATGGATGGATGGATGGATGGATGGATGGCAGGCGTGTACTTACTGAGTCAGGTGTATTGACTATGTGTAAATTTTGCTTCAATAAAGGTAACTTTTAAAGCAGCTGCCAGCACTTCCGCTTTCACCCATGGCTCTGCTCACTCTCCCTTCTGGTCTCTTGGACTCTGTCTAGTGGTTAAGCGGGTGGAGCTAGCACTCCATCCAGCACATTGAGGATCTAGTGAGATGAGCGTGCCCACCATCCATCGCAGAAGCCCTCGTGTGTGTCCCCGTGCTCAGGTCTCGCGTCCTCAACCCTCCTGCTGGACAGAGAACGTGTGTTGGGGGGCCTTGTATGTGTATGCTGACAGTGTTCCGTTAGATGACTATACTGCTCTGTGTTTATCCATCCAGCATTTGGGGCACTGGGTTTATTTCCAGGTCGGGGATGAGGTAAAAGCTGCCCAGACTGTTGAGCTGTAGGTTTGTAGACGCCTGTGCTCCTGGGACTCTCGGGATCATGTGACCTTGTGAGTTACTGGCTTCCTCACTGACACTTAGTTCTCAAGTAGCAGGTCCCCGTGTCCCAGCAGCAGTGACAACTGGCTGTTACAGACATGACATTGTGATGTTCTGATGGCTTAACTCTAGCTCTTTCTGGTACTTTTGTTTTTTCTGAGATGGGTCTTGCTAGAATTATACACGAGGGCCACTATGCTCAGATTTTGTTCTTCCCTTTTCATGTACTTTCTGATATTTAAGGACTTGTTCTTATTGTTCTTTCTGTCCTCCCCCTTCTGAGACAGGGTATCGCTATGTAGCCCAGGCTTTCCTGAATTCGCTTGTAGATCAGGATGGCCTTGAGCTCACAGAGATCCACCTGTCTCTGCCTCCTGAGTGCCAGAACTAAGGTGTAGTCCACCATGCCTGGTAATAGATCCAAATATTGAAAATTATTACTATTGTGGGGGGCGGGGGAGAGAGCGTGTGTGTGTAAGCGTAAGTGTAGTAGACATGTGTGTACCGTGGTGTTATTAAACAACCTGCCCCAGGGTCTGGCCACCTCTCCTCTCCTCAATAAGCAATTGAAAGAGACAAATCAAACATTGAAAGCAGAAAAAAAAGCCCTGACATTTATTCAGTGTGGCCCCATTGGGGAGGGGAGAGAGATTCAGCAAACCCCTCAGAGGTCCTGAAGTGGGAGCAGAGTTTAAGTAGCCAGCCTAGGATGCGCACATTCAGTGGCTGCTCAGAGTGCGGTCTCACCTGTCACTGAGCCCCTGTGGGCAGCTGGGGCTGCGCTGCAACAAGTTCCCTGCTGGCTGGCTCTTTCCTTTCCCAGAATGAGCTTCCTGGGGAAATTCCGTTCTTTGGTGGTCCATCGTTTGAACAGTTGGTCAGATGGAGTGATCTGTCTGTTCTGAGGGTCTTCATTTCTGCCAGGCCAGTGACAGTGGCGAGCACCTGGCGAGCAGAGCTGGCTCTTTCTCTCTGCCTTGCTTGGAGACATAATCTCTATGGTGCTATTTCCTCCCAGCTGAAACGGAAATATAGTAAATCTCCCTTTGCTCTGCTCCCAGTAACTCTCAGAGAGTTTCCTAGTTTCCATTTTATTTTCGCTCACAGCCTTCTCGGCTTTTCTTTGAGAATTCTGCTGCTCAGAATTTATAATTCTATTTATAAATGTATTGCTTAGTTTTACAATTATTTTGATATTTTCTAAATACTTTCTGTTAATGATTTCAATTTTATTTTGTTAATGTTGGAAATTATATTCTTTATTATATCAAGCTCTTTAATTTTTATAAAACATGCTTAAAATTTTAATTACATTTATTTTTGTTTGTGTCAGTGTTGGGCACTCACATTCCACTGTGTGTGTGGCGGGCAGAGGACAATGCTCTTTGGGAATAGGTTCTCTCTTCCTGCTGTGTGGGTCCTAGGAGTGAACCCAAGCTGCTAGGCTTGCAGTGGGTGCCTTCCGCTACTGCTCCCTCAGTTCTCGAAAATGTATTGATTGTTTCCTTGTGGCCCGTATGTTGTCTTGGTGAACATTTCATATGTACTTGAAGTTATTTGTGTTCTGTCCTGACTGATGTAGCATTCTGTAAATGTCAGGTCTAGTTAGTTCTCCATAGTGTTCTATCTTCATTTACTAGTTTACTGCCAGATACTGAAATTTCCAGCTACAGTTGTAATTGTATTTCTTCTTTGCATGTGTTTTGAAATGTTCTTTTAATGATCATACTCCTTTATAAAATGATTTCTTTGTCCTGAGGTGTGCTTTCTGTGATATTGACAAGCACCCTCCAACTTTTATTGGCTTAGTATTTTCATGATACACTTTTCTATTCTTTTACTTCCAAACTATCCACGTTTAAAAGAGTACTTTTTGTTGAAAGCCTGTATATAGGTTATTGTCTTTTAGCCTGCTTGATAGTCTGTGCCTTTTAATTATTGTATATAGTCCATTTACACTTAGTGTGCAATGTTGCCTTGGAATTTGGGTCTGGACTTTTCCTAATTATCTTCTATTTGTCTTGTTTAGATTAATTGAGTTAAAAGTTTGCTTTGTCATTTCTTTAGGTTTATTAAACATATCCATTTAAAAATGTTTCTAGTTTTTATCCTAATCCTATAGTTTGCTTACTATATTCCTAAGAAAATCCAAATAGCTTAAAACAGTACAGACCTATTTCGATCCTCAATCTACATGCTTTTACAACATGCTTTACTCTAATTCTGTAGCATATCATTATTTTTTATGCTTTAGAAAGTTATCTGCTTTGTCTTGTTTATCTCACAAAGTCTAGACTGGCCTCAAACTCACTCCCACCCTCTCCCACATTCCCACCCACCCTCCCCACCCCCACTGAAATCATAGGTATGTGCCTCCAGGCCAATGGAAAGTTGCTTTTTTTAAAATTTATTGATTTTTATTGAGCACTACATTTTTCTCTGCTCCCCTCCCCTTCAACCCTCTCCCATGGTCCCCATGCTCCCAATTTACTCAGGAGATCTTGTCTTTTTCTCTTTCCCATGTAGATTAGGTCCACATATGTCTCCCTTAGGGTCCTCATTGTTGGCTAAGTTCTCTGGGATTGTGATTTGTGGGCTGGTTTTCTTTGCTTTATATTTAAATATTTATTTATTTATTATGTATACAATATTTTGTCTGCATGTATGCCTGAAGAGGGCACCAGACCTCGTTACAGATGGTTGTGAGCCACCATGTGGTTGCTGGGAATTGAACTCAGGACCTTCGGAAGAGCAGACAATGCTCTTAACTGCTGAGCCATCTCTCCAGCCCTTTGCTTTATATTTAAAAACCACCTGTGAATGAGTACATGTGATAATTGTCTTTCTGGGTTTGGGTTACCTAATCAAAATGATGTTTCCTAGCTCCATCCATTTGCCTGCAAATTTCAAGATGTTGTCTTTTTTTCTGTTGTATAGTACTCCATTGTGTATATGTACCACATTTTCCTTATCCATTCTTCAGTCAAGGGGCATTTAGGTTGTTTCCAGGTCTGGCTATGACAAACAATGCTGCTATGAACACAGTTGAGCACATGTCCTTGTGGCATGATTGAGCATCCTTTGGATATATACCCAAAAGTGGTATTACTGGGTCTTGAGGAAGGTTGTTTCCTAATTTTCTGAGAAATCGACACACTGACATCCGAAGGGGCTGTACCAGCTTGCATTCCCACCAGCAATGCAGAAGTGTTCCCTTTTCCACACAACCTCTCCAGCATAAGTTGTCATCAGTGTTTTTGATCTTGGCCATTCTTATAAGTGTAGGATGGAATCTCAGAGTTGTTTTGATTTGCATTTCTCTGATGACTAAGATGTTGACCATTTCCTTAAGTGTCTTTCAGCCATTTTAGATTCCACTGTTGAGAGTTCTCTGTTTAGGTCTGTACTCCATTTTTTTAAAAATTGGATTATTTGTTCTTTTGATGACCAATTTCTTGAATTCTTTGTATATTTTGGAGATCAGACCTCTGACTGATGTGAGGTTAGTGAAGATCTTTTTCCATTCTGAAGGTTGTCATTTTGTCTTGTTGACCGTGTCCTTTGCTTTATAGAAACTTTTGAAAGTTGCTTATTTTAAAGAAATGGGAAACAAATACATTTAGTTCTGACACCAGATATAATTACTATCCCCAGCACTGTGAGTTCTTCCTTTAGGTCTAGGCTCCCTCTGCTTTTATTTTTATTTGACCTGCAAGATCCCATCAGCAAACTTTTTCTTTTTCTTTTTTCTTTTTCTTCTTCTTCTTTTTTTAATAGTGGCAAATTCCCTCAGGACTTATCTGAAACTGTATTTTTCACTCAGTTTCTAAAGTATTTTGAAATGATTTTAGACTCATAAGATATTATGAAGTTAGCATAGAGTCTGTTTTTCTACCCAGTTCTTGTAACGTCCCAGTGTGCATTGTGCAGAGCCACCGAAGCTGGGAATGACCCCTGATGGACTGGGACGCAATATGCTAAGTCCTCCTCTGGACTGGGGTCTAGCCTGAGACCCTTGTTGGTTTGGTCATCATTTCCTGCTGGCCTCCCTCAAGCTCTCACAGTTCCTCAGTCTTTGATGTCATGACCTTGTCTTTCTGAGCAGTATTGCCAGTTTTTATTGTTTCAGAAGGAGCTTCAATTTGATTTGATCTGATTTCTCTCACAGTCCAATTTAGATTACACATTTTTTTTTTTTTACCAAAAATAACACAAAAAAGATACTGTAACCTCCTCAGTTCAGCATACCAAGAGGTATCATATTCCTGGTGGTATTGGTTAAATTAGTTATTACAACATCTTGTATGTTTCTCTACTGTAGAGTGATTGTTTTAATCTTTGTAGTCACTATGTGTCTTACAGGGAGATGGGTCCTTTTAGACAACATGGATAGCCTGTTTGCATTACAATCCCCTCCCATTTGAGACTTTGTCAATTTCTGTATCTCCTGCCCCAAATACCACTGGGAGTTGGAATGAGAGTGTTCAGCCTTTTTTTTTTTTTTTGCTTTTTTCTTTTTTTGCCCCGAGACGGGGTTTCTCTGCAGCTTTTGAGCCTGACCTGGAACTAGCTCTTGTAGACCAGACTGGCCTTGAACTCACAGAGATTATGCCTGCCTTTGCCTCCCGAGTGCTGGAATTAAAGGTGTGCACCACCACTGCCCATGTTCAGTCTTGGTATCATTTGAGTAGAACGGATCTCTGAAGAACGACACTGAATCTTCTGACCCATGGACGTAAGTCATGCCTCCTTCAACCAAGGTCATCTTTAACTTTCTTGGCATGCCTTTGAGAATGACACAGTGTTGCACAGAAGCCACACAGACAGACATCCTCCTAGTCTTGTTGTTTGTAGTTTTTTGCCTATATTATTTCGGATATAAGATGTGTTGTTACCTTTGTCTCTCTTCACTAATACGAGTTCATCTCTGAGTCCACCTTCCTCCTGCGATTGACTCTGACTCCCTGGATTGCGATGTGTGTTCCTTCTCTGGTGCCGGTCTCCCTCCTGCCGCTCCCATTTGTGGAATAGCTGACCTGTTGCTTCTTCAGATGCATTTCCCTGTCTCTCTTGTTTGGCATGTCCATCCCACATACATGAGATCATTCGAAGGTGTCCCACAGTTTGTTGATGTTCCATTCACTTAAGGGAATTCTGGGATGCTGGGCTGGGGAGATGGCTCAGTGGTAATGCTGCTTGCCACCAAACTTGTCAGACCTGAGTTTGATCTCTGGAACTCATATGTGGAAAAAGAAATTCAACTCCTCCAAGTTAATCTCTGCCCTTCACATGTATATGTGCCCCCCAACACACAGACACACACACAAACACACACACACACAGTGACACACAGACACAGACGCACCCACACAGACACACACAGAGACACACATACACAGATAGAGAAACACACAGACACACAGAGACACACACACAATAGACAGACACACACAGACACACAGACACATACAGAGACACACACAGACACGCACAGACACATACAGACACACACACAGACACATACAGAGACACATACAGACACAGACACACAGACATAGACACAGACACACACACAGAGACACATACAGACACACACAAACACACATACAGACACACATACAGACACACATACAGGTACACAGATACACACACAGACACACACACAGACACATACAGAGACACATACAGACACACACATACACACACACAGACACATACAGAGACACATAAACATACACACACACAGATATACAGAGATACATACAGACACACACAAAGAGACACACATAAATGCAATAAAAATTTTCTCAGATGTGGGGTGTAGGAAATTTTAATCTGAGTTTTGGAGAGTGTTGTATTCCTACACAAATTCTTAAACTTTGCTACACGATCCAGTTAAGTGTCTTAGAAATAGATGGTGGTTTTCTTTCTAGAGAAACGCTCAGCCTGCAGCTGTTTATTCCTCTCTATTAAGGAAGGAATTTTATGTTTACTCTGCCCGCTGGTCCATGAATCCTGATGTTTCTCCCTCTGGCTAGTGAGCACACTATTCCTGAACTGTGGGCACCGGGCACCTTTGGACAGTACTTCCTTTGATCTTGGTTTATCCACAGTAGCGCACGGATCTGCATTTGGCTGAACACTAAAGGAGTTCTCTGGCAGAAGTCATCCTGGTCAGATTTGCAGTGTTGTACTTCCATCAGTAAACCAGAAGTCAAAGCCCTAGCAGCTGCTTTCATGCTGTGATAAAAAGTACTATGACCAAAAGCACCTAAGAGGAGGAAGGGTTTATTTTGGTCTGTAATTCTATGTGATACATCATGGTGAGGAAGGCACAGCCTCAGGGGAAATGAGGTGGCAGAAGCAGGAAGCTGGATGGTGACGTTCTAAGGGCTCCTTTACCTCCCCAAACACCACCTCCAAAGGGGCCGACCGCTCAGATACAGCAGCCTGAGGGGGGCATGTCTATTCAAAGCCTAAGCAACACAGATGCTGAAGCGGCACGGGCACTGGAAACAGAAGCAGAGGAAAACCACGGCCTGGTGGCTGAGCTGTTTGGTGTTGGTAGGGTTTTGAAGATGCGGATTTGACAGCAGAGTCCACACAAGACCATTCGAGTCCATTCAAGTCTTGAATGTCAGATCAAAGAACTTAACCGAGGGAGGCCATGTGGCAGCTTTGAGAAGAAGGCAGAGGGTGATGGTCAGACATTAGAACTGGGACTGGGCGTGTTATCTGTCAGTGTGTAGAGCAGGTGGGGGAGGGTAAAGAGTGAAACTTGACAGAGAGGGTGGAGGTGTGCTGACAATTGGGCTGGGAAGGTCATACACATACATTCTGGTACCCAAGAGGTAAAGACAGGAGAACTGAGAGTATGCAGCCAGCCTGGGCTACACAGCAGTCTCGGAAAGCTCCCCACCGCAAGATAAAAGCACAGAACTTTCTACTGTGAAAGCTCCCCACCACAAGATAAAAGCACAGAACTTTCTACTGTGACATGGAAATAGGGGTCTCGAGGAGAGAAGGGTTAGAAGCGAGGAGGATTCATCAGGTGGCACCAAGGAGACTCGGGCATAGAGGAGCTGGAGAAGGTGGGATACTCTGGGATCTGGTGGGGCACCAAGTGGAGGAGGAGGAAGATGATGATCTTGGGACTGAGCAGGTGCTGGTGGCTTTGTTGTGTCCATAGGGGGATACTTTTCCCTGCAGTAAAGGTCAGAAGTTGGGCTAAGTGATGGCTCCAGTAGACTCCTGTTTTAGGGTGTGCAGGCTGTAACGTCTTCCTGTTTTAGTGTGTGCAGGCTGTAACGTCTTCCTGTTTTAGGGTGTGCAGGCTGTAATGTGTTCCTGTTTTAGGGTGTGCAGGGTGTAACGTCTTCCTGTTTTAGGGTGTGCAGGCTGTAACGTCTTCCTGTTTTAGCGTGTGCAGGGTGTAACGTCTTCCTGTTTTAGGGTGTGCAGGCTGTAACGTCTTCCTGTTTTAGTGTGTGCAGGCTGTAACGTCTTCCTGTTTTAGGGTGTGCAGGCTGTAACGTCTTCCTTTTTTAGGGTGTTCAGGGTGTAACGTCTTCCTGTTTTAGGGTGTGCAGGCTGTAACGTCTTCCTGTTTTAGCGTGTGCAGGGTGTAACGTCTTCCTGTTTTAGGGTGTGCAGGCTGTAACGTCTTCCTGTTTTAGGGTGTGCAGGGTGTAATGTCTTCCTGTTTTAGAGTGTGCAGGGTGTAACGTCTTCCTGTTTTAGCGTGTGCAGGCTGTAACGTTTTCCTGCTTTAGCGTGTGCAGGCTGTAATGTCAATGCCCATTTGATTGAAGCTGAAATATTCAGGATGGGATAGTCTGACAGACAAAATCTGTAGTAGTCTGACTCGGGCCTGACTCGCCTGCCATCCTCTTCTTCTGGGGTCTCTGTTCCCTTCCTCTTTCAGCCTCATAACTTGATCCCTGTGTGAATTAGTATTCTGTCACTATAATCAAATACATAAAGCCATCAACCTACTGAGATCAAACATTGTTTTGGCTCATAGTTTTGAAACGTCAGCTCCAAGCCAGTGACTAGTTGGCGCCGTTGCCTTGGGCTCCTTATGCAGCAGCACATGGTGGCAGGAACCTGTGGTAGAGACCTGCTCACCTCATGGCAGTGGGACCCAGAAAGAGAAGAGACTGGCACGCTGCAAGCTCCTTTAGGGCACACAACCAATAGCATAAATAACCTCCCGGAGGACTCACCTACCACCCGGAACAGCACCACAGGCTGTCAGTCAGCCTGTGACACCCGGGTTTTCAAGATCCAGCACTAACATCTAAATAGGACAACACCCCTAGGTAGGGAAGGAGGAGGCACACTGGCGTCTGGTGACCGTTTAATAATGATGTTTTAAATGTGGCATTATTTTTATTAGCTCCTCTGGTTTGCTAGAAAATAATGTCTTCACATTAAGGATTCAACTAACATATGATTAGGTGAGGTTAAAAAAAAATCTAAAAATGTCTCCAGCGATCGCAGAACACACCTTGAATCCCAGGACTTGGGAAGTAAAGACAGGCAGATCTTTGTGAGTCTGAGGTCAGCCTGGTCTACATAGTGACTTCCAGGCTAGCCAGGACTATCTAGTGAGACCTCGTTTTCCAAAACAAAGTCTCCATTTGTTAGGTGAGATGAGGTGTGTTCAGGTGGAATGGCCATAGGAGAGTTCCCACTAATTAGAAACCAGCAGTTTAGTGTATACCCTGTCGGCCTTTCCCTGTGCACAAACACATCCATGTTGAAGCAGATACAGATCTTTCCTGAAAACATTGGGATATACTAATCATGGCTCTTCGTTAGCTTGCCCTTACCCCCACCCTGTTCGCTCAACATCTTTTCAGGCCAGTGCTACGTCACATGTCATCACGCGAGAGACCCTAGCTTGGGGTAGTGCTCCCCATTTTTGTTGTTTCACAAAGAACACTGTGAAGGAACAGAGCGCCTCAGAGCGGGATGCCAGCATTTTCTTCAGGTCGGTGGGTCATCTCTGTGCTGAAACTCTCTCAGGCAAAGCCAAGTGCACAACTTTATCAGGCGTGGGGCACCGTGCCTCTGCAGTGAGTGCCCCCCTGTCTCTGTGTGTATTGGTATGCGTGTGTGTGCATATGTGTGTGTGTATTGGTGTGCATGTGTGTGTGCATGTGTGCATATGTGTGTGTGCGTGTGTGTGCATGTGTGTGCGTGTGTGCGCATATGTGTGTATTGGTGTGCGTGTGTGTGCATGTGTGTGTGTGTAGATGAGGTGTGAGTCTATGTAAAATGTTAAGGAAATCTGGAGTTTTGTGATTTCTTGCGTGGATTAGTAGTGAGTGCATTTCATCCATGCAGGGTGGACCCAGTGTCTCTGCTGCCTGTAAGCAAAGTCTTTACCCAAATGCAAGCAGCAGGTGGCGCCAGGTGGAAGCAAGTAGGCTTCTCAGTGGAGAGCAAAATCTAGGCTTGCCTTCCAATTTTAGCAGATGGCCAATCAAAAAATTCTTGAAGCTTTTTTTTTTTGCATATGGTCTTCCATCTGGGTATTTGAGAAAAGTACAGTTTTGTTATCAAAACAGCATTTATTATGGTGAAAGAGTTTGTATTTCTCAGCAAAGATTTTTTTTTTAATTTTTAGTGAATAAAGCCAAAAACCTGCTCAGTAATGTCTTACAGCTTCTCGTTGGGATCCATTGAGCGTGAGCACTCTGTTTCCCCGGCAGCTGCTGCCCTGAGTTAGCTCTGGGGACTCAGCACCTCAGGGTGGAGTCAAGTGCATTGTTGGGCAATGTTCTCTGCTGGGTTTAAAACGGGAAAAGTGAAAGAAGTGCAAAAGCAGGAAGAAAGAAAAAAACTACAATCCACGAGTCAACCCTTTTTCTCTACACAGTGGCCCTCTGGTGACTTAGTTATTTACGTGGTTGTCTGTGAGAGTTAACTTTAATTGCTAGCTTGACAAGAGTCTCAGTGAAAGAGTGTTTACAGCAGGCTGTCCTGTCTACATTGGATGGACCTGTGGGCATGCTAGTTAGGAACTGTCTTTATTGTCTTCATTGATGTGGGACACCCAGCCCACTGTGGGCAACACCATTCCCTGAGCTTGGAGATCCAGAACTGTACAAGAGAGGAGAAGGCTAGCTAAGCACCAGTGAGCAAGTGCCCCGAATTAATTTGTTTCCCTCTGCGCTTGGCTTTGGATGAGCTGTGACCAGCAGCTGTCAGCTCCTGCCCCTGGGATGTCCCTGCAGTGGTGGAGTAAACCTGAAACTGTGAGTCCGAAACACCCTCCCTCCTGCATGTGGCTTTTTGTCAGGATGCTTTTCCACAGGCAACGAGTATAACTGGAACATTTCCTTCGTGGAGATAGTGTGCTGGTCTGCCTGGATTGGGGGCACCAAGAATTTGTTCGAAAGATACAGTTTAAGCTCCTTAACTTGCCTAGAGAGCCCTCTGCAGCCTCACTTCACACCGTCTCAATTCCTCCTCCTTCCATACTCTGTGACTTGTTGTTCGTGTGTGTGTGTGTGCAGGTGTGTGTGTCTGCAGGTGTGAACATGCATGTGCAAGCCAGAGGACAACATCAGGTTCAATCCTCAGGTCTGTGGGGTGGAGTCTCTCTCTGACCAAGCCTGTCAAGCTGGCCAGCAAGCTCCAGTGACCTATATGTCTCTTCCTCCCTGGTGCTGCTGTTACCTGTCATGTGGGGTGGAGTCTCTCTCTGACCAAGCTATTTCTCCAGCACCATACTTGGTTTTGGGGCATCAGCTTTTTAATCTCGATTTGTGCCATGTTTTAGCCGAGAGCTCATGGTTTCATCTTTTGTTTCTCTTCCAGCTCCCAATGCTGTCTTATTTCCTGATGTTACCTATCTGTCTGTCTGTCTTTCTACCTTTTTGCTTTTGTTTTGAGAGAGGGTCTCATGAAGAGGGCTAGCCCCGAGTTTGTTAGGTAACTGAAGATGACTTTAAACTCTGGATCCTCCTACTTCCAATAACCAGGTGTTGGATGACAGGTATATGCCTCTACACCTGCCTTGATTCTGATACTTCCTTAAGCTCCTACCTAGCATTTTCTTCCTTCACCAAGCCTTCTCTGCTGCCCACATCTGGGGCGGATCCCAATACCACTGGGCTGCTTTTGTTGTAGTACTTGGTGTTAGTACCGCATCTTCTTCCCTCTTTCTCCTGCAAAGTCTGATTGGTCCTACTGATGGCCTGCACAAAGCAGATGCTCTATTACATCTGCCTAATTGAAGTGAAGGTTTTATCTCTTGGGAGGGACATTGGCCCCTCTGATCAGCATGACTTGGCCTGTCTTCCAGGAACACACAACAGACTTGGGACACAGGAGACTTACCTAAGTAATGCCACGTAGTGAGAGGCCCAGGTCACTCACTGGCCAACCTTTCCAGGAGCTGTCCCATCCTGGCCACATGACTCTTTCCCATCTACAGCAAGGGACGGAGCAGATCTAGAGAATGGGATGTTGTCTGCTTTTGAGACACAGCATCCCTCGAGGCCTAGGCTCATGGTAGTGGTGCCGAGTGAGCAGAAGACTGTAGATAGAAGTGGGGTAAATCCAGATACCAGAGGAATCGGATGATTCAAAGGCATGACTTCATCCCCCATCTGCTTCAAGTTTTCCTTTTTTATCTCCAAAAATAGATTGTCGCCCCTGCTGAGATGGCTGTGCTGTCCCTGCATCCCTTGCTCACCAGCTGGTGCATTTCCTAGGACGATGATATCATCTCCAGCTCAGATTGCTGCTCTTTGGACCTGAGAAGGTCTGCCTAGGTCCACGCATTAGCCAAGCGACAGCTGGCACCTGTGTCACTCTGTGCTGCCTACTGGGGGCTTTTCATGCACATGGCCTGTTTTATCCTCATTCAGTACTGGCTGCTCCGATGATGAGCGTGGCAGGCACGTGTTCTTGTTTATGTAAACAAGCTGTGTGCTCATTCAGCCCCTTGTGCTAGGCAGACACTTCCTGAGATCCACCAAGTGCCAAGGCTACCAAACAAACTGAAAATGCCCTTGCCCTTGGGTTTCTGTGCTTAAAGGTGATCGTCTGTCTATCCATCCATCTTTTCTTTTTCTTGAGAAGTTGAGGTTCTGATCCCATTGCCTTTCTGTGAGTCCATGTTCTGAAGCTGAGGTTCCAAATGTGGAGTATCTCCCCAGAGTCTCATGGCTTCTGATGACTTGCGGCCAGGACTTGAACATATTCTGGAACACGATCAGGCATGATTTCCTTTAGTCTCAGCACACATTTACACATATAAGAGCATACCCAGCACCCAAGGTCTGGGTGCTTCCAATGGAGGTCACTGAGGGTGCTGGCTACTCCTATATGAACTTGACACAGCTCGAGTCTCCAGAGAGGAGCGAGCCTCCTTAAGATTGGATTTTCAGCAAATCTGTGGGGCATTGTTTTGATTAGTGATTGATGTGGTGCCTCCCCTGGGCAGGGGGTCCTGAGGGGCATAGAATGTAGGCTGAGTCAGCCAGGAGGAGCGGTCCTGCCTCCCGGTGGTTCTCTGCCTCCCCTGATGATGCACTTCAAGCTGTAAGATGAAGTAAACCTGTCTTCTCTGTTGCTTTTGGTCATGGTGCTTTGTCACAGCAATGGAAACCTAACCAAGACTGGTGACGGACGGTTCAGAGGAGATAAATGAGACAGTCTGTAAAGAGCTCAACACAGGCCCTGTGGGAACCAGGGTAACAGGAGTGTGGGGCGTGTGGGGGATGGACCAGCTCTCATTTAACCTGGAAGGAAGCAGTGAGCCAGAGTCAAGGGACCAGGGTTCAAGTGCTCTCTATGTCTTCACCACTGTGGGTGAACCCCTCACCTCGTTTCACTGTCCCCAAAGGCTCCTGAAGACTAGAGCATCACTAAGGTGCCTACATTCTGATCTGTAGCCCTGTGGTTTTGGACTTTGACAAAACTTCCTGCTGGCACTAACATCTGTGCAGATTACTGCTGTAAGGTTTCAGCTGGGGCACACAGGGCCTCGGGTAATCCATCATCTTGTTAATGGTATTGTAGGGTCTGTAGCCTGGAGCTTGCAAAGCCCTGGCTGATGGCGGGGGCTGCAGGAGAGCCGTAGATTAAGGGGTCTCACATCTGCTCCTGGGCCAGCAACTGGGGTCAGGTATCCCATGTGACTGACTGCGCAGAACACATCCTTCCCGTGGCTCCTCCAAAGACCATTCAGAAAGACTTCTACTTCCAAAGCTTCACCCTCTTCTCTCCTGGGTCCCTCTTCTAGGGTTACCCTTGCGCACTCTCTCCGTCCCAGATCCTAACCTTTTTTTGTGTTGAGGTTGATGTCATCAGTCTGTAAAGGCCTTTTATGGTGCCACCCCCTTCATCCCTGACTCTGCTGCCATCTTAGCCCTGACTCTGTCCTCTGGGTCCCAACTCTGCATTCTTCCTCAGTATAAGACCCCATACAGCCCAACCATTGTATTTTCAGAATTCTCTGTTAAGAGCCAAGGCTAGGTGCTGATGTAGACCTAGGTTGAGAGCCTTTTTCCTTTCTTTTCTATGTGTGCACTCAGGTTTCAGTCTAAGCCTCAGTTTGCTCTGCCCGTGTCTCAGGGCTGCAATGTGAGTCAAGCCAAATGTCCCACAGGAAGCGCTCCCTGTTCTGCAGTCTCTGCTAACCCGGCGTCTCCAGGAAGTGCTCCCTGTTCTGCAGTCTCTTATAACCTGGCGTCTCCAGGAAGTGCTCCCTGTTCTGCAGTCTCTGCTAACCTGGAGTCTCCAGGAAGTGCTCCCTGTTCTGCAGTCTCTGCTAACCTGGAGTCTCCAGGAAGTGCTCCCTGTTCTGCAGTCTCTGCTAACCTGGAGTCTCCAGGAAGTGCTCCCTGCTCTGCAGTCTCTGCTAACCTGGAGTCTCCAGGAAGCACTCCCTGTTCTGCAGTCTCTGCTAACCTGGAGTCTCCAGGAAGTGCTCCCTGTTCTGCAGTCTCTGCTAACCCGGCGTCTCCAGGAAGTGCTCCCTGTTCTGCAGTCTCTGCTAACCTGGAGTCTCCAGGAAGTGCTCCCTGTTCTGCAGTCTCTGCTAACCTGGAGTCTCCAGGAAGTGCTCCCTGCTCTGCAGTCTCTGCTAACCTGGAGTCTCCAGGAAGTGCTCCCTGTTCTGCAGTCTCTGCTAACCTGGCGTCTCCAGGAATCTGGGTCTCCAGTAAGGGATGTAAGACGTGCAGAAAGTGAATAAAGTGTTAGATGGAAATCTAAGCCTGGGATGCTTCTAAGCCAAGGATGCTTAGCTCAGTGGGTAGACCAGTGGCTGCTCTTCCAGAGGACCCCCGTTTAGTTCCCAGCACCAATAGGGCTGTGAACAGTAATGCTAGTCCCAGCAACTATGGTGTTCTGGCCTCCTCAGCCACACAAGTAATACACACTTACTTGTGTTGGGGAGAGAGGGAGGGAGGGAGGGAGGGAGGGAGGAAGGGAGGGAGGGAGGGAGGAAGGGAGGGAGGGAGGGAGAGAACATCCACACACATTGAATAGATAAATACAATTTTAAAAGTTAATGTTAAATTTGGGATATTTGTGACTTTGAGGGGGTATAGAAATGGATTTATTACCTTGAGAGAAATTACCTTAATTTCTTGATCACATCACTAAGAGTGAGAAAGAGCAAGTACTACATTTTGACCAAACTGCACCCTGTTTTGACTTAGCTGTGTTGAGACCTACACCTTGTCCCGAGACAGCCCCCCAACTCCCAATAGAGTAATTGAAGGCGCTTTATTGATGCACATTCTAAAGCCCAGTTTCCCCAGACAGAGTCAGTGTTTTAAATCACAGCTCTTAGAACCGTGCTACTTTACAGCGCTGCTCTGTTCCGAGAGGCGCGGGAATGAACACGCGTGTGCCAGACCCTGCTTTAGTCCCCCTCCTCTCTCTCAAGCTTTTAGAGAGGAAAAGTGAGAGAGGTAACAGGTATTCTTTTCCAGGGAGTCTATTTTATAGGTCAAAGAAACCATGCTTCCCCAAACAAATAAAGGTCGTCTTTCCCCTTCAATTTGTATCCCTTTGTCTCATTTTGGAAAAAAGAAAATCTTGGTGATGCCATCTGAGTCACTTAGCAGAGACATCTAATGTTCTGCAAGAAAATCGTGGAGCCAGCCTTGAATTCAGTGGCTGTTATGAAAATTACCCATGGTTTCTCTGCTTGTCTCCAGAGAAGTGAAGGCCCCGGTGGGTTCTCGTTCAAAGCTTCTCCATATGATTGCACCTTGGACGGTTTTTATGAAAAGGAAATGCAGTTAGAATTGGTGACACAATTGGAGACCTGGACTTATCAGTGGCAGGTGCCTCTGGTCCTTTTCCCTCACCCGCTCATGCATCCCCTCCCCAGCCCTCTGAAAAAAAAAATCCATGTATTTTTTCTAGAGAGGTGAGAAGGTAGACGAAGCGTTTGTTTGGATAGGCTGAATCTGTGACAGTATTCTCTATACTCTGTCTTAACGCCACCTTTCCATCTTCTCCTGTGTGTGTGTGCATGTGTGTGTGTGCATGTGTATGTGTGTGGCTTATGTGCATGTGTGTGTGTGCTTGTGTGCATGTGTGTGAGTACGTGTATGCGTGTGTGTGTATGTTATATACATGTGTGTAGGAACATGTGTTCACAAGCAGAAGCAAAGGAGGATGCTGGTGTTGTGCCCTGTCACTCTCTACCTTATTCCTTTGAGGCAGTGTCTCTCCTGACACTGGAGCTCTCTGTTTCTGGCTAGTCCTGCCAGCCACTGAACCCAGCAACCCTCCCCTCTCCAGCCCCACCTGAGTGCTGGGTAGCATGTGCAGCCATGCCTGGCTTCATGGGTGTTGGAGATCCATAGGCAGGTCCTCATGCTCACACAGCAAGTAGTCCTACCTGTGGAACGATGTCCTCAGCCCCTTAAATTTTTATTTAGATGTAAATCCAGACTCAAAGAAAAACTCTAAGAATAATACAATAATTTCTACAAACCCTCACTCAACCCTGAAGGTCACTATGTCAACATATTTACCCCGTTTTCCTTGTGTGTGTGTGTGTGTGTGTGTGTGTCCCCTTTTTGACAGTGGGTTATATGCACAATATTCCCCAAACATTTCTGGGTGCATCTCCCACATATATGGGCATTTTTTTCTTTCACAGTCAAACACTGTCCACAATGTAATTGTAGTCACAATTTATTCCATTTTATTATAATTAGTTTTATCCATTTAGTTTGGTTATCATAAGAAACACTCCAGAGATGGCGGCGCAGACCTGTAACCCCGGCCTTTGAGGCCAGCCCAAGCTATATAGCAAGATCCTGTCTTAAGTAAATAAAGAGAAATGGACACCAGTCATTTATGCATGCAGAGTGCACACTCTCACCACAGCCCATGACTGCACAATGTGCGTGTTTTCTATTTACCTGTGAACTGCGTAACACCTATCACCACCATTTTATAGATGAAAAACATAAGCCTTGGAGAGTTCTAGACACATGCCAAAGACAGCGGTTTACTCTGGGTGCGTGGCTGATACTGAACAGCCAATGGGTGCCAAAGACAGCGGTTTACTCTGGGTGCGTGGCTGATACTGAACAGCCAATGGGTGACAGACCATGCTCTGAATCATGTCCTCCCAGAGACACAAGAAGTCATATGTCCTTAAAGATCACATAGCTGGGAATTCTGCAACACAGAAGATAGAAGTAAAACTTAGTTTTGAGAAAATTTTGCAGATTCCAGGTCTCGAGAGAATTTCCTGGGAAACAATGAAATGTAAACATTGGGCTGGAGATGGGCCGGTGCTTAAGAGCGCTGGCTCTTCCAGGGGACCCAGATTCAATTCCCAGCATGCCAGTCCACAACCGTTTGTAATTCCAGTTCTAGGCAACCTGATCTCCACAGGTATTAGGCAAGTGAGTGGCATGCAGATATGCACACCCACAGGTTTATGAGACCTCTAAACATTTGACAGGGGATGTTCAAGCACATCCCATGATGGACACATTTGTTGTTAGAGCTGAGGATACTGTGTCATGATGTTTTTTTTTTCTTTTCTTTATGGCAGTAGCATGAATGGTACCACATGTTTATCCTCTGTTCAGAAACTGACAAACTCGTTCCCTCAAGGGTAGCTGGATCTGGTCCTGGCCACGCTCAGCGCAGATGTGGTGCCACACAGGATCCATTGCTGGCGCATGAGTAAATGCGTATGGCTGTGCTCCACCATACACAAGACAGCCAGCTGTAGACTCACAGCATGGTCCAAAGTCTCCTCCCACAGCCAGCTACAAAAGCCTCATGCCATCGAGGAGACAGCCCGTGCTACTTATGATTGCAAGAAAGAAATAAAAGAAAGCTTGTGCTTCAATTTTAATCAATGCCCGACCTATAGTGTTACAGAAGGTGTTGACATGGTTTGTTTTCTTCACTGTTGGTTATGCTAAATGATGATTAGGAGGAAAGGGGCATACTGAAGGCTAATTTATAAGGAAGAACACGCCGCAGACGGACATTGGCAAGAGCTTCTGGGGCATAAGACAGGGTTTGAAGGGGCAGAGAAGGCTCAGAATCCCCGGATGTACTGACAGCCTCCCAGCTGGAAAGTCTCACTGGGGAGATACAGAGATAAGAAAGGAAGCAAAAGGAAAGAAACTAATATTAGAAAATTAAACTCATGAGTTTCTGTGAAGTGACATGCCTATTAAAATTTTTTCCGTCCAGTAACCATTGCTAGCGATGGCACAAAAGATAGCAGATCAGTCTTCACTTAGATTTGTAACAATCTAAAGTAACAGGACAGGAGCCTGGGTCTCTTGAATAAACTGCAGCTTTGTTGCTATAATTTACTAGTTATCGGGCACCGGAATAGCTCTGTGTGCATGTCTGTGTGTCCACACAGCAGATGTGTTAATGCACACACATGTGCATACAGCATTGTATGGAATGCAGACATACATAGTGTATATGCAATGTTTCTATTTCTGTATATAGAGAGTATATATAGAGGCATTTTTATGCCTATGTTTGCTATATAGAGAATAAAGACAATAAGTAGTATATTTGTAATAAATATCTACATTTGATTTCATTAAATCTTCACAGCAAGAGTTTAATTACGAGGCTTGGTAGCACACTTACCTAGCGTATATGAAGTCCTGAGTTGATCCCCAGTACTGTAGAAAATACAAAGTAAAAAAGGTGAAACCTCCCCAAAATTCAATGAAGTAAAGCTACTAACATATTTAAATGCACTTTTATCAATTGATAAAATTATGTTTATTATGTTTAGCATATGTGTAGATTATACGATGGTGAAATAACTACATGTCAGTTATGTGGATTAGCTCATATACGTACCACTCTTCTGTGGGGAGAGCACTGGAAATCCGCCCTCTTGGGCTAGAGAGCCGGCTCAGCAGCACGAGTGGGCACTGCTCCTGCAGAGGACCTGTTCGGTTCTCAGCACCCGCATCAGGAGCCTCACAACTGCTAGGGGACCTGATGGCCTCTTCTGTCTTCCACAGACACTGTGCCCACATGCACATACAGACACATATACATACAGAAAAATCTTACTTTCAGTAATCTTCAGAGTCGACACATGGGTATTCGCTGTCATCACGGGCTTAGTTTCCACGCTGCGAGGAAAAGTGAGATAACTTAGAAGGGGAATATTGGTGGTGCTGACGAGTTTTATGTGAACTCAACAGAAGCTAAAGTTGCCTGAAAGGAGGGAACCTCAACTGAGAAAATGCTTCCATAGGATCACGCTCTAGGCTAGCCTATGGCACATTTTCTTAATCAGTGATTGATGTAGGAAGGTCCAGTCCATGGCGGGTGGAGCTACCCCTAGTTGGTTGACCTTGGCGCTGTAAGAGAACAGGCTGGACAAGCCTCCATGGCCTCCACATCAGCTCCTGCCTCCAGGTTCCCATCCTACTTGAGTTCCTGTCTTGGCGTTCCTCAGAGGACTGCAACTTAAGGCACGTGAACCAAATACCCTCTTTCCTCTCCATGTTGCTTCTGGTCCTGGTGTTCATCACAACAACAGGAGCCCTAAGACACTGGGTTTGACCACACTTGCTGAAGTCCCCTTCAGAAGCACACCGCTAATAAGCTAACCTCTTTCCATATGCACTAGAATACGACCATCTCCCTACCAGTTGTGCCAAGCCTTCACAACAGAGATACAAACTATAACCATCACCATGTTGTGAAATAAACCTTTTAGATGTACTCTGATCTAATTTCATGTCCTTTGTCGAGCACTTCCCCAACCCCACCCAGCCAGCCCGACTAACCACTAACCTATCCACTGTTCTAGAACATCAGCCCTTTTAGTGTATACATGAGATCATGTGACATTATCTTCCTCCACTTGGCTCATTTCACTGAATAGCAAGTCCCACAGACTTATCCATATTGTTTCAAGTGGCAGGATTTCTTTCTTTTTAAAGACTGAATAATACTCCATTATGAATGTATACTACATTTCTTCTGTACTCCTCATCTCTTGATAGATACTTGAATAATCTCCTGTCTTGACTGGTGTGTGTGGGCAACTCTTCAGAATGCTAACTCCACTTCCTTTTGTATACGTAGTAAACAAACTGCAAGATCACATTTATAACTTTTTGAGGAACCACAACAATTTTGAGTATGTTTTTTCCACAGGGGCCATATGCAAATGTTTCTCCCCCACATTCTTAGTAGTGTTTGTTTTCCGTTGCTTTGGTAATAGCCATTCTGACAAGTGTGCGAGGATACAGATTTTAGCTTGCACTTCTTAGGTGGTTAGTGATAACGAGCATGTCCCCTGCGTACCTGGTAACACTTTGCATATCTTCTGTTGGGAAATATCTGTTCCGTTCCTTACCATTCCACTGCATTTACGTTTTGCATTTCTATGTTGTGCTGTTCGTCCTGCTGCTGTCCTGCAGGTGCACACTCTGGAGAGATGTCTTTCTCAACCACTCCCCCATCTTCATTTTTTACTCTCTCACTGAACCTTAATGCCACTTTAGGGAAATTGTTCACTAGCAATCTCTGGGATCCCAACTCTTGCCTTCCCAGTACCAGTTTTACAGACAAGTGCCATCATACCTGGCTTTTTAAAAGTCTATTTTTATTTTATGTGCATTGACATTTTGCCTGCATGTATGTCTGTGTGAGGCTGTCAGATTCCCTGGAACTGAAATTACAGAAAGTTGTGAGCTTCCATGTGGGTGCTGGGAATTGAACCCAGGTCCTCTGGAAGAACAAAATTCTGTTCCACCTGTCCTGCAGCCATTCAGTCAAAAAAAACACATGGAGGCTATATTAATTATAAACTATTTGACCTATTGCTCAGACTTATTACTAACTAGCTCTTACAACTTAAGGTAACCCATAATTCTTGTCTATGTTTGGCCGTGTGGCTTGGTACCTTTTCTCAGTAAGGCAGTCTCATCTTGCTTCCTTTGCGTCTGGCTGGTGACTGTGTCTCTGCCTTTCCTCTTCCCAGAATTCTCCTACTTCTGGTCGCCCCACCTATACTTTCTGCTTGGCTACTGGCTAATCAGCATGTTACCAGACTAACATGAGTGATAAATCTCTACAGTGTGCAAGAGCATTATCCCACAGCAGACAGCCAGTGCTCTCAACCGCAGAGCCATCTCTCCAGCCCCCCATACCTGACTTTTATGTGGGTGCTAGGAATCCAAACTCAGACTCCCATGCTTGCACAGATGCATTTGCGTGGTTTGTGTTCTTCATCTCCTTGAGATATTGCTCCTTATTGTATACGTGGCTTGAAAATATTCTCTACAGTTCTGCTGGTTGCTTCTTTCCCTGTTTATTGCTTCCTATTCAGATTTTTTCATAATTGTCCGAGTCATGTATAGAAAAGAAAGTTCTAGATCATAGGCATCTCTCAGTTGTGTGTCATTTAGGCCCCTTCTCGTGGAGGAACTTTACAGTCTGTGTCCATCGACTGGCACTTTGAGGAGGTGACTGCTTGTCAGTCTAGGATTATCTGAGGTTTCCTCACTACTGCATTTAGAATACATGGCAGAAGCCAGGCTGTGTATTGCTTGGGGTATCATGTCACATCTGCAGGGACCTGGTGTCCACGAGCCGATTATCGGGGTGTTAACATTGGTCATTTGGTTGAGATGACGTGTGCCACATTTCCAAGGCAAAGACTGTTTGCCTCTCTAATCAGTAAGTATCTTGGGAAGGTTCTTCACCACCCTCTCCCTTCCAGCTTTAACCTTTATGTAGTCCTTGGCAGCCTCTTATGGTGATGATGATTGCCAAACGCTTATCATATAATGCCACCAGCCCTGTTCGATTGGCTGGTGATATTTGCTTCACAGGTGAACTTGGCTTTCTCACTTCCTTATGCTGTGTGTACACATGCATTGAGTTACAGTGCTTTACTATCATTTATTTGAATGCTTAAATTAACCAAGCTTTAGCTAGCAGAACCCTGAGGCCTTTTAACAGCCCCGATGTTCTTTGTGCACCGTGTCATTGTGACTCTAAGAGTCCGAGTCCCTCCTGTCTTTTCCTGTCCCAGACATAGAATCAGCCAATTCTCCAATAAGTCTTAGGTCCTTTCTTTCTTTTTTTAAAATGGATGCTCATTGCTACATGAGTGTCATGTGCTTTCTCTTTACCATTTTTTCTTAATATGAATTGCGGCTGGTGAGTGCCTGTTACCCCAATACTTAAGAGATGGAAACAGGAGGATCAAGACTTTGAGACCAGCCTGAGTTACACAGTGAGACTCTATCTCAAACTACACCAGAGACAAATCATGCCATTCTTTTTTCTATCCGAGATGATGTATAAGTAACCTGAACATATAGTTACATAAACCAAGCAAGCAAGCAAACAAAAAATCTCCCTGTGTGCCCTCTAGAGCACACATGTGAGAAAACGTTCTTTATTAATGAGTGATCTAAACGTCAATGAGTTCACACCACTATACCATGTGACGTGATGAGGGGGCTCCCTGGCTGACCCCCTACCTATAATGAGCAAGTTTGGATATAAGAAAAATAAGGTAACATGTGATCAAGCACCACAGTTTCTCCCTCTACTTACTACTTGTCTACGTTTGACTCTATTCTTTATGTTTATATTTGAGACTATATTCTCTATATTTAAAACTATTTCTATATGTAATCACTGGATATTATATGCATGATAGATCTACCGTTAGTGAGGTGATGTTCCTGAACTAGTAAATATACTAGATAACATTTCAAGAACGAAAAAAGGGGGGAATGTAATTTTTTTCCCCCTCTATCTACCCAGTCCTCTTTTTTTTTTTTTTGTGATACTCAGTTCAAACCAGAAAACTTTTCCCTATTTCTACAGGACACAGAGCAAGATTCTGGGCTGTCTTCACGTCACCTATAAAACAGCCTTTCACACTTACAAAACCATGACAGGATGACTCAATACCTTGAAGTCTTTCTGGGAACCTTGGACACTGTTCACAAACTGTCAGTCATATGCTGTAGTCACTGTGACAATGACAAATGCCACCAGGAATTTCCAAGACCCTTCCTAGGTAGCAGTGCTAACTTCCTTGAGACCATGGGTTGACCTATATGAAGCAAAAGCATTTTCATCTCAGTTTCTTAGAAATGCAAACCTCATATGTTGCTCAGAGGCATTTAATTTTTAATATAGTCCTAGAATTTTATCTAATTCAGTGCATTTGCCTAGTTCCCACCTTACCTTCTGAATCAAAATGAGCCTTGTTGGTCTCTCTGCTTAAGAGGGGGGACAGCCGAGTTCACCGAGTCTCAGGAGAGCATGCAGCCTTCCTGCTGGCAAGCTTGTCATAACCAGTTAACCAGAAAGCACAAGGAATTGTGGGAGCCCTAACCAGGAGAATTCTCAGAAATGTCAACAGACAAAGCCTCCATTATAGATGAGAGGACTGAAAACAGAGAAGAATCATGGGGAGGAAGCATGGCCAAGATGCCAGAGACTTGGAAACCTAATTACGTTTAGAATGGAAGAGAATGATATCAGAGAAATCCTGGGGACTGGGAAGAACCTGAGAATGTAAAAACCACTTCCCTTTCTGGGTGGGTCCCTCTTTTCATAAGTGGGCAGTTTAGTGAGTTTCAAGGCAATCCCCCACCAAGTGGGATGTTCTAGCTGTAAATACTCCTGAGTTGTGCCCTTCACCCTGTACCTCGCCTTTTCTCTACTCTCTCTGCAATGATTTGGCCCTCTTGGTTCTGTAGACTCTGACAGACCTTTCCGAATTCTAACGTGGTCGCCATGTCCCTTGGGCATTCTAAACTATACTCTGCGCGTGACTCTGCTGTTCATGAGGAGAACAAACCTGACATGGCTCTTCTCTTGAGGAGCAAACAGGACACAGGAGGAATATATCCTCTGACCTCCATGTGCTTAGCGCTGTGGTCTAACCCAGGAGACCCCTTGGGCTCTGGAGCAGCCTGGATAGGCCACAGCTGATACCATTGCCTTCACACTGTGCAGAACTTGAGGGCTGCTGGAAGGGCAGCAAGAGATAGAATTTTAATAAGAATGAGAAGCCAGTGGTGGTGGCACATGCCTTTAACCCCAGCACTTCAGAAGCAGAAGCAGGCAGATCTCTGAGTTTGAGGCCAGCCTGGTCTACAAAGCAATTTCCAGGACAGCCAGGGCTACACAGAGAAACCCTGTCTTGAAAAACAAAAACAAACAAACAAACAAAAGAATAAGGTAGTGCCCCCAACAGTGGGACCCTTAATGTTAGTTTGCTTCTCCATCCTTCCCCAACATGACATGCTTAAGCAACTTCCTAATACTTAGCCCAGAAAGCTCAGGCTAAAAGTGGTTCCCTCCATGTTCTTGCTCTTCACTCATAGATAACCATGCAGGACTTCTACAGGGCACGGGCAAAGGCTGGGAAGATGCTCAGGGATAAAGTGCTTGCTCTGAAAGCGTGGAGTCATGAGTTTGAATCCCCAGAACCCATGTAAAGTCAGAGTAGTATGCATGTTTAACCATGTAGCAGCATGCATCTAAAATCCCAAGGGTCCTAAAATGAAATGGAAACAAGAATTCTGGGAGTCACAGGCCAGTGAACCTGGTGCATACAGCGGAACTAGGCAGCCATGAGCAAGAGACCCTGTGTCAAGATAAGAGGCTAAGTGGTCCTCTGAGCTCCACATGCACTATGGCATGCGTGCACCCACAAACATGTTTACACGCATCACACACATATATACACATATGGAATGTTTAAATTGCATGGACCAAACATAAACAAGGAGCTTATGCTTATTTGGATAAAAGGCAAAGGAAAACAAGAAGTGCTTTTCCGGGTTGCGGTGACTAACCTATCTACCAACGAATGCCACCATCTTGCTCGTCCCACATTTTGAGATGAGAATCAGCCTACTTTATTAATTTGAAGAGATGTGCCTGCCTATGGGTGTTCTTCAAGTACTCTATAATTTGAAAGTGTGTCCTGGCCATGCAAGCCCGGGAAATGCAGAACTAGGAAGGTTCATTCAACTTGTCAGATAAAGACATCAACATGGGAGTGTGACAGACATCTTCACTTTAATACCTGTTTTTTCTGTGTGTGGCTCACCTCAGATATTATATTCTGGTAGCCTGCGGTGGCTGTCCTCCTGTGAGTGACACTGCTGCCCTGTCCTGTAGATCCTGGGTGAGGCCTGCATAAGGAAAGTGGGTCAGCTAGGCTTGGTGCTCTAATCCCAGGACTACAGAGACAAGGGCAGGGAGACCAGGAGTTTCAAGCCAGCACTAGCCTGGGCCACATGAGACCCTGTTTCAAAAAAAAACAAGAGTTGCAGGGTGGTGGTACACTCCTTTAATCCCAGCACTCAGGAGGCAGAGGCAAGAGATCCTGAGAGTTCGAGGCCAGCCTGGTCTACAGAGCTAGTTCCAGGACAGCCAGGGCTACACAGAGAAACCCTGTCTCAAAATAAAACAGAAAACAAAAGCAAAACCAAAAAAGAGTACTTGCTATGTCTAAAGGCAAGAATCTTGCAGACCTAAGTCTTGGGGAATCTAGATATGACGCTGGGGTTAGGAAACACTGCCCTCTGCCATCAAGGGCAAACTGGAGAGCCCTCCATTCCAAGATCAGAATCTCTTGTAAAGAAGAGTGTGTAGCTGTGTGCTCTCCCACTGTTTCCCATTCCCGTTTGCTCTTCCAAAGTTATTGACTAGGTTGCTTATATTGGAAATAAGAGCTAGGGCCTAGGCGTGGTTCTGAGTCAAGCAGGGATCCAGCCTCTCCTCTCAGCCCTCCATTCCTTGTTGACATGGCAGCAGTGACCTGTGGGATGCTCCCGAAAGAAGAAAACATTTAGAGGATAGTGGCAGCTCAGCAGTCACTCAGAAAGCTGGCCTCTGTAGCCCCTCTTGGGATCGTCAAGGAAGAGGACAGTTTCTTCACAGATGCTCCAAGGTGAAGGTCCCAGTCGGAGGTGGTGAGGAAGGAGTATTGGGAGACATTTCCTGTGAGCCTTCTACCGGGAACTTATCCCCAGATCTGGTTGCCCAATGCCCACTTGCTACCCTTGAAATAAAAGGAGACACAAATAACATTCATTTGAGGAAGTGGCTTCTCCCATTGCCTCCATGGCAGTGAGAACGCTTTTGTGACCAGCTCAGTTTCCAGCCAACAACATGAAAGCATCTCTTCATGTCAACACCTGCAGGCTTCTCAGGTGAGTGGACTCACACTCACCTGCATGAAAACCCAGATGCTTGCCAGGGCATCCTGACCCCACATTGCTGGTGGGGACACTTGACAGTTGGCCCATGGGTGCTCACAGTCTGCACAGGCTTCTCTGTGAAAGGTCAGAGTCTTCCCAGACGGTCCGGCCTGCTCTGGTGTTTCAGGCTGCCCTCTTGAGGACTTGAGCCTGTCACACCCATCCACAGGCCATGTCACTGACAGTCAGGACAGCAAGTGACCACATTCATAGCCAAGTCCAAAGCATTATCTTGATGTTGTTATTCCCACCCCCAACCTTTGGCTGTGTCGTTCAAGGCTCACTCACTTCTAGGGGCCTCAGTTCTTCCTCAGTCTCCCCACCCCTCACTGCCCTGACGCACAGCACAGAAGAACAAAACTATTTAATACCTGCAGATTTCTCATGGCGTGACTATGAGGATTAAATAAAATAACACATGTGAAACACGGTGTAGGTGCTGGGAGATGCTGTCCCCGATACATACTGATTGTTCAGAGCGTGAAGCTGTGAACATTCCTCCAGGAGCTAGCACATAGACTCTGAACATTGGTGCACCGCCTCAGCAGAAGCAGCTTGGCTTTGGAAATTTGAACACACACCTATGTTCAGATCCTGATTCTCTAGAGTACAAAACAGGTGACCTTGGAGAAAGAAGTCATCCTTTAAGACCCAGTTTTACAGCCAGGTGTGGTGGTCCATGCCTCTAATTTATCCTAGCACTTGCGAGGAAGAGGCATGAGGATTAGGAGTTCAAAGCCAGCCTTGGCTATATAGCAAGTTTGACCTCTTAGGAACCTTGGATTCCCTTCTTATGACATTAGTAAAACAATATCACACGCACATACACACACACACACACCAGACATACAAAAGAACATAAAATTTAATACTTTGAGACTGTCTCGAAAACCAAAACAACACCCTCCCCCATCTGACCAGTTTGGCTTGTGATGGAAAGTAATACTAGATTTATGGTGAATTATATGAACCTGTGTGCACATACACACACAAATTATAGCTGGCCTATAAAAATGGCAATTTCATATATCTCACCCTTTGGTGCCTACTTTATAGTATTGTTTATAAGAGCTGACCGTGATGTGTGGGAAATGCTCACACTATCTGCATTGCAGTCTTCAGGGTGACTTTGGAAACTAGTGCAGTGATGTAGGTGATAGATGCCAAGGGAGCCATCGGGCGTGCAAAGAAGCAGCAAAGTGAGGGTGCACATGCATGTGTGCGCAAGTGTGTGCATGTGTGTGCATGTGTGCGCAAGTGTGTGCATGTGTGTGCGTGTGAGTGTGTGTGTGTAAATGACAAAGCAGGCGACCTCAGGTCTCTGGCATGGGGCATGTGTGGATAGTGGCAGTGTTCACTGCAAATCAAACACAGGAGGAATAGATTTGAAGGGGAAGATGAGTCCATTTGTATGTGCCACATGTCGTGATGAGTCTGCAGCACAGGGCAACACTGTCCTGGAAAGAGTCCCCTGTATCCAGGGAGACTTTAACAGGGCGTGAGTAGTCCCCAGGCTTAGCATTCAAAGCCACGTGAATGTTAGTCTACCATCCTGGACACAGTTTGACGGAACTGAAGAGATGAGATGGCAGCCAGGTTCTAAGAGGTATCAGTCAAGTCCTGCTCTTGCATGTAAAGAAGTGGAAGGCAGGAGAGCGCAGGCAGAAGACTCTTGACATGTCATGATAGTGGCCCTGCCCTCGGGAGTTAGCAGTTCTCATGGGGCTGGGAGGACCTGCTAGCCACAAAGCCCACGGGTGGAGCTATTCCTTACCTCATCGCGTCCCATTTCAGCTATGCGCATGAGTGTGCGTAGTTTTGTGACTTAAACTGCCAGAACATTGAGATGGAGGGCAGCTGGATGGAGTGTTACAAAGCACGACATTGATCAGTTTAATGTGTGGATTACGGAAGGAATGCAGGAGACATGGGAATGCAGGGTTAGGCGGGAGTGATCTCAAGTGCTCTTGACTGTAATGAAGTTGTATATACTTGGAAGTGAACTAAAGATTATTTAGCCAGTTCGTTAGCAGGAAATCCTCACAATTGGAAAAATGGCTTTAGCTGGAGGCAGATCTCACTCAGTAGTTGAGTGTTGGGTTCGGAATTGGTGTTGCTGAGAAGCTTTCTGTTATTTCACAGGAGAGCAAGGGACTCATGAGACTAGGAACCAGACTGGGAGCTTGAACGCTGGAGGGAATGGTCCTCAGGGTGTAGGAAACATGAGCTTGACATCACGAGGACCCAGCCGTGACAGTAGACAGGTCTTAATCGTTGATGGGATAGCCCAGGCATGTACTTAGACCCCAGCCAAGGTGGTTGGGATGCACCTCCAATGAGAACCCAAGGAATGTTGAGGAAACCAAGGAAGGCTAGAACAAATCAGAACAGAACTGTGTTAGGAAAATGCTAGCTAGTACTGGATTATTCTTGAACTGTTGGGAGCAGCCATCACTCTTGCGTTGGACAGACAAGGATGCTGACATCTGGAAGCTCAACAGCAGGGGTAGGTCCAGCCAGCAGTGCAGCAGCTTGGATGTGGTTTAAGCCTGTGCCCCAAGAGTGGTGCGTTGGGAGCTTGGTCCCAGCGTTACACTGCTGGGAGGTGCTGGACCTTTAAGAGGGTGGACCTGGTCAAAAGACCACGTGCTACAGAGTGAGTTCCTGAGTCACTCCTGGGATTCCTTTATGGTCATGTGATCTTTCCCTCTTGAATATGATGCTATCTGATACAAAACCTTCACCAGAGCTTATGTGGTACCCCCTGAGCCCCTGTAAGCCACATAAACCAGTTTTCTTCACAGACTACCCAGTAGACAGGAACGGAAATAGACAAGTTTTCCTAGAAAGTGTCAGTACTGAAATTTGAATTACCACCTACCAAAGCCTTGTAAAAACAAGTCTGTAGTCCTTGTCCCCCAACAGGTACTCAGAAACATGACTGGGGACACGGGGAAGTGTCAGGAGCACCAGGCAGGGCTGACCACAGGGCAGATGTCCTCCATCCTTTGAGGTGCAGTATGAGGGGGCTGATGTTGAGGAGGCCCTCGGGGAAAACAGACAAACACAAAATAACTGTCTGTTTTGCTAGTTATTTGAAAGTCCTGGGCAAGTCTCCATGCCTCTTGGCCTTGGGTTCTCTGTTCATAAAGTTTGCACACGGGCACAAATGCACACTCGCGTGCAGTGTGATTTTCTTCCTGAGCCTTGAAGGGCTGAGTGTGAAGGGACAGACAGTTGGATGCACGCGGCAAAGTGGAAGGAAGAGACCTGTTTGGGGGGTTGCAAACCAGGACAGCACTGTGCTGTGCATGCTGGGTAGGAACTCGGCAAGCAAGGAGGAGCCGAGGGACCAGTAGAAGCCATGGACAAGCACACATGAAGGAATGAAAGGGGATGGGACAGGGTGGGGAATGGGGCTGCTGGGGTGGGTGAGTCGGGGTTGCCCGCCAAAGGAGGGCTCCTCCGTGTGAGCATGTCACACACGTGTGGCCAGCAACAACCTGAGGGAATCCTTAGTGTCGCTTCTTTTAAACCAACACTCATCTGTAATGAAACCACAGGACACTTTTTTTCTCATTTAAAAATTTTAATTTAGGATTTCCGAACTGGAATCCTTCCAGAGTCCGTTACGGTGTCAGGCACCGCCTTTCCACGTGGTCCATGGCCCCCTAAAGTCAGAGCTGAAGGTGTCAGGAACTACACACCAGAACAAGCTATCCTGCTTCCCGGTTTAAAATCCAGGGCTCGTCCTTGCCAGACAGCCCCTCGTGTTTTCTTTTCAGATTGGGAGAGTTACTGTATCAAAATTAATTTTCTTGAGGAAATATTGAGGAATGAGGTTACAGACACTGAAATTAACTTCGTGGCAAGGGCTGATGATCAGTTCAGGATGACTTGGTGGAAGGGCCCCTCCCCCACTTCTTCCCAGTGATACCTGCTCTTTCCCATAGTCCCTCAATCTGTACCTGGAACAGCACCATCTCCATGACTACTGAAGCCCTAAACCCTGAGCTCTTCCTTCCTCCACCTCTCCATATCCATCTGGTTCCTAGCAACCTGCCTCTTCTCTTTCCCACCCCCCTGCCCCTGTTCAGGCCTTCAGGGTTCCTGTGACCATGACATCTTCTTATATCGGTCTCAGACCTCCTATGTGGCAGTTCTCGTGGGGGTCGCCATCCATCTCCTGCTGAAAATCTATAAGTTGTCTGCAGGTCAGCTCAGAAGATGGATGCCTCGCGATATTTGTGCCCTTTTCTGACTCCAGTTCTGGGGTGTACCCTTCTTCATTTCCCAAGATGATCTGCTCTGTGCAGCCATCATCACCTGGTGACCACACCTCTCTCCCGAACTCTAGACTCATGTCCAAGCATGGGGACTGGAATGAGAATGTCCCCCATAGGCTCTGTGTTTAAACAACTTGGTCCCCAGCTGGTGGCACTGTTCAGGGAGGTTTAAGAGGTGCAGCCTTGCTGGAAGAATGTGTCACTAGGTTTGGGGAGTTGAAAGACCCACACCATTTCTAGTTAGTGCTCCCAGCTTCCTGCTTGTGGTTTAAGGTCTGAGCTTTTGGCTTTGCTACTTCAGTCACCATGAACTCTTATCCCCCCAGGAGCCATTAACCAAAATAACCTTTCTGTAAGCTGCATTGGCCATGGTGTTTTATCACAGTGGCAAAGAAGTCACTAAAACACCGACTGACAAGCACTCCCAGCTGTGTGTCCTTTGGTCCCTCTACCTGGCTCATCACCTTGCCCTGCCTCCCACTCCCCACTCCCTGCTAAATCTTCCCTGCTCTTAGTTCCCTAGCCCATATGCCCCTCGCCCTAGTCCAAGAGTAGTTTCTCGTCATTGTAACGAAACACTTGATCTAAACAACTGAAAGGAGGGAGGACCTGGTGCAGTTTTAGACTGTTAGGGGTTTAGGCCCATGATTGTCTGGCTCTACTGCTGTGGGCCTGGGGTGAGGTAAACATGGCGGAGGGCAGGAGGGGAAACAGCTCACCTCATGTGGGTGGGCAGCAGAGAGGTGACAAGAAGGGGTCTCAGAGACCAACGTCCCCCACTAGCCTCCACTCCCATAGGGCCCCACCTCCCACTAGTCTATCCCAACTATTTTTAAACTTTTTTTAAATGGTTCAATTCTATGTATTCGTGTGTGGGAGCATGTGCATGTGAGCAAGCACCTGTTGGAAGAGGTTGGATCCCCGAGCCAGAGTTATGGGCAGCTGCGAGCCTCCTGACATAGGTGCTGGGAACCCAGCTCTGGCTCTGCAAAAACAGCATGAGCTCCACACTGCTGAGCCTTCGCTCCAGCTTGTCCATTCATATTCTGAGTTCATCAGTGGGATAATCTGCTGATAAAGGCAGAGCCTCAGTCTGCAGGGTCTCACTTGGGAATACTGCATACATTGGAGGAGGAGCCGCTGTGACAGGAGGCTTTGGGAGCAAGCAGTTCCTATCTAAAGTGTCACGCACTGGGTCTGTGTATTTTGCTCAACCTTCCTCCTTCCCTCCAGTTCCACTGTCTTGTTGCAGCATTTTCTCTCAGTCCTTGAACATCTGACCCAGAACATTTTCTGTCCAGGGGCTGAAAGATCATTCCATGACACGTATCAATTCTTTTCTTCCTTCTCAAAAGCACGTTAGGAAGTCCCCACCTTTACACGGTATCACCCAAAGTCCCAGGAATGAAATTCAAGGTCCTTGCCAGTTAGGCTCACCTCTCCCACCAGAGTGTAATATATTCATTTTAGACATGGACTCTAGAATCTGACTGCCTAAGTTCTAACCCTGGTTTCCTCTCTAGTGGCTGTATTACTTTTGGCAGTTTAATAGACATCTCTACCTCCTCCCCTCCATTTTCTGCCCAATAAAATAAGATTTTTGTTAGGATTAAATGTGAGGAAATGTGTAGAACAGTGCCTGACCAATAGCATCATGAGCTGTTCACTCACCCCTGTTGATGTCATGAGTGGGACCCTTGTGTAGATTGCCATTGGGTCTCCCTCACCTGTGTGTGCTGACACTGGTCCTCTCTCACCTGTGTGTGCTGACGTTGTCCTCTCTCACCTGTGTGTGCTGACATTGTCCTCTCTCACCTGTGTGTGCTGACACTGGTCCTCTCTCACCTGTGTGTGCTGACGTTGTCCTCTCTCACCTGTGTGTGCTGATGTTGTCCTCTCTCACCTGTGTGTGCTGACGTTGTCCTCTCTCACCTGTGTGTGCTGACGTTGTCCTCTCTCACCTGTGTGTGCTGACGTTGTCCTCTCTGACCTGTGTGTGCTGACGTTGTCCTCTCTCACCTGTGTGTGCTGACGTTGTCCTCTCTCACCTGTGTGTGCTGACACTGGTCCTCTCTCACCTGTGTGTGCTGACGTTGTCCTCTCTCACCTGTGTGTGCTGACATTGTCCTCTCTCACCTGTGTGTGCTGACACTGGTCCTCTCTCACCTGTGTGTGCTGACGTTGTCCTCTCTCACCTGTGTGTGCTGATGTTGTCCTCTCTCACCTGTGTGTGCTGACGTTGTCCTCTCTCACCTGTGTGTGCTGACGTTGTCCTCTCTGACCTGTGTGTGCTGACGTTGTCCTCTCTCACCTGTGTGTGCTGACGTTGTCCTCTCTCACCTGTGTGTGCTGACACTGGTCCTCTCTCACCTGTATGTGCTGACACTGGTCCTCTCTCACCTGTGTGTGCTGACGTTGTCCTCTCTCACCTGTGTGTGCTGACACTGGTCCTCTCTCACCTGTGTGTGCTGACACTGGTCCTCTCTCACCTGTGTGTGCTGATGTTGTCCTCTCTCACCTGTGTGTGCTGACGTTGTCCTCTCTCACCTGTGTGTGCTGACGTTGCTCTCACCTGTGTGTGCTGACGTTGTCCTCTCTCACCTGTATGTGCTGACATTGTCCTCTCTCACCTGTGTGTGCTGACACTGGTCCTCTCACCTGTGTGTGCTGACGTTGTCCTCTCTCACCTGTGTGTGCTGACGTTGCTCGCGCTCACCTGTGTGTGCTGACGTTGTCCTCTCTCACCTGTGTGTGCTGACGTTGTCCTCTCTCACCTGTGTGTGCTGACGTTGTCCTCTCTCACCTGTGAGTGCTGACGTTGTCCTCTCTCACCTGTGTGTGCTGACGTTGTCCTCTCACCTGTGTGTGCTGACACTGGTCCTCTCTCACCTGTGTGTGCTGACGTTGTCCTCTCTCACCTGTGTGTGCTGATGTTGTCCTCTCTCACCTGTGTGTGCTGACACTGGTCCTCTCTCACCTGTGTGTGCTGACGTTGTCCTCTCTCACCTGTGTGTGCTGACGTTGTCCTCTCTCACCTGTATGTGCTGACGTTGTCCTCTCTCACCTGTGTGTGCTGACGTTGTCCTCTCTCACCTGTGTGTGCTGACGTTGTCCTCTCTCACCTGTGTGTGCTGACGTTGTCCTCTCTCACCTGTGTGTGCTGACACTGGTCCTCTCTCACCTGTGTGTGCTGACGTTGTCCTCTCTCACCTGTGTGTGCTGACGTTGTCCTCTCTCACCTGTGTGTGCTGACACTGGTCCTCTCTCACCTGTGTGTGCTGACGTTGTCCTCTCTCACCTGTGTGTGCTGACGTTGTCCTCTCTCACCTGTGTGTGCTGACGTTGTCCTCTCTCACCTGTGTGTGCTGACGTTGTCCTCTCTCACCTGTGTGTGCTGACACTGGTCCTCTCTCACCTGTGTGTGCTGACGTTGTCCTCTCTCACCTGTGTGTGCTGACGTTGTCCTCTCTCACCTCTGTGTGCTGACGTTGTCCTCTCTCACCTGTGTGTGCTGACGTTGTCCTCTCTCACCTGTGTGTGCTGACGTTGTCCTCTCTCACCTGTGTGTGCTGACACTGGTCCTCTCTCACCTGTGTGTGCTGACGTTGTCCTCTCTCACCTGTGTGTGCTGACGTTGTCCTCTCTCACCTGTGTGTGCTGACGTTGTCCTCTCTCACCTGTGTGTGCTGACGTTGTCCTCTCTCACCTGTGTGTGCTGACACTGGTCCTCTCTCACCTGTGTGTGCTGATGTTGTCCTCTCTCACCTGTGTGTGCTGACGTTGTCCTCTCTCACCTGTGTGTGCTGACGTTGTCCTCTCTCACCTGTGTGTGCTGACGTTGTCCTCTCTCACCTGTGTGTGCTGACACTGGTCCTCTCTCACCTGTGTGTGCTGATGTTGTCCTCTCTCACCTGTGTGTGCTGACGTTGTCCTCTCTCACCTGTGTGCTGACACTGGTCCTCTCTCACCTGTGTGTGCTGACGTTGTCCTCTCTCACCTGTATGTGCTGACGTTGTCCTCTCTCACCTGTGTGTGCTGACGTTGTCCTCTCTCACCTGTGTGTGCTGACGTTGTCCTCTCTCACCTGTGTGTGCTGACACTGGTCCTCTCTCACCTGTGAGTGCTGACACTGGTCCTCTCTCACCTGTGTGTGCTGACATTGTCCTCTCTCACCTGTGTGTGCTGACACTGGTCCTCTCTCACCTGTGTGTGCTGACACTGGTCCTCTCTCACCTGTGTGTGCTGACACTGGTCCTCTCTCACCTGTGTGTGCTGACACTGGTCCTCTCTCACCTGTGTGTGCTGACGTTGTCCTCTCTCACCTGTGTGTGCTGACACTGGTCCTCTCTCACCTGTGTGTGCTGACGTTGTCCTCTCTCACCTGTGTGTGCTGACGTTGTCCTCTCTCACCTGTGTGTGCTGACGTTGTCCTCTCTCACCTGTGTGTGCTGACGTTGTCCTCTCTCACCTGTGTGTGCTGACACTGGTCCTCTCTCACCTGTGTGTGCTGATGTTGTCCTCTCTCACCTGTGTGTGCTGACGTTGTCCTCTCTCACCTGTGTGTGCTGACGTTGTCCTCTCTCACCTGTGTGTGCTGACGTTGTCCTCTCTCACCTGTGTGTGCTGACACTGGTCCTCTCTCACCTGTGTGTGCTGATGTTGTCCTCTCTCACCTGTGTGTGCTGACGTTGTCCTCTCTCACCTGTGTGCTGACACTGGTCCTCTCTCACCTGTGTGTGCTGACGTTGTCCTCTCTCACCTGTATGTGCTGACGTTGTCCTCTCTCACCTGTGTGTGCTGACGTTGTCCTCTCTCACCTGTGTGTGCTGACGTTGTCCTCTCTCACCTGTGTGTGCTGACACTGGTCCTCTCTCACCTGTGAGTGCTGACACTGGTCCTCTCTCACCTGTGTGTGCTGACATTGTCCTCTCTCACCTGTGTGTGCTGACACTGGTCCTCTCTCACCTGTGTGTGCTGACACTGGTCCTCTCTCACCTGTGTGTGCTGACACTGGTCCTCTCTCACCTGTGTGTGCTGACACTGGTCCTCTCTCACCTGTGTGTGCTGACACTGGTCCTCTCTCACCTGTGTGTGCTGACGTTGTCCTCTCTCACCTGTGTGTGCTGACACTGGTCCTCTCTCACCTGTGTGTGCTGACACTGGTCCTCTCTCACCTGTGTGTGCTGACATTGTCCTCTCTCACCTGTGTGTGCTGACACTGGTCCTCTCTCACCTGTGTGTGCTGACACTGGTCCTCTCTCACCTGTGTGTGCTGACGTTGTCCTCTCTCACCTGTGTGTGCTGACACTGGTCCTCTCTCACCTGTGTGTGCTGACACTGGTCCTCTCTCACCTGTGTGTGCTGATGTTGTCCTCTCTCACCTGTGTGTGCTGACACTGGTCCTCTCTCACCTGTATGTGCTGACGTTGTCCTCTCTCACCTGTGTGTGCTGACGTTGTCCTCTCTCACCTGTGTGTGCTGACGTTGTCCTCTCTCACCTGTGTGTGCTGACGTTGTCCTCTCTCACCTGTGTGTGCTGATGTTGTCCTCTCTCACCTGTGTGTGCTGATGTTGTCCTCTCTCACCTGTGTGTGCTGACACTGGTCCTCTCTCACCTGTGTGTGCTGACGTTGTCCTCTCTCACCTGTGTGTGCTGACGTTGTCCTCTCTCACCTGTGTGTGCTGACGTTGTCCTCTCTCACCTGTGTGTGCTGACACTGGTCCTCTCTCACCTGTGTGTGCTGACGTTGTCCTCTCTCACCTGTGTGTGCTGACGTTGTCCTCTCTCACCTGTGTGTGCTGACGTTGTCCTCTCTCACCTGTGTGTGCTGACGTTGTCCTCTCTCACCTGTGTGTGCTGACACTGGTCCTCTCTCACCTGTGTGTGCTGATGTTGTCCTCTCTCACCTGTGTGTGCTGACGTTGTCTTCTCTCACCTGTGTGTGCTGACGTTGTCCTCTCTCACCTGTGTGTGCTGACGTTGTCCTCTCTCACCTGTGTGTGCTGACACTGGTCCTCTCTCACCTGTGTGTGCTGATGTTGTCCTCTCTCACCTGTGTGTGCTGACGTTGTCCTCTCTCACCTGTGTGCTGACACTGGTCCTCTCTCACCTGTGTGTGCTGACGTTGTCCTCTCTCACCTGTATGTGCTGACGTTGTCCTCTCTCACCTGTGTGTGCTGACGTTGTCCTCTCTCACCTGTGTGTGCTGACGTTGTCCTCTCTCACCTGTGTGTGCTGACGTTGTCCTCTCTCACCTGTGTGTGCTCACACTGGTCCTCTCTCACCTGTGTGTGCTGACACTGGTCCTCTCTCACCTGTGTGTGCTGACGTTGTCCTCTCTCACCTGTGTGTGCTGACGTTGTCCTCTCTCACCTGTGTGTGCTGACGTTGTCCTCTCTCACCTGTGTGTGCTGACGTTGTCCTCTCTCACCTGTGTGTGCTGACACTGGTCCTCTCTCACCTGTGAGTGCTGACACTGGTCCTCTCTCACCTGTGTGTGCTGACATTGTCCTCTCTCACCTGTGTGTGCTGACACTGGTCCTCTCTCACCTGTGTGTGCTGACACTGGTCCTCTCTCACCTGTGTGTGCTGACACTGGTCCTCTCTCACCTGTGTGTGCTGACACTGGTCCTCTCTCACCTGTGTGTGCTGACACTGGTCCTCTCTCACCTGTGTGTGCTGACGTTGTCCTCTCTCACCTGTGTGTGCTGACGTTGTCCTCTCTCACCTGTGTGTGCTGATGTTGTCCTCTCTCACCTGTGTGTGCTGATGTTGTCCTCTCTCACCTGTGTGTGCTGACACTGGTCCTCTCTCACCTGTATGTGCTGACGTTGTCCTCTCTCACCTGTGTGTGCTGACGTTGTCCTCTCTCACCTGTGTGTGCTGACGTTGTCCTCTCTCACCTGTGTGTGCTGACGTTGTCCTCTCTCACCTGTGTGTGCTGATGTTGTCCTCTCTCACCTGTGTGTGCTGATGTTGTCCTCTCTCACCTGTGTGTGCTGACGTTGTCCTCTCTCACCTGTGTGTGCTGACGTTGTCCTCTCTCACCTGTGTGTGCTGACACTGGTCCTCTCTCACCTGTATGTGCTGACGTTGTCCTCTCTCACCTGTGTGTGCTGACGTTGTCCTCTCTCACCTGTGTGTGCTGACGTTGTCCTCTCTCACCTGTGTGTGCTGACGTTGTCCTCTCTCACCTGTGTGTGCTGACGTTGTCCTCTCTCACCTGTGTGTGCTGACACTGGTCCTCTCTCACCTGTGTGTGCTGACGTTGTCCTCTCTCACCTGTGTGTGCTGACGTTGTCCTCTCTCACCTGTGTGTGCTGACATTGTCCTCTCTCACCTGTGTGTGCTGACGTTGTTCTCTCTCACCTGTGTGTGCTGACGTTGTCCTCTCTCACCTGTGTGTGCTGACGTTGTTCTCTCTCACCTGTGTGTGCTGACGTTGTCCTCTCTCACCTGTGTGTGCTGACGTTGTCCTCTCTCACCTGTGTGTGCTGACACTGGTCCTCTCTCACCTGTGTGTGCTGACATTGTCCTCTCTCACCTGTGTGTGCTGACGTTGTCCTCTCTCACCTGTGTGTGCTGACGTTGTCCTCTCTCACCTGTGTGTGCTGACACTGGTCCTCTCTCACCTGTGTGTGCTGACGTTGTCCTCTCTCACCTGTGTGTGCTGACGTTGTCCTCTCTCACCTGTGTGTGCTGACGTTGTTCTCTCTCACCTGTGTGTGCTGACACTGGTCCTCTCTCACCTGTGTGTGCTGACACTGGTCCTCTCTCACCTGTGTGTGCTGACACTGGTCCTCTCTCACCTGTATGTGCTGACGTTGTCCTCTCTCACCTGTGTGTGCTGACGTTGTCCTCTCTCACCTGTGTGTGCTGACGTTGTCCTCTCTCACCTGTGTGTGCTGACGTTGTCCTCTCTCACCTGTGTGTGCTGACGTTGTCCTCTCTCACCTGTGTGTGCTGACGTTGTCCTCTCTCACCTGTGTGTGCTGACACTGGTCCTCTCTCACCTGTGTGTGCTGACACTGGTCCTCTCTCACCTGTGTGTGCTGACACTGGTCCTCTCTCACCTGTGTGCTGACGTTGTCCTCTCTCACCTGTGTGTGCTGACGTTGTCCTCTCTCACCTGTGTGTGCTGACGTTGTCCTCTCTCACCTGTGTGTGCTGACACTGGTCCTCTCTCACCTGTGTGTGCTGACGTTGTCCTCTCTCACCTGTGTGTGCTGACGTTGTCCTCTCTCACCTGTGTGTGCTGACACTGGTCCTCTCTCACCTGTGTGTGCTGACGTTGTCCTCTCTCACCTGTGTGTGCTGACGTTGTCCTCTCTCACCTATGTGTGCTGACGTTGTCCTCTCTCACCTGTGTGTGCTGACGTTGTCCTCTCTCACCTGTGTGTGCTGACACTGGTCCTCTCTCACCTGTGTGTGCTGACACTGGTCCTCTCTCACCTGTGTGTGCTGACGTTGTCCTCTCTCACCTGTGTGTGCTGACACTGGTCCTCTCTCACCTGTGTGTGCTGACGTTGTCCTCTCTCACCTGTGTGTGCTGACACTGGTCCTCTCTCACCTGTGTGTGCTGACGTTGTCCTCTCTCACCTGTGTGTGCTGACGTTGTCCTCTCTCACCTGTGTGTGCTGACGTTGTCCTCTCTCACCTGTGTGTGCTGACGTTGTCCTCTCTCACCTGTGTGTGCTGACACTGGTCCTCTCTCACCTGTGTGTGCTGACGTTGTCCTCTCTGACCTGTGTGTGCTGACGTTGTCCTCTCTCACCTGTGTGTGCTGACACTGGTCCTCTCTCACCTGTGTGTGCTGACGTTGTCCTCTCTCACCTGTGTGTGCTGACGTTGTCCTCTCTCACCTGTGTGTGCTGACGTTGTCCTCTCTCACCTGTGTGTGCTGACGTTGTCCTCTCTCACCTGTGTGTGCTGACGTTGTCCTCTCTCACCTGTGTGTGCTGACGTTGTCCTCTCTCACCTGTGTGTGCTGACGTTGTCCTCTCTCACCTGTGTGTGCTGACGTTGTCCTCTCACCTGTGTGTGCTGACACTGGTCCTCTCTCACCTGTGTGTGCTGACGTTGTCCTCTCTCACCTGTGTGTGCTGACGTTGTCCTCTCTCACCTGTGTGTGCTGACGTTGTCCTCTCTCACCTGTGTGTGCTGACACTGGTCCTCTCTCACCTGTGTGTGCTGACGTTGTCCTCTCTGACCTGTGTGTGCTGACGTTGTCCTCTCTCACCTGTGTGTGCTGACACTGGTCCTCTCTCACCTGTGTGTGCTGACGTTGTCCTCTCTCACCTGTGTGTGCTGACGTTGTCCTCTCTCACCTGTGTGTGCTGACACTGGTCCTCTCTCACCTGTATGTGCTGACACTGGTCCTCTCTCACCTGTGTGTGCTGACGTTGTCCTCTCTCACCTGTGTGTGCTGACGTTGTCCTCTCTCACCTGTGTGTGCTGACGTTGTCCTCTCTCACCTGTGTGTGCTGACGTTGTCCTCTCTCACCTGTGTGTGCTGACACTGGTCCTCTCTCACCTGTGTGTGCTGACGTTGTCCTCTCTCACCTGTGTGTGCTGACACTGGTCCTCTCTCACCTGTGTGTGCTGACACTGGTCCTCTCTCACCTGTGTGTGCTGACGTTGTCCTCTCTCACCTGTGTGTGCTGACGTTGTCCTCTCTCACCTGTGTGTGCTGACGTTGTCTTCTCTCACCTGTGTGTGCTGACATTGTCCTCTCTCACCTGTGTGTGCTGACGTTGTCCTCTCTCACCTGTGTGTGCTGACGTTGTCCTCTCTCACCTGTGTGTGCTGACGTTGTCCTCTCTCACCTGTGTGTGCTGACGTTGTCCTCTCTCACCTGTGTGTGCTGACGTTGTCCTCTCTCACCTGTGTGTGCTGACGTTGTCCTCTCTCACCTGTGTGTGCTGACGTTGTCCTCTCTCACCTGTGTGTGCTGACACTGGTCCTCTCTCACCTGTGTGTGCTGACGTTGTCCTCTCTCACCTGTGTGTGCTGACGTTGTCCTCTCTCACCTGTGTGTGCTGACACTGGTCCTCTCTCACCTGTGTGTGCTGACGTTGTCCTCTCTCACCTGTGTGTGCTGACGTTGTCCTCTCTCACCTGTGTGTGCTGACGTTGTCCTCTCTCACCTGTGTGTGCTGACGTTGTCCTCTCTCACCTGTGTGTGCTGACGTTGTCCTCTCTCACCTGTGTGTGCTGACACAGGTCCTCTCTCACCTGTGTGTGCTGACGTTGTCCTCTCTCACCTGTGTGTGCTGACGTTGTCCTCTCTCACCTGTGTGCTGACACTGGTCCTCTCTCACCTGTGTGTGCTGACGTTGTCCTCTCTCACCTGTGTGTGCTGACGTTGTCCTCTCTCACCTGTGTGTGCTGACACTGGTCCTCTCTCACCTGTGTGTGCTGACACAGGTCCTCTCTCACCTGTGTGTGCTGACACTGGTCCTCTCTCACCTGTGTGTGCTGACACTGGTCCTCTCTCACCTGTGTGTGCTGACACTGGTCCTCTCTCACCTGTGTGTGCTGACGTTGTCCTCTCTCACCTGTGTGTGCTGACGTTGTCCTCTCTCACCTGTGTGTGCTGACGTTGTCCTCTCTCACCTGTGTGTGCTGACGTGGTCCTCTCTCACCTGTGTGTGCTGACGTTGTCCTCTCTCACCTGTGTGTGCTGACGTTGTCCTCTCTCACCTGTGTGTGCTGATGTTGTCCTCTCTCACCTGTGTGTGCTGACACTGGTCCTCTCTCACCTGTATGTGCTGACGTTGTCCTCTCTCACCTGTGTGTGCTGACGTTGTCCTCTCTCACCTGTGTGTGCTGACGTTGTCCTCTCTCACCTGTGTGTGCTGACACTGGTCCTCTCTCACCTGTGTGTGCTGACGTTGTCCTCTCTCACCTGTGTGTGCTGACACTGGTCCTCTCTCACCTGTGTGTGCTGACACTGGTCCTCTCTCACCTGTGTGTGCTGACACAGGTCCTCTCTCACCTGTGTGTGCTGACGTTGTCCTCTCTCACCTGTGTGTGCTGACACTGGTCCTCTCTCACTTGTGTGTGCTGACGTTGTCCTCTCTCACCTGTGTGTGCTGACGTTGTCCTCTCTCACCTGTGTGTGCTGACACAGGTCGTCTCTCACCTGTGTGTGCTGACACTGGTCCTCTCTCACCTGTGTGTGCTGACACTGGTCCTCTCTCACCTGTGTGTGCTGACATTGTCCTCTCTCACCTGTATATGCTGACGTCCTCTCTCACCTGTATGTGCTGACACTGGTCCTCTCTCACCTGTGTGTGCTGACGTTGTCTTCTCTCACCTGTGTGTGCTGACATTGTCCTCTCTCACCTGTGTGTGCTGACGTTGTCCTCTCTCACCTGTGTGTGCTGACGTTGTCCTCTCTCACCTGTGTGTGCTGACGTTGTCCTCTCTCACCTGTGTGTGCTGACGTTGTCCTCTCTCACCTGTGTGTGCTGACGTTGTCCTCTCTCACCTGGGTGTGCTGACGTTGCTCGCACTCACTTGCTATTCTCCAACATTGGCCGTCTCCTAAATGTCACCTACTTTCTCCTGTTTTGTCGTTTGATTAAGTTCTTTGCAGCTACCTCAGTCCACCTCCCTGTTTGCCCTTCTGATGGCCCATGTGCCCTCCCTGTCTGTCCTTGGTCACCTAAGTATCAACTGCCCTCAGTCTTAGCTGGCCTCAGAAATCATCTTGTATATCAAGTGTTGGAATTACCACAAGACTGGGTCCCTGTGACCTACCCAATGTTCATTTTGTTACATCTATTTTGTCTGTCAAAGCCTTGTTTGTCCTGAAGATGCACAGCCTGTGCCTATGGCACCAAGGGCCTGGGTTATGACGGAATGCAGATCCTCTGGTACGACAAAGCATGGCTCTCACTAGCTTTGACATCCCTGGTGTCATTGTAAATCAGAAGTCCCTATGCCTGCTCTCAATACTTCCTTGTGGCTTCCTAGTCCAACTGCTGAATCCCTCCAATACTGCAGCTTGCTTCTCCCACCTACCCGGCCTGATGGCCCCAAACACATCCTGAGTCTCTTGCCCACACCCTGCTGTCGCATCCTGCGTTCTGGTGGTGACACACGGCATGACCTCCCAGTGTGGGTAATGTAACTTACATGTTTGTGACACAGCCTCCAACAGAGGCGATGTCAAGATAAACCCTGCTCAGCAGGTGTCAGCTAGCTGGATCCCGGGACTGGCTAATCCTAATAAGCCCCTGATTCTACAGGGGAGCACAGAAGAGCACAGAGGTCCGGTGATTTTCCATGGCCATACGACAGTTAGAAATGACCTGGAAACATTTAACATAAATCCACCAAAGACTAGAGTAATATGCAGAAAAGTTCACCAGCCTCATCTTTTTTTCTCTTGTGGTGTGTGTGTGGTTTGTGTGTATGTTGTGTGGTATTGTATGAGTGGTCTGTGGTATGTGTGGTGTGTGTCTGGTGTGTGTGATGTGCATGTGGTATATTTGGTATGTGTGTGGTATGTTGGTGTGTGCATGTGTTATGTTGTGTGTGTATGTGTGTGATATGTGGTGTGAGTGCGTATAATATATGTGCTGTATGTGGTATGTGCGTATGTGTGTGTGATATATGTGGTGTGTGTATGATATATGTGGTGTATTATGTGGAGTACGTCGTGTATGTGCTGTAGGTGGTATGTGGTATTGTGCTGTTTGTGGTGTGCGTGGTTTATGTGCTCTATGTGTGGTATGTAGGTGTATGTGGTATATTTGTTATGTGTCTGTGGTGCATGTCCTGTATATGATGTATGTGGTGTGTGTCTGTGGTGTGTGTGTGTGTGTGTGATGTATGTATATGTATGGTGTCTATATGTGATGTGTGGTGTGTGTATGTGGTATGTGTGTTTGTGGTATATTGTGGTGTGTATATGGTGTGTGTACGTGTGTGCATGTGTGTGTATGTGGTATATGTGGTGTGTATGTGTGTGTATGTGGTATATGTGGTGTGTGTGGTGCATGTGGTGTGTGTATGTGTGTGCATGTCTGTGTATGTGGTATATGTGGGGGGGTGTGTGTGTGTGATGTATGTATATGTATGGTGTGTATATGTGATGTGTGGTGTGTGTATGTGGTATGTGTGTTTGTGGTATATTGTGGTATGTATGTGGTGTGTGTATGTGTGTGCATGTGGTATATGTGGTTTGTATGTGGTGTGTGTATGTGTGTGCATGTGTGTGTATGTGGTATATGATGTGTGTGGTGCATGTGGTGTGTGTGTGTATGTGGTATGTGTGTTTGTGGTATATTGTGGTGTGTATGTGGTGTGTGTACGTGTGTGCATGTGTGTGTATGTGGTATATGTGGTGTGTGTGGTGCATGTGGTGTGTGTATGTGTGTATGTGTGTGTATGTGGTATATGTGGTGTGTATGTGTGTGTATGTGGTATATGTGGTGTGTGTGGTGCATGTGGTGTGTGTATGTGTGTGCATGTCTGTGTATGTGGTATATGTGGGGCGTGTGTGTGTGTGTGTGTGTGTGTGAGACTGTAGGTGTGCACATTTGTGCATGTGCAGGCCAGAAACTGCTACAAGCATCTCCAGAGCTCTTTTCCACCTTAGCTTTAGAGACTGCCTGAGCTCATCGGCTCAGCTGTGCTGGCTAGTCAAGAAGCCCTGGGATCTGCCTGCCTCAGTGCTCTCTGCCCCATCCCAGTTCTGGCATCACAGGCCTGTGCCACCATGCCGGCTTTTCTCTGGTTGCTGGGGCTAGAACTCAGGTCCACACCCTTGTGCTACAGACACTCTGCCATCTGAGCCGTCTCCTTGCCCGTAGCCGTATCACTTTTAAAGTGCAAAGTTCAACGGTACAAGCATCACCACCACCCATCTGTAGAATGTTTTAAAGTTCCTGAGCATCTGAAATGTAGACTCTAAACAACCACCACCCCAGGCCCTGGCAAACGCCCTCTACTTGTGTATTGTTAAGGATTTGACTTCTTGGGGACCTTGTATGGTGTGATCCTTCAGTACTTGCCTTTCGTATTTGGCTTGTTTCTCTACAGAGTCCTCAAGGTTGCTGCCTTCCTAGAATTCCCTTCCATTTTAAGGCTAATAATATCCCATTTAAGTAATTGTTGGAAATTTGAACAGCCTGGCTTTCCCAGCCGCCTTTCCAAAATATCCACTAGGGGGCAGTAAAAGATGCAGAAAATTTCAATAAGCCTCCTGAGTTGAGTGCCAAGCAAGCTGGCCTAGGCATCCTGTCTGTATCTCTCTCAGCCATCCATGTATACAGTTACAAGATAATGGATTTCACATCCGAAAGTAGAGCTGGATAAGCCAGAGATACCATCAGCTGTAGCTTCAGAGCCGTCTTCCTTGCACTCTGGCAAACACTAAGGTGTAGAACTTCATTTCCAATAGTAGCTTCAGAATCACATATCCAGGTCTCAGCTGAAATCAAGTCAAAATTTTCAGTGGGAGGTGAGGGTCAGGGTGAAGGTGGGGCCTAGAGAGAGAAACTGTATTTAACATGAGTCGTTGGAGGGAAAGCCAGAAGTCAGAAGACTTTGGGGGGGGAGGGGAGTGGTGCGTGTGTGTGTGTGCACGCGCACAGCGCGCACATGTTTGTGTAGGCCAGAGGTCAAAGCCAGATGTCTTTCTCAGTTGTGCTCCCCTCTTCTGTTTTTGAGGCAGGGTCTCTCACTGAGCCTGGAGCTCAGCAGCTCATGTAGAGTGGCTCACGGGCGAGCCCCAGGCATCCCCCTGTCTCTGTCTCCCTGGTGCTGAGATTACAGGCTTACACCAGCATGCCCAGCTTTTTGTGGGAGATCAAACTCGGGTCCTGCTGGCATGGCAGTTGCTGTGATGACTGAGCCAGGCTGTGGCACTTGACTCTGATCGCACTAGGAACCCAGACACAGGTTTGAAACTGGTGCATCCCAGACAGCTCAGGGTCCATAGAGCAGTTGTTCTGAGACAGCCATCTTTAGGGTGAGGTCGGAGCCCAGATGTCAGCAGTGTCTGACCTAGCAAGAGAGCCTTTCCTACAGCAGTCAGAAAACAGATCTTGGATTTTATCTTAGCAAAAGTAAAAATGGCCAGGTGAACCTGAGGTGGGACCAAGAGACCTGGCTTCTCATCCTAGGTGCCCACTAGCTCAGCTAGGGGACCCAAGGCGAGTCCTGTCGCCTCTCTGGGCCTCAGCCTCCCCTTTGAGTTATAGGTGGATGGCATGATGTCCATCTGCAAGGATCCTTTCAGTTCAGAAAATTCAACGATTCTATTAGAATTAATAATCTTGATTTGTAGTGACGACTCTGGCAAAGAGCAGGAAAAAGCATTCAACAGTGTAATAAATGACAGGGATTATTGACCATGTAGTTTAATTTATTTAAGCCACATACCCCGAATTCAAAGAAGAAAATATCACTCCTGATAATATATTGAACTGTTAGTATCATTGGCCTGGAAAAGGCTTTTCAGAGGCAGAAATTACCCATCAGGGCAAACTTGGCATTTTTCACTGGCTAATGCATTTGTCCGTCACACCCATAGTTACTGTAAAGGCCATGCATGTGGATGCCCTGGATGAATATTAAATAACGACATAAACGTCAAGGTCACCACTGCAGGAAAGGCTCTGTGGAGGACCTGAGAGGTGGATTGATCTTTTGTGAAGTTCCATTCCGGAACCCTGCTGACGTGGAGGAAGCAGTTGATGGAGCCATTATTAAGGCTCTAGGTGTCTCTTCATTGTTAAGGATCTTTTACAAGCCCGAGGAATCAGCAAAAGCTTCAGTTAGAAATATAGGTCAGTCAGAGAGATAAGTACATTCCAGAGTGCAGATGGCCTGGGTCAGGCTTACACAGCGAAGGCAAAGGCTGACGGGAGGCCAGCCCTTAACCATCAACACCTCTGCCAGCCTTCCGGGCACTGCTCTTAGTGACAGCTCAGAACAGAGCTTCTGTACCGGGAGCTGCAGGGAGCAAGGTGACCCCTACGCCTCTGCCTGTCTTCACATGTCCCCACTGAAGACCTCCTCCCTCAACGTCTCAGTCTTCTGCTTCCGTAGCTTCCCAAAGCACCCTAACACGGACAGACGTCTGGATGTCTCTCCCGGTCGGTTTGTAAAGAATAGAACACATGTCTTTCAGCTCCACTGTCCAATGTCAAGATGCTGGTAGCTGGTGAGGGACCTTTTCCTGCATCACAAGGTGGCAAAGAGCATCACAGGATGCGACATGGCAAATGTGCCAGGGGACAGTGGAGAGGTGTGGTCGCTCTTCATTTCTTATGAAGCCACAAGCCTCCATTCTCATAGCTTCCCCAGCTTTGCCTGCCGAGTTTCCACCTTGAGATACCATTTGCCTGCTGAGTTTCCACCTTGAGATATCATTCATATATACATACAGGGGTTAAATTTCCGGCATGTGAGCTCCAAAGGAATACCATGATGCCACAGCCTGGAGGACACAGTTACCTGTAAATCATACACAACCACGGGTTTCGATCTGAATTCTGGCCAAGTGCCTGGAACATCATGAGAGTGTCCTGCTGACCTAGATCAGGGAGGAAGGCAAATGCTGCAGCAGACAGAACCTAATTCTCAAAAAGTTCAAACAGGTCAGAGGATGGGCCAAGTCTGTGAGACACCCTTAACAAACCAGAAAACGCTTTCTCATGTGCTGACTCAGGGTGGCTGAGCTTAGGGCTTTGTACATTTTGGTCGATCACGTCTCTGTATTATCCCATTGAAGGGTGAAAGGAATATGGGGGAAGGCACAGGGCTTCCGAGTCCTCAGTCCCAACTCTGCCACCTCCCCAGTTGAACTGGCAAGTTACTCTATCTTTGAAAATGACAGTGGTCGGGCTTTCGTCCCTCACACGTCAGCTTTTGTGTTCTTAGTCTGCTACATTTATTTTCTCCTTGAGTCCTCAGCCCAGTATCAGTCCTGGAGCTGAGAATGTAGCTCAGCTGGACGCATGCTTGCCCAGCTTGCACAGAGGTGGCTCAGCTGGACGCATGCTTGCCCAGCTTGCACAGAGGTGGCTCAGCTGGACGCATGCTTGCCCAGCTTGCACAGAGGTGGCTCAGCTGGACGCATGCTTGCCCAGCTTGCACAGAGGTGGCTCAGCTGGACGCATGCTTGCCCAGCTTGCACAGAGTCCAGCACCACATGTGCCAGGTGTGATGTTTGCTCATCTGTAATCCCAGCACTTGGCAGGTGAAGAGCTCAAGGTCATCCCTAGCTACAGAGCAAGTTCAAAGCCAGGTTAGACAAGGTACCCTGTCTCAAAACAAAGAAGATTCAGAAAAAGAAGATAGTTTTAGTTCTATGTAGCAGATATGGAAGGTAGAAATAATTTGTGCCGTGACAGCCAGGACTTGAACCCAGGCAGAGGCTCTTTCCTCTCACACATAGCAGCTGCATCTCTCTCTAACAGCCTTGTTTTCTGGGAGGGTTTGATGAAGTAATGTGTGTAAAGTGCCATGTCACGGGCACTCACAGATTGCATCAAGCCACTGTCATTGTTACTAGTTCCGTGACTTGCACAAGAATACAACTGACAATGTGACTTGAACTCAGGTCTTACGGTTGCGTTTCTAACCCATGTTCCACCTCCCCCTAGAGTAGAAGACTGAGGACGGTCCCATGTCATGGTACCCCAGGATAGTGTCATCTCAGTGGAAGACACCCAGTGAGCACTGGGGAACCGGGATCCTGACGCAACATTAAAGGTTCTTTCCCTCCCTCCCAGGTTCGGATGGTGAAAGATGGTGACCCGACCTGGAAGCCCACCTTTATTGTGAAACCAGACAGCGGTTGTCAGGGCGATGGAATCTACCTCATTAAAGATCCCAATGACATCCGCATGACTGGGACCCTCCAGAACAGGCCAGCAGTGGTCCAGGAGTACATCTGTAAGCCTCTCCTTATTGACAAGCTCAAGTTTGACATCCGGCTGTACGTCCTGCTCAAGTCCTTGGAGCCCTTAGAGATTTATATAGCCAAAGATGGACTCTCTAGATTTTGTACAGAGCCGTATCACGAGCCGAGCCCCCAGAACCTGCACCACGTCTTCATGCACTTGACCAACTACTCGCTCAACATCCACAGCAGCAAGTTCGTCCACTCTGACAGCGCCAGTACGGGCAGCAAGAGGACTTTCTCTAGCATTCTCTGTAGACTCTCTTCCAAAGGCATTGATATCAAGAAGGTCTGGTCTGACATCATCTCCTTGGTGATCAAGACTGTCATTGCCCTGACTCCAGAGCTCAAAGTTTTCTACCAATCAGACATCCCTACAGGGAGGCCAGGGCCCACCTGCTTCCAGGTAACCGTACCAGCTTCCACCCGCTATGGGATGCAGGATGGGGCAGGATGGCCAGATGCGGGGATATAGGAGCTAACCGCCTCAGGCTTTTGAAACCTCTAGTCAACTTCCAACTTTCTCTCTCCAATAAGGGAGGGCAAGCCACTCCCCTCTTTGAACCATAGATCTGTAGGATTTGTACAGTCTTCACTCATCGAAGAATTGTTACACCTACCTAGTAGGAGGTCAGGTATTGTTGTAGAATTCTGCTGCCCAATGCCAAGAATCCATAGTGGGAGAAAGAGCCACTAAGATGCAACTAATGGAGTATTACAAGTGATAGAATCAAATAGGAAATGGAGCAGGTGCTATGGGACTGTGGACCCATCTACCATTCCTGACTGAGTCCAGGATGGCTCCTTGAAGTTTAGCTAAAAAACAGCAGGGAAGAGTGCACTGAGATGGCCACAGAAGGTTCTAGGTGGAGACATGTTGCCTTGGAGGTAAGAGGGAAGCCTGGTGTGTCTGTGGCTACGGTTGGGGTTAAGGCCCAGATGAGGGATCTGAGAGACAGTGAAGAGGGAAAGTAGGTTAGGACCAAGTGGTGGAGTACCCAAGGGCAGTGGCCACCACCAGAGGGCTATAAACAGATTCCGCCCATGTTATATTTTCAGATTCCCAAGTACACAGTTCCTTGTTCTGTGAGTTAGGGCTGAGTCAAGGCTGGCTGCAAGATTGCAATGAGACCAATGCTTCTGTGTAATCAGAAGATGCTGCCTCTGAGGAGGGATGTCTTGGTAGGCATGGAGAGACTAGGTAACACTGGGTGCCATCTGAGAGGCTGACTGGCTAGGCCTGGAGAAAGAGAAGAGATGGTAGCCGAGAGAAGAGGAACTAAGATGGAGACTTGGGCCCTTGGAAGGATAGAGAGAGGTTGTGGCTAGCAAAGGCCCAGCTAGGAGGGAAGGAAGGCCAGGAGCTGGAGGCAAAATGCCTGTGTGGCAGCTAAAAGGAGAGGTTGATACAAGTTGATGTTTGGGCTGGCGTCCAGGAGAGACAGGAAGGTCTAAGAGAGAACTGAAAACTCACCCACAGCAGCACCGAGGGCAAACGTGTCAGAAATGTCCAGGAAGAGACTCAGAGAACACCTGGGCATGGGCTGCAGCCTCAGACGCTGCCAGGAGGCCAAGACCATCCTGAAGACTGTCCCTTATGTTCACTGACACTTCCTGGGGAGTCTAGCAAGAACTAACTGTCTTGGGCAATCAGCCAGTCTGTGAGGGGGAAGAAAATGGAGAATGGTTTGAAACAGCTTTTAAGAACATGGATGTCAGGGATGAGACAGAGGCATGGAGACCAGGCACTCACTTTGCTGCCACCAGATCTGTTAGAACAGGCCAGCCAAGAAGAGCCTCTGGGATCCGCTCCAGCGGAGCTGTGCAGTGTGTGTGTGTGTGTGTGTGTGTGTGTGTGTGTGTGTGTAATGAAAGAACAGAAGATACTTGTAGTGGTCACACTGACCCACTGCCCGGCCCCTATTAGCATCTCCTCCCTATGCCACTCCCCAGCCTGTCCTCGACACGACCACTTTCTGAACCTTATTGCTGACCATTTCTTCAATTTTTAGAACTATACGTGGTCATGCACGAATGTCCCCTAGACAGGACACTGTCTTATTTGACTTGCTTCTGAGCTTCCTAAAATCCCTGGTGTGAAGTCCTGTCCCCTGAGGCCCTTACAGCCTCATGGGCAGCATTCCAAAGGTCTGTCTGACTGCCGGGGCCGCTGGCGGCTTCGCTTGCACTGGTATGTTAAGTTTGCACATATGTTTGTCGCTTTTTCTGTCACGGAAGATCAGTGTTTCCTGACTCTGCTAGGAGGGTCACAGTAAGGAGCAGGCATGAGGAGAGGGATCGGAGCAATGTCTCTCCCAGGGGTGGGAACTGAGGCAGTGTGAGAAGCAGGAAGTGGTAATTGTCCTCTAGAGTCCCACCCATGATCCCAGGGCCCCCATGCCTTCGGTTCCTAAGCAGGTGTGTCCAATAGCCATGAAGACAAGGTTAGGAAGGGCAGGTGAGGAGGACTTCAAGGCATGCTGGAGCAAAGAAGTCCTGACCAAGGCCACCACAAAGGGAGGGCAGAGAGGCTCTGTGATGTGGTCACACACAGGGCTGATCCCTGAGGACTGTGGGGCCAGGCCTGTTCGGTAGTGATAGCTATTCTAGGAGCATGACATGGGGTCAGGCAAGTATGGCCAAACCACAGAGCCCCAGGATGGCCAAAGTAGCAGCAGGGAGAGCTGGGATGGTCATTTGCACGTCTTGCAGTAGACAGGCAGCAACAAGCAGCCTTCGGGGTGGGGGCAGGGCCAGTTGTAGAGAACTGAAGGCCCAGATGCAGAGCTGCTGCTGATTTGGTCAGGTCACATCTAGCAGATGGGCTCAAGGTCTCGGACCTTTTGCTACTGCTTGACCACACTGAATGCTCTCTGAGGAGACAACTCCATGTGTGCTGGTGTCTTTCTTACCACAGTGCCACTGGGGTTCTCTCTGTACACTCACACCCGAAGGGCGCATTGGGAAGTGATATGCGTGAAAAGGCTTTAACAAGGTATCCAGTGGTACCCGCTGACCATTTGTTGGCAAGGGAGAGGAACTGGCATCCCACTCCCTACCCAGGTCACTCCTGTATTTGTATGTGTGTGTGTTACTTTTCAGGATGCTCCTAGCTGGGCTCCAGATAGCTGAGCAGAATTAGAACAGGTTTGGGCCATAGTAACCATTTGCCATGTGACCTGTCCTAAGTCACATGACTTTTCAGGAGCACAGTTTCCTCATCTGCCTGGCAGGGTTGATGTCCAACTCACATGAGATAAGGGCTGCGAAGCAAACTGTTGAGACGCTGCACAAACACAAGAAGTTATTTCTTTGCTAGGTAGCCCTTGTAGCAGGCTAGGCAAGATGGCAGCACTGCAGAAGATAAGCTCCAGCCAACCAAATTACATTCATCTGGGGCATGTGGCTGCGACCCTGTTCCAGCCATGACCACAGTAATGACTTGGAAAATGTGGCAGCCAAGCAACAGCTGGCACAGCTCAGCTGTGGTCGGATCTCCCGTAGTCTGCTGCTGAGAAACACAGCTGCCCGGTCATTCCAGCCCATTCTGTGTCATTGTCCAGGCAGCTGAGCCACAGAGCCTCCTGGCTGCTGACTTAAGGGCAGCAGTGTGACCTTGACTTAAACATCAAGGTCATCCAAGGTGTAGTCAATCGCGTGACAGAAACACAAGCAGAGAAAAGGCTTCTGCTCGGCTCCCAAGGTTCTTCTCGCTCTGTGGCTTAGTCTGTATACTTTTCCTGCTCCCCACATCTAATTCTGCCCTTGGCCATGACCCTTCTGTTGGATGTCTAGAATTATAACTTTTCTAAGGCCTAGCATGATCCTCTTTCTCTCTGTGCCCTCTTCCTTACCCCACAGCCCAGACACTCGACCAGACAGAAACAGAATCAGTGAGGTGGTAACGGGGGTTTCCTCCTCAGCATAGTGGGTTTGAGTTCCTCCCAGCTCCCTCTTACAGCAACTGCTGCTGGCGAGCTTGATAAGCCATCCTTTCCTAGTCTGGGGTTCCTTACCCACAAGGAGTGAACATGCTCGTAAGCTACACCCCAGAGCTGTCGCATGCTCTAGTAAGAGCTGTGTGGAGCAGCCCCTAACACACAGCAGTCCCTTAGGTTGGATGTTTATTACATTGGTTCCTATGACAACAGTTCTCACACCTGACCCCAGGGCAGGACCTTGAAGTTAGGTAAATTTGGGCCACCTTTCTCATTTTAATGTTAACTGGGATGTTGGTATTGCGAGGTTTGGAACCAAGTTTGGCAAACAAGCCCTTGGTCTGGCTCGCTAGCTTCCGGTGCCTCAACCGTTGTTCTCCCAAACCAGATCTGCATCCCTTCCCTTGGGCACCACCAGTGCTGTCCTGGTTGGGTTGTCGGTTCTCTGCTGCCCTGGCCAGCCTGCTTTGCTCTCTCCTGTTCCATGGTTCTGATAGTCAGTGCCTCCCGAAGAGGTTCAGACCACTCTTTGTGATACCTTCCTTGACCACTATGATAGTTGTTATTTTCCTCTGGAATCTAGCACGCTCCCTGGGTTCCGACCGAGATAAAGCCTAAGCTAGGTATGGGCCCGTGGCTAAGGCCCAGGCAAGGTCAGTGCCTCTAAGGGAAACTCCATTTAGTGTGGAAGACTCACAATGACAATCATAGCTCCTTGTAGGTCATGCTGTCCAAAGGCACGCACAGCATCAGGGGACAGTTAACTGCCCAGCTGAAGGCTCCCAGAGGAGGGGATGCCTACGTGAATGCAAGGCAAGAGAGGTTTGCACAGCAAACAGTGAGGGGTTCACATTCTCCCAGATTCCCTGCAACCTTACTGGCTGTTCCTCCTGAGCCCCTTCCCTGGACCTGTCAATACTGGAGCCCACTAGGGATGGATTCTGGAAATTTGTCTTTGTATATCTACATCACTTCCTTAACCATCTCATCCTGCCCTGTGTGTGGCTTTAGGGACCAGTCACACACACTTGATTCTGAAATTCATATTGCTAATCTTGACTTCTGCTTGAGCTCCAGACCAAAATATCCCATTGCCCACTTAGACTTCCTACTAGAACAGTCAGTGGACACCAAACACTTACCAGGCTCAAAATCAGATTCTTGTCTTCCCTCCTAGGGCCTGCTGTCCTCCACCCTTCCTGTTCCAGCAAACGAGCGGCATTCACATAGACCAGAAACTGCTAGTCTTAAGGTTAGCTAAGCTATCTTTAGCTCTTCCACCCCCTTCTTGCCACATGCAACCCACAAACAGCCCTGCAATAGCCAACAAGAACCTTTACAATTACAAGTCAGATTACAAGCCCTCCCTGGTCCTCCCACCCTCCTTACCATATTCCTGGGTTCTAACCTTGCTGTCACTTTAGCTTGCTTGTGGTCCTCTCTTCTCTAAAATGTGAGGCCTGGAGACAGTAGCAGTGTTGAGTTGCTTTGTTTCTTGTGCCTAGAATATGGGGTCTCCTAGAAGGAGGAACTAGATGAGATTAGGGATTTTTCAAAAAAGAAAAAAAACCGTAAATGTCTCTTTCTGGAAATGTAGCATATTAAAAGTACGTCAGTGTTGATCCAATCTGGCTCCTTCCAAAAGAGCATCATCTTGAGAAGTTGTAGACCAAGAAACTTCCAGACTTTATAATAATTTATTTGCCAGTTCAGACATTCTGGGATTTCAATGGCAAGATCCAACTCTTCCCAGTCCTGGGAATCTGAAAGACCTTGGTATTGGGTATTTTATCATCAGACTTTCTGAGCGGAAAACAATCCAGATGTCCTTGAACTTAAAAAAAAGTATCGTTTGACCTCCCTTAAACACATAATGTGGTCAGAGCTCTGCAGAGCTCATTCCACGGTGTGCTGTGACTGATGGTACATGGTTATAGCATGCATTCAGGAAGTATCACACTAATGAATGGATGAAAGTTCTTTTCCCGTTTACAAATGAGCCACCAAGGACCTTGACTTCAGTCACAAGTTAGAGGCAGAGCTGAAGATTAGCAGCTCCTGTGACTGCACAGCATGGCACTGCCATCTCCTGTCGGTGGACTTAGTTGGAAACTGCAGAGAGCTAAGTGATAGTTGACCTTCTATACGGAGAGCACAGTCCTAGGGTCACTAAGCGATAGTTCACCTTCTATAGGAGAGCACAGTCCTAGGGTCACTAAGTTCACCTTCTATAGGAGAGCACAGTCCTAGGGTCACTAAGCGATAGTTGACCTTCTATAGGAGAGCACAGTCCTAGGGTCACTAAGCGATAGTTCACCTTCTATAGGAGAGCACAGTCCTGGGGTCACTAAGTTCACCTTCTATAGGAGATCACAGTCTTAGGCTCACTAAGCAATAGTTCACCTTCTATAGGAGAGCACAGTCCTAGGCTCACTTTGCATAACCGTTATTGATGGTCCTGCAGGGCTTCTATGTTAGACCCATTTCTCAATGAGGGCATGGGTACAGAGAAGCTAAACACCTTCCCAAAAGCCTGTTAAAGAGCTAATAGGAAAGAGTGAGCTGAGACAGGAGCCCAGGACTTTCTAACTCCAAAGCATTCCTGTGGAAGATTCAATCAATTCAAAACCATGCTCTTCAGATTCTTAAATAGTCGGCCCTGTTGGGTACCAACACATTCATTGGAAGAGGTTTCCATGCCTTTTCTCTAGTTCTCAACTGATGTGGGATGTTTTTCTGTATATGTGTTGCTTTTATTGGTTGATAAAATAAAACTGTTTGGTCAATGGCTTAGCAGAGTAGAAGCCAGGAGCAGGAAATCAGAACAGAGATAGAGAGAATAGTCGAGTCAGGAAGACAACCATGTAGCTGCCGAAGGAGGAGGACAGACGCCGGAAACTTACCGGTAAGCCAGAGCCTCGTGGCGATACACAGATTAATAGAAAAGGGTTAATTTAAGATGTAAGAGTTAGTTAATAAGAAGCCTGAGCCAAACAGTGTTGTAATTAATATAATTTTGTGTGAGTATTCTGGTCTGAGTAGTCGGGAGACAAAGGAGCGATCTCTGTTTACTCTCAACATCCCCTTCACATTCACTAGTCCACTGGGCATGGAACAGAAAAGCCTAACCAGGTTTGAAAAAGTGGAACTCCATACTTCTGAGATGCAGCAGGATGTCCAGGGCTGGCACAGTTGGCCAGCCACTGTCCTCAGCCTTATCTGCAGCACAAGGCTCAGGCCAGGTCCAAAGTCACACTCCTGGTGTCACCAGCCTCCTGAGGGCCTCATCACTCACAGCCACTTGTCATTTATTATTCCACAGATCTCTCATCCAAGCAGCATTTTCTACTGATTTCCATCCCTTCCTGTTCAGGACCTTGGAAAGAAAAATAGTACAAGGGCGATTTTTCCAGCTCCTCATCCTGATTGCCCTTCACTGAGACATAAGTTCATCTTGAATCATTCCCAAAAATGGTCATCCAGACTTTGATTTCATTAATATAGATGAAGCTACAGTTTGATAATTATCATTTAAATAATGCATATTCTCTATGGATGAGCAAATGGTTTCCTCTCATCTTTCCCTCTGGAGTCTGTAGAGGAAGAGGAGTCTATACCATATCTTTTTTTCTTTTTTGCCCTTTTCTACCTTATTTATTTAGTTAGTTAGTTTTTTGAGACTCTGGGGTTGTATCAATTATGTTAGAAATTTTCTAATGTTAACACTTCTAGAGAATCTGAGGTCCATGTAGTTCAAGTCTGAATCTCATTCGGAAGGATCTTTAGGATGCAGAGTCAGCCGGATGAAGGACTGTGTGAGGGGAGGGCAAGATGCACATGTCAGTGTGTCTAACGGAAGACCTTGTAAGAACTTCAGAGCCAGGTGTCACAGTCAAGCACAGGGGTACAGCAGTGAGCCTTGAGTGCAGGGTTGGCCTGTGGCGGTGACCCGTGAGGTCGTGGCACAGGGGTCCACATTCTAGCTTAGTCTCATGCTCTGGCGTCACCCTCTGAAAACTGTTAATGCTCATGTTACACTGGAGGCACATGTGATTAGTCCTATTTGGGCGTGAAAGCTAACACCCCCACTCACTAGGTAGGCAGGACTGAGGACCCATAATCATTTTGGGGGCTCAAATTCTGCTCCCTTCTAAGAGTGTCTTCTTCATAGGATCTAATGGAACTGTGAATCTTTGATGCATTGTATAACTCATACTGTGTGTGCATGTATGTGTGCGCGCGTGTGTGTAGCACGCACAACCATAGGGATCCTAGGAGCAGGAAAATGGGGTGGTGATTGGCACCCCCCAGTGTCATATTTTCCAAATATTTCCCCCTTCTTTCAACTCTCTCTCTCTCTGTGTTCTCTCTCTCTCTCTCTCTCTCTCTCTCTCTCTCTCTCTCTCTCTCTCACACACACACACACACACACACACACACCAAAAGGTTATATCAGATTCACCCAAGGAGGGTAATTGATGTTTCCCAAACACATTTGCCCACATTCTGCTCTGAGAAATTTTAACAGCAGGCACGGCCTAGAGGACGAGCTACTTCTCAGTCCTTACAAAACACTCATGTGTGCTCCAGGCTAAGAGAGGTGGCCTTAGGTTTCCAGAGATGTAGCCAGGAAGTAACCTAACAGAGGAGAGTAGACCGAAAGCCTGGGAGAGGAATTGGTGGACTGCTGGTGATCCTTAACATGATAAAAACGTGTTGAAGAGGCCAGAGGGCATCATTTCATGGCACTTGGGATGACAGAGCTGGTCCTGAGATGCACTGTGGGACTGCATCTGTTACCAAGGTTTCCATAAAAAATTCTACTATCCATTTGGTCTAACAAGTACACCCAGAGGAGCAAGGGCTGTGGAGGAGGAGGCCAGTGTCAAGGCCAAGGTTGGAGCCCGAGTTTGAATTTATTTTCGCTTTAATGACCCTAATACCATACTCAATTCCTGAGAAGAAATTGTGGCCAGAGGGAGTAATTCTGAATTATGTTTGCTCTGCCCAGATTCTAGGCTTTGACATCCTTCTGATGAAAAACCTGAAGCCTATGCTACTTGAAGTGAATGCAAACCCCAGCATGAGAATTGAGCACGAATACGAAGTAAGTGATCGCATCATCCCCTGGACTGTGGACCTGTGAGGCGGCCCCTTAACTGCCCAAGACTTGCCATCCTCAGAATTTCACAACTAAATTCCGTTCAAGTCAAATAATTTTAGTTCTGTCGGGCTCCAAAGAGAGTCTATTAATATAAGACCTCTCTGACCCACAGTAATTTCCCAGCATACCATTCTTCTCATTTTAAAGGTGGGAAACTTAGAAGCGGCTGAGCCTTTCCATCCATTGTGACATGAACTGATTAGTTAGCCTCAGGAGATGAGCGGACTGCAATTCTGTAATGTGAGTTAGCCATGCCGGCATGCGTGGCCACTAAGACAAACAGCACATTTAACAGTGCTCATGCTGCGCCCCCACAAATGCTGCCAGGGAGTCAAAGGAAATTGCCCTAAAATTCCTACTGGGCTTTTTGGGGTATTATCTGGATTCTTTTAATTTTCTTAAGCCCTCCCCACATTCCCAGGTCGTACATAATGAGTGTGTATAATTTTGATAATCCAAAAAGCACGGGGCTAAGACCAGGCATAGTACTGCACATGGATGCCCACGCGTCCACGCAGGGCCGAGCAATCACAAGTTCAAGGCCATCCTCAGCTACACATCAAGTTGGCAGCCAGCCTGGGCTAACAAAATAAAACCTTAACCAATAACAATAAAATCACAGTGCTGTTAATTTTTTGGTGGGTTTTGTGGATTTATAAAAGGTGATTTCATATTTAAGCTAAGATTAAGGAGTGTTAAAACCCCTTTCTGTGGATTTGCCAAGGCCAGATGCATGATTGCACAATCATTGAGCTAGATGGGGTACGCAGGGATAAGCATCAGAAGTGGGTCACAGTTCAGCTCTGAGTTGGAATCCTTACCTTCCAAGCTCTCTCCAGGGGTGTTTGAAAATATCCCCAGCCTGGTGGATGAAGAGGTGAAGGTGGCCGTGATCAGAGACACGCTGCGCCTCATGAATCCTCTGAAGAAGAAGGAGATGCAGTAAGTCTTATGTCGCTCATTTCTGCTGATTCTTTCATTTCTCTATGTGTCCTAAGCAGGCGAAGGAACTTCTTGAAATCTAAGTGAATAAATCACTTTTTTATGTCACAAATAGTCCCAGGCAACCAGCAGCTCAAAATCAGGAGTGGTCGGGAACACCGCTCAGTGGTGGAGAATGTGTGAGACCCACGTACAATTCCCAGCACTACAACCAATCAGCCAACCAAACAATCGATACACAAATAGAACCAGGAATTACGTCACAGTTGTGATTCAGTGCTAAATCCCCATGGTTATCCACATCTGGAGGTGCCCACCAAGATCCCCCTTCCCTCGGCTGCCCATGGGGACATGAAGGAAAGGATGTATGTCCCTGCCTCAGCCTTCTGCAGTCATCCTAGGTATGAAGAACTTTTCACTCGGCCATTTGTTCTGTTTGTCCCCCACCACACAGGCATTCCAGGTACATACTGACTGATTAGCATCTGCCTAGCTTTTAGGCACAACCCGAAGGCAGGCATTTCAGGAACTTCTCATACCCGTGATGTCTCAGATGGCCCCAAAGCTCCCAGACATGTCAGCATTTGCCAGCTGTGAGACAAGAGGAATGCTCACTTCCCCGGCCCAGTTCCTGTTTGTGTTCCTACACAGCAGTGCTTCTCACCCTTGAGTGCACTTAGAGAATGCCAGCGCAAGGGCCTCACCTTCATCGGTTCTGCACAGTGTTGTGACCGTGGCTTGGAGATTTGTCCACAGATGTCTGTAGGTTCTCTAGATGCTGCATCTTGGCAGCTGTGGTTGAGCAACTGCACCTTGTAAGAAATGTCAGGCAGGCTGGCTGGTCCCTGCTTCCTGATCTCTTCTGAGAGCAACTCACCATTCTGGCAGCAGCCCAGGAACCTTCACCTGTGGGTTTGCATAGGACAGTTGTGCAGGTGTGGCCACCATGGACTTCTGCTCTAGAGGTGATGTCCCTGGGTCACAAAGTCCTCTGAGCACCTCGGGCCCGACAGCAGGCAGATGATACGGCCACTGACTAAATGTGTTCAGCTGCTCTCACCCCTTACCCCTCAGAACAAACACTGTTTGAGCTGTAATTTAGTTAGATTAAGTGTAATAAAGCCCACTCCTTAAAGATCTCTTCTGTAATGGTTATTGATTCCAGCGATCAAGATGAGATCCCAAGAGAGTTTGTGCTCGATGCAGAGAGAAGTGGGTGGCTTTCTGTGGCATAGGGGTGCAGATTATTTTAGGATGACCTTAACACATTGCTATTCTGACTTCACTGGAACAAGAAGTTAAAATAGTGTGGCCTGAGCATACTTTTAAAATTTAAGTTTTTCTTTTGAAAATTTCCTAAGTGAGTACTATATTACATCGTTTTCATCCCTTCCTCACCTGCTCCAGCTCATCATCTTTCCTTCCTATTACTCCATCTCAATATCAGTAACTATGTACAGATAAAAATCTACCAAGTGTGTTAGTGTTGCTGTTATACATGTGTGTTTAGGACTGGGGCTGGAGCGCCTACCAGAGGCCTTCTCTATGGCCACGCGGTCCTGAATGTACCTGCCTCCTCAGAGCTCAGACCCTAGGCAGAGTGAGGGCTGGCTAGTGCTCACAGGGAGGCTGAGCATTCTGAGATCTCTGACCTCTGCCACGCAACCCAGAAGACTCAGAGGTCCCGCCCTTCACACTAAAAGCCCGAAGACAGAGCTTGCTTTTACCTGTCCTTGTTTCGCGTTACCTATGCAATCCATATGAGCTGAAGGTCCCAGTGGAGCCCAGGACCATTGACTGGCAGGGATGAGAGGGGCATCTTATAACTTATCAAGTCATAAGTAGCCGCATCGCATTTTTAATATAGAAAGCATTGCTGCTGTATCTAGGAGCAGAATTTCAGGACTCTGGCTTCCTTTCTATTCCAGAAGCCCTTTCATTTTCCACTTTCTCACCAGCGGCGAGAGGAGGTGTGTAGAAAGCTAAATGCCATTTCCTGGTTTTTCCCTTACTTTCATTTTATATTACTTTGTTTTTAGCCAGCAATGGTCACCCATGAGAGCATGTTGGGATCTGCCAGGTGCAGTACTATACACGCAGTTACTGTTGGGCTCACTTCACCAGGTTCCAGGCGGAATTAATTCTCAGTAGTCCCTATGGCTTGAGATAACTGGACAAAGCCCAGGGCGGGTAGCCCAGGAAAATATGCAGGACTGTGGAGCCAAAAACTGTGGCTGCCGTTCTGAGACCACGCCACTCCCGCTGTAGCATCCCAGGCCCGAACTTGTCCGGAAAAAGCAAAGTTTTCATTTATTTTTGCTCTTGTCTGTTTGTAATTTGAGTTGGAGCGCACTATGAAGTCCAGGCAGGCCTTGAACTCTCAATCCTCCTGTCTCTCTCTGACTTTCTAGAGGCAGAGGAATTAGAGGTGTGTGTCTCCGTGCCCAGTTCTAGAGCTCGTGGCTGGGCCTTGTTAGCTCATGGCTGGGTGTTTGTCATCAAAACAGCCGAAGTGAGATTCCCTTGACCTATGCAATCTTAATTAACAAGCAGATGACCAAGCCCCTCAGCCCAAAGACTTCTCTGAAGAGGTGCAGAAGAATCATTAGAAAGGCTCCAACATGTGCCGGTGCACCCTGCACCTCCATACACCCCGAAAATCATGCACTCCGCACCTCCGTACACCCGGCACCTCCATGTACCTCCGCACCTCCGTGTACCCCACACCCCGTGCACCCCGCACCTCCGTACACCCGGCACCTCCGTGTACCCCGCACCTCCGTGTACCTCCGCACCTCCGTGTACCCCACACCCCGTGCCCCCCGCACCTCCATGTACCTCCGCACCTCCGTGTACCCCACACCCCGTGCCCCCCGCACCTCCGTACACCCCGCACCTCCGTACACCCGGCACCTCCGTGTACCCTGCACCTCCGCACCTCCATGTACCCCACACCCCGTGCACCCCGCACCTCCGTACACCCGGCACCTCCGTGTACCCCACACCCCGTGCACCCCGCACCTCCGTACACCCGGCACCTCCGTGTACCTCCGCACCTCCGTATACCCCACATCCCGTGCCCCCCGCACCTCCGTACACCCGGCACCTCCGTGTACCTCCGCACCTCCGTGTACCCCACACCCCGTGCACCCCGCACCTCCGTACACCCGGCACCTCCGTGTACCCTGCACCTCCGCACATCCTGGAACCTGTAGCCCGCGGACCTGTCTTGGTGAGGCTGACAGCAGTCACAGGTGTTCTGTGGCAGAGGAGCCTGACCCTGCTGACCTCCTTCCAGAGCCAACAGCACTTTGTTTGCTGGGCACGATGATTTATGCCTATAATCCCAACACGCGGAGGCTGATGGGGTTGCCATAAATTTAAGGAAAACCTGTGCTACCAAGTGAATTCCGGCCACGCCTGGGCTACAGAATGAGACACTATCTCAAAAACAAACAAACGAAGTGCTTTCTTTTGAGCCTAACAAATGGCATTCAGTCTTTCCTCTGAGGTGAGCTACTCCTAAGTGCTTCAGAGAGTTGCTTGGCTGTCTTTTCTACATAGCAGAAAATAACATGTAAATAAAAGAAAGATGAGCACGTTCAAGTGAAACAATTTAGTGGGCATGTTTTTGTTGGTTTGGTCTTGGTTTTGGAGGCAGAGTCTCCCTGTGTAGTCTGGCCTCCTGGGTGCTGGAGTCGTAGGTGTCTGCCACTACACTGTTGATAGCAGGGGCTCTCTATGCTCATTTACAGAGTGACCATTAGCTGTTACTTCCCTTTCTTGAGGAATTGTGAGTTTAAAACTAATGTGTCCTAAATTAGAGGCGGTGAGATTACGGTGGGCTGTCGCTGGTGCTGGAGAGGGCTGCCGTGGAGGAGAGATGTTTCCAGGCGCAGGGTGTCACTGGGACATGTGTGTTTGAGACGCTAGGGGAAACAGCCTTTAGAGTGAAGAAGGGAGATGGCTATCACAAGAGAACTAAGTTAACGAAAATCTTCATTACTGGCTACGATTTGCATCCTGGGGCTCGGAGGAGTAACCCTCAGCACGTGGGAATGCAGATGCTGACCCTCATCTCTAGAGTAAAATTAACAGACTATAAATTTAAAGCATATATACTTCAGGGGACTGGGGTGTAGCTCAATGATAGAACAGTTGCCTAGCATATATGAGGCCTTAGATGTGATCTTTAGCACCCCCTCCCCAAAAGAATACAATCCACTAAATATCACAGTGTTGTAGGGACATCATTCCACTTAGCTCCAAAAATTTTTGGCTTTCCGTGAGAAACCCATCCCTGTATGCACTGCTGCCTCTCTACATCTCCAGGCCTCCAGCCTGCCCCCCACGGAAGCCGCCTAACTGCCATGGATTTCCGGTCCTTGGTAGTGTTGCTTGTTTTGTTTTTTAGCAGAATTACACAATGTGCGGTCTTTTGTGACTGATTTCTTTCATTTTTATGATGTCCCTGAGGTTCAGCCGTGTTATAGCATGTTAGACCTTTATAACTGAGTTACCCTATTTACATAGCTAGCTCTACTGCAGTTCAGGGCCTGTTTGTCGGGTGATGGACAGCTGGGCTTTGAGGCTGAGCTCTGATTTGGATCTTCTGTATTAGATTCCACCCACAGGGAAAGGGGTTTTCTGCCTCAAGAACCCCTGTTGTAATCTGACCCCTCACTTTATTGGTAGGGCACAGAGGTCACCACTCCAGATTCAAGACCCCCCCGCCTCCACCTCGAAACTAAGTTGGAAAAGGTGTGTGTCTCGTCTGTCCCAAGTCACAAGTCTCATTAGTGGCAGAGTAAAAATGATCAGAGTCTCCTCACTTTGAGACGGTTTCTGCCATGCATTGAAAGCCCAGCTTCCAAAAGGAAGGGGAAAATAAGGAAAACTAATAGAGACCCCTCTTAAGGTAACCTTGTATCAGACAGCATTCCCAGCTGTTTGCAGACAAGGCCCTAGATTGCAGGAGGCCCATCTAACCCCGTCTGACTGGTCGCTCTTCTTTCCCACATGCTGATCTTTCCAGTAGCTGGACTCCTCTTGGGGTCCCCAGGATTTATAAAGTGTGGCAGGGAGGTAGGCATGGAGAAATCTGGGGGGATTGTATGGAGACCACGATGTCTCCGAGGGCCTAGGAGCCGCGTTATAGACTTCTTGCTTCTGATTCAACTGCAGCTGTTTGGAGCGTGACTTATGGAAGCCCAGAAGGCCCTTTCCCCCATTAACACTTCAGTCTACTCCCATTTTACTTACTTACCGTTTGTCACCATAATAACCCTATTTGTTGTAAAGAACAAGGCGAACCTGCCCGGACAGCGTCAGTGCCGATAGGAGATGCCCACTCAAGGTTTGACTTACCTGACAAGCATCCGTCCTGAATCCTTTGCCGTTAGAACCAGCAGGAGAAGTTCCAAAGCAGTGCATTCTACACGGAACCTAGAACAAAGGCGAGGCGTTCTGAGAGAGGGGAGAGTATGGCCAAGGAACGTGGCTTTGTCCTGTCCTGGGGAAGAGGAGAGGAAGCTCACCAACTCAGATTCCTTCCCTTGAATTGGCAGTACACCATGCTTAAACCACCTCAATAACAGGGAAGAAATATTCATTTTTAAAAAGATGTATTATTTTTATTTTATGTATATGGGTGCTTTTCCTTTTTCTGTCTGTGATGCAGTATCCATGGAGGCCAGAAGAGGGCGTCAGATTCCCCCAGGAACTGCAGTTAGAGATGATTGTTAACCATCATGTGGGTCCTGGGACTTAAACCCCAGTTGTCTGGAAGAGTAGCCAGTGCTCTTAACTGCTCAGCTACCTCTCCAGAACTACGTGTTCTAAGCATGCCACCCTTCTGGCTGGCGACCATGCTTCCGGGTACAGCCTCTTCCAGGGAAATAATCTCACTGTCCTACTGATGGGGCCATCTGTGTGTACAGATGATCTTTGGTTGAAATTTTGAATGTCAGCTGATGCCAAAACCCAAGGACCAGCACACACAGATCCCAACGACCTGGTCTCATGTACATAAAAGAAGCCTGGGTCAAAATATGGTGGCTCTTAGTGGGGTCATTTGCATCTCATTTGCATTCGGGGTTGATTAGAGAACCAAGAATACCTTTATCTTAAGTGTTTGTTGAGAATTTATCGTGTGAGCCAATGAGCTCAGAGCCCGGAGGGTAAGGGAGACCCACACTTCACCATCTGTGAGATGGAGGAGGCCGAGTCAAGGGATCATTTCCGGCAGGATGAATTGTTAAAGCCCATGGGAAGGCAGCACTGTGGTTGAGGTGTGAAGGGTGAGCAGGACTCCCTGGTGGAGGAAGCCACGGTAGGAGGTCTGCAGGGGACCCTAGGAGTTTGAGTAGCTAGAAAGCCACGTGCACAGAGTACATTGGCGAGAGGGAAGAAAGCGCTGTGGAAGCCCCGAGACCAGAGGTAGGCAACCTGGAATGACAAACTAAAGAAACCCCAGCTTGTTTTCAGTGTGGAGTGTGTGAGGTCTTGCAAGAGCCCAGAAGTGACACAGGACCTTGTATGTATGTGTGTGTGTGTGTGTGTGTGTGGTTCCTGGAAAAATGGCCACAAATTTTATTACCCAAGGCCAAAGTGTGCTGTTCTTGTTGAAGGCTCCACACAACCTGCTGAAGGTTGGGGTGTCGTGGTTTGCATCTGCGGCGGCTGTCTGGACCCTAACGGTCGCAGGCATGGGTGGGTTGTCAGTAAACTAGACACTTGTGCATGATCCCCGCTGGAAAACAGACAGGAGGAGGCTAATGCGCGTATTCCTACGTGTAATGTGCCGCACCACCCAGGAGAGACCTCTTCCGTGTACAGTGAGCTGAGAGGGGCCGTTTCTGAGGCTGATGGGAAACACACATTTCCTAAAGAGCGTCATTTCAGAGGGACGACTGACTCTCTCCACCGCGGATAATGCAGGTGCCCTGCCGCCCTGCATGGGGCCGATGGGGCCAGTCGGTCACCATGGTGGCTATGCGGCAGCTCTGACCTGTGTGTGAGCCCCCCAGAATCATTTCAAGATGGCCGGGTTATCAGACTTCCTCCAGCACTGCCCTAGTGAGCCTAAATCAGGGGTTGTGGGCTGAGCGGCTAAAGGGCTTGCCATGCAAACGGGAGGACACAGGGCTCAGACTCCAGGGCCCCCACAAAAAGCCAGGTGGGTAAGGTAGAACCCACCTGGGGACCCAGCATTTGGGAAGAGGGATCTCTGGGAGACAACTGGCTGCTTTGGGTTCAGGGAAAGAGACCCTGTCTCGGTGAATGAAGTGTAGAGCCACCGCCACAGTGTGAGCTACAGAGGGACTTGTCCCTCAATTTATGTGGGCTAAGCAACAAACAGGTGATTGAGCAGAAAGAGCCGCCAGCCAGGGTGCCACTTCATCTTCAGTACTGTCCCCAAAGCTGATGTGCAGAGAGGAACGAGGTTCATGGTAGGCAGGCTTTTCATCAGTAGCTGGACAGGGGTTTGTCTCTCTCTATCCATATAATCACCTGCCATCTGCAAGAAGAGAGCCACTGAGTTTGGAGAGAGACCCTCTAATGGCTTTTGTGCACAGATTGGGGGCACAGGGCTCTGCTGTCAGATGCTGGGGGAAATCCTGACGCTGCCGTTTATAGCCATAAATGGTCCTGTCTCCTCGTGCTCTGTGCTGTGCTTTCTTCATCCATAAAAGGGAGTTTTCAGTTGGGTGGGTTTTTTTTTCTTTTTAATCTGCAAAGTAATGAAAAGTTCTTGCTTTGGAGGGAGGGAGAGTCTTGCTTATTCCTACAAGAGTCCCTCTCATGGAAAATGTCCAATCTGAACAGTTTTAAATAAGTAAAGCGTGTGTGTGTGTGTGTGTGTGTGTGTGTGTGTGTGTGTGTGTGTGTGAGGGGGAAGGGTGCGAGAAGAGGTAGGAAAGTCAGTAGGAAGAGAGATGCAGTAGTGACAGGTTAATCTTTGGCTGTGGGGAGGGATTTGATTTCCCTCTAATTACCTGCTAGATTAAAAGAAATGAAAGATGAGGATGAAAGTCGGCTTCAGCAATCGCCCTGAGCCCCGGGTACCACACCAGGTCGGGAATATTCTCAGCTGCTCTCGTTCCTCGTCTTTTTGCGCAATTTCCATTTTTTCCTTCACGTTCGGCAACTCTCTAGGCAGAGGCTAATTGCGGGGCGTGGGAGAGGGTAGGATCTGCACTCCAGGCTCCTCCACCCCTGCACCCTTGCAAGTCAGGGCTGCCTGCGAGAAAAGCACTACTTCTGCATCCCCACCCCCAGCTGCAGAACCAGCTCTTCCTGGCTGGTGGATGACACCCTTAACATGGAAGGGATCCCTTCTTCCCCCAGACTGGGCTGTGCCTCTGCAGCCTGGAAGCTGCTACACTGTCAATGAATGCAAGAGGGGGAAGCACGTCTGCACGGAAACCTACGCCAGAGGGTGGGTGGGGTGCGTGTGAACCCTGGTGAGGTACAGAGTGCGGCAGGAACACCAACAAGGGGAGGAGCTGGGCAGGATGGAGGTGGTGTAAGCCTCTGCCTCTCAGGAGTCCCAGTGCAGTACTAATGAAGCTTCTTGGCAACCAGAAAATGGGGACTGTGGTATGCATAGCCATGACTCATGAAAATGTAAACTAGGAAAAAAAACCCTATGTCCTCCCACCCCATCCCCCGTTTTACTCCGAACTCTCGTTTCTGCCCTTCTTACAATGCCACAATGTCCACAGGCCTGTCCTGCTTGCTGGCTCAGTCCCTAGACACAGAGTCGTCCTGTCTTTGAGGTGCCTATGATGGTTAATATTGATTATTGATTTTACAAAGATCCAGGCCACCTAGGAGGCAAGCCTCTGGGATGTCTAGACTAGGTTAACTGAGGTGGGAAAACCCATCCTGAATGCAGGCTTGGATCCTGGGATGAATGGAAAAGGAAAACAACATCAGCACCCATCTCTCTGCTTCCTGACTGAGTGACTGAGGGCACAAAGTCTCACAAACCCGCTGCCATGACCAACTGCAGCCTCATATTTTGAGCCACAATAAACCCTTCCCACCTTAAACTGACTTTATCGAGTATTTTATTCCAGCGATGGGAAAGTAGTTGCCTTTGTATCATGCGTGTGGCTGTCACTCCCTGGTGCTCTCAGTCACACAGCCGCCTTGGTAGACTGAAGAAGCACCTAGCTCCATTATGTCTCACACCCATGTCTGCCAGGGGTGGAGTGATGGAGGAACCCAACTCTAGTGCAGCAGGTGGAGGGTTTCTTCTGACACCTGCCTCTGTGGCTTCCCCAACCCCCCTGCAGCTTGCTCATTTCCGTCATCACTGTCATCACCGCACAGCTGCGTGGTGCTCTGCTGCCTTACAGTCACCCAGACCAGTCACTATCGAGTGCACTCCCGACTGTGTGCTGTGGGCATCCCGTGTCCTCTCCCAATCCTGTAGGCCGTCCTCAGTTCTGAGGTAGGAGGAATAAGCCAATCGCCTGTCTGCTAAATGGACTGGGGTGGAGTTTCTGCACCAAAGGATCCCTGTGAAGTGCTACGGGGGACAGAGACTAGACTCGGTCCTCAGAGGCCTGATTAAGTGGAGGATCTGGAATCCTCTGCTAGGAGGGGACAGGGAGTCACTAAGGATGGTTCAGCTCAGAGGAATGAGAGCCAAGAGCAGCCGCTGCTGTAGCTTCAAAGCTTGTATCTGGAGATGGAATAATGTCTCTGCAGGTGCCGATGGCAGAACAAGGCAGTGAGGCGAAGTTTGCAGAGAAAGTTAAGCTTGGTGAAGGAAAGGGAAGACCAAAAACTTCCTTTGTCTGCAGTGTTAAGAATTGGCTCAAAGGGGTCCCGAGTTCCATGCTCAATATCCACAATAACTGTGTGGGATGAAGGAAAGCCAGTCTAGGATGCATACACATGGGCTTGGATCTCCAGCTTGGGACTGAGAATGGGCCTGCCTTCCGACTCTATACTGTGGGGACGATGGCGGAATGGTGCATGCGTTGCTGGTTGGTTGGAGCTTTAGGTCAATGTTTGAGGCAAACGACAGAGGCTGAAGGGATGAGCCTTAGCTCTCAGCTTCTGAGGGGTCACAGTCGCTGGCTCCATTGTTTTCAGGACCTGTGATCATTCCGATCCTCATGGTTAGAGTGTGTGAGAGCCAAGGCACTTACCTCACGACAGCAAAGAGAAGGCCACTAAATAACCCTGTAGGCATGCCCACCGTGCACCTTCCTCTTTCCACAGTTCCCTCTGCTTCCCAAGATCCACCAATAGATGAACCCACTGATGAGATCAGAACCATCGTGGTCTGGGTGACTGGGCCTGCTTCTCAACATTAATACACAGGGGGATAAGCCTCCAGCTCATAAGCTTCCGTGGGTGGACATTTTAGCTCCAAGTCATAATGGCTGTGAGGAGGAAGTAAGAGATCACATCTCCGCAAGTGTCTATTGGTTTCTTTCTAGGGGCGTGGCTTATGCTCCCTGCGTGCTCACCAGTTTGCTTGCAGGCCCACCCTAGTACCCGTGATGCACTAGAAGGAGTACAGTTGAGATCCCAGCCTCCTGCCACCCTCTCTGGTCTCTTCCCACTCCTGACTCCACCACTTGATGATGCGGGGTGGACACTCTGGTACGCGTGTGTGTGAGCATACACAGAGAGAGAGAGAGAGAGGGAGAGAGAGAGAGAGAGAGAGCGCTCCAGCCACAGCGGTCTCCACCCCATCTGGTTCGGATGCTCTTTGACCATCTCTGCAGTCTAAAGGGAGGGCACCAGACCCACCTGCTTAGGAAGGCAGACGCTAATGCTATAAGTGTGCTACTCTAGGTTCTAGGTGTCAGAAATGGAAGCCGAGAGGGTACGGGTTTTCTGTTGATGTGTCTCTTGGTCTCAACAATCCCTTCTTCAACTCTTAAGTTTGGAGCCCAGTGCAGGCATCCGTGAAGAGAGTCTGAGGGTAAAGTTTCTTTGGGATCTGTGTGTGGGTGGCATTTAGCACTCAGACATGTTCAGTCATGTGCCGTTGTGAGGCCTGGGTGGCATTCTGAGGGCAAGGATGGCAAGCCAGGGAGCAAGGAGAGAAGACAGGCTGCTGGATAGGGTGGACTGTCAGGCCAGGCCAGGAGCTAAACTGTGCTGTCTGTAGAGACACACTGAACTCGTTTCTTCTGGCTCAGGCCTTGGGAATCTATGACCCTGGATGGTAACACAGGACCTCCTGAAGATGGACTGTCACCAATGTGAGGCAATGCTGAGAACACACACCTTCCCCTGAATAGGGATAAGAGAGTGTGGTCAGGTTCAGCCCTCAGCCATTTCATCTAGAGTTGAGGACCAAACCATAACCCCTTTAGAATAGCCAGCTAGGCCACCATAATGGCAAGAAAGACACGGCCAGGCCATGTCAGCCAGACTGCCCTCATCCACGGGTACTTTGCTTTACAATCTGCATAAATCAGCAAAGGTTTCTGAATTGACAGGGCCCAATGCAAAACCATAAAGCTGTTAGCTGGGCAGGGACTCAGGCAGTGGCACTGAGGTCGCTCAGACTGAGGTGGTCTTCCCAAACTGGAGAGGCAGGGACTGTGAAAGCCCATCCCACGGAGCCTGCCTGGGGTTGCTGACACTGTGTGCTTCTGTCCTGCTTCCTAGTGCTGTCCTTGCCCTGACAGGGGCAACACGTAGCTGTTGGCTTATGTTTCAGGTCTGTGTGTCATTGTCGTCATGGGTCCCCCATACCGGGAAGCAACCCTTCAGCCCCTCCTCTGGGTTTGAGCACTGTGAAGATCAGTATGACTCATTCTTACACAGAGGTGGGCAGTGCCCCTGGGGAAGGACACCCAAGAGTCACAGTTTCCCGATAACTCCAACAACAAGGACACGCTAGTTTGAGTTCATAATGCTTGCCACCAGAGCACCGTAGAAAACAATGCAGGGCCACGCCGTAAATTCACACTTTGGTTCATCCGCTTCCTTTCCTCTGCCTTTCTGTGTGGGTTTCTTAAGACAATCGAGTGTGAATGGCTGTCAAACCTAAGCTATGAGGCGCCACCGCATCCACTGAAAGCAGTTCTGACGAGGGAGAAGTCGCAGATCCAAGCCCCATCCCTTTTCACTCTCTCACAGCTGGTTTGCAGGCAAAGTCCTAGATGCAGTCTTAATTTTGACTCAGCCTTTCTCTCCAGCAGAATAAGTGGCGGGGATTTTTTTCTCTAGGCAACAGCAGTGCTATGCCTCATTTGTTTTGTTTTTGCACTGTGGCATGGCAGCATGCGAGGCTGCTGACTTGAGCATCAGTCCTTCCTGGAATTGTCCTTCTTGACGGACCTGCGGATTTCAGCCATAATTATTGAATGCAGAGGTGTTCCTTTGCTTCCCGAATGTTTTGAGGCGGAACAGCAGACAAATTCTGTCTTGCTCCCAGATTTCCTGGCACTCCGAACCACTTGGGTTTCAGCCCTGTCTGATGGCCCCGCCTTGTGAGCTCTGCTTTCCCTTAGGGAGAGTAGCAGAGCCCCTTGGCTCCGTGCCATGGAGAAGGTCAAGGCTGTGGAGAACGGGCCATTGCTCTCCCCTTTAGCTTGCCCATGGCCTCCAAATGTCCTTGATGAAAGCAGAATTTGAAGGAATACTTTTACAGACAGGGATATCGTCTTCTGTGGTGCAGGATGCAGGATTCGGAATCTTCTGTGCCTGCATTTGAGGACAGCTTTCCCCTTGCTCTCTGTGAAATCTGGGGCAGCTGACTTCCCTGCGTCTCAGTTTCTCCATGAGTGAAATATGTGTACTGGTAAAAGCTGTGTAGCAGAAATACTGTGGGTAAAATGAAATCACCGAGCCTAAGCCACCGCACACGTACTGCCTGGGTGTGGGAAGCATTGTGAGTGGAAATTGTTCTATAATTGGCCCTATTGTTCTGAGCATCCACTGTCACAGTGCTGAGCACACAGGGCTAATGTCACAATCATTACTACAGTTCTCACAAGTGGACACACACTGAAATACAGTTGTCCTTCCCAGCATCTCCCACAGTACCCAAATCTGTGCTCAAGTCCCTTATACAGAATAGCAGTGTCTTCATGTAACTCCTCCCCATCCCATGTACTTTAGATTCTCTGTGGATTCCTAATACAATGTCAATGCTGTCTAAGCCACTGCTACTGTATTGTTAGGAAATGACCATTTGAAATAGGCTATACACGGTCAATAAATGCAGTTTCTTTCCTGACTATTTCCCATCCCTGATTGAACCCTCGGGCAGAGACCCCACAGGGGCAGAGGGCCACTGCATGCAGCTTTTCACTCTGTACATCATGTGTTTTGTTTTTTCGAAGACAGAGATTTCTGTAAACAAACAGGCAGTTTAATGGAGCTCAGCAAGACAAGAAAGCCAGCATTGCCCGTGTAGCCAGTTTAGCTACAGGGATCCCTGATCCCGTCTGTGCCTCACACTGAAAAGGATTCCTCTCATGTCCATGAAGTTTTTGTCATGCCGCATGGGTGGAACGCTAAATAAAAGCAGTGTCCCTGGAAGGCAGTTGAGACCCAGCTAGGAGGCCAAGTCCTGGGCTGCCAGCCTTGCCACAGTACGCTCTGAACTTGATCTTGGGCCAATCTCATCTGTACTGTCTGCCATGTTGCAAAAAAACTGCAGCCATTTTATAAGTGTGCATGATTTATTATTTGGAAAAGAGAGATAAAAACAAAAAGGAAGATCTTGTCTTTTAAAAACCCTTGGACTATGCAAATTTTCCTGGTTGCTTTTAACCCACTGGTATGAGGTTGTGGACATTCTAGACCAGCCGATTGGGAGCTGTGGTTTTCGTCTCAGGGCTGTGCTGTGTGAAGTGTGGCTGACAGTCTCTCACCATCCACCACTTGCTTCCCCGTGAGAGTCACAAGAAGCACTTCGGTCCTGCTTATAAACCTTAATTAATTTGAAGACGAGAAACAGGATTTTCACTTCTTAAAATAGTTGTGAGTGCAGAAGGCCATTTTCTTGGTGTTGAGGTCTAGATGCTTCATAAGGCTGCCATTCTGAGACTTCGCATGGATCCTGTGTCCGACTTCATGGCCGGCATCTTTGAAACTGATGAGCTAGTGCAAGCAATTGGGAAACAGAATGGTCCTCCTCTCTACGATTTTAGATGTGATCTCTGTGTCTTCTATGCTCTGACCAGAGGTTGTACCAGCTGCCTTGTGAGATACCTTTCCACTGATGTTGGAAGCCTGCTAAGTTGTCCCATAGGTGGTGTTGGTCAAGACAGTAGTGTCTCTATGGGTAACATGCCAGGCATGGTGGCTCACAAATGCAATCTCAGCCTTTGGAAGGCGGAGGCAGGAGGATTGTGACGAGTTCAAGTTCTGGGCTCTGTAGTGAGTTTTAGACCAGCAAGGAGACCTTGAGTAGTAGCCGCAGCTCTACCACTGACTTGCCCCTTTTATGCCTGCTGTGGAGAAGGAACCATATTGGGCCTGTGGCTGCAAGGTGGTGTTGTGTCCAGCTTTCCACATCTGCCCAAGGGTCTCGGTTCCACTTCTGTGCTGGTTTTCTGTTTTGTTTTTTTTTTATGTGTATGGATGTTTTGCTTGTGTGTATGCCTGTGCCCATGGAGGCCAGAAGGGAGCTTCAGATCCCCTGGAACTGGGTAACAAATGTCTGCGGGCTGCCATGTAGGTGCTCAGAGTCAAACCTGGGCCCTCGGAAGAGCAGCCAGAGCTCTTAACTGCAAAGTCATCTCTCCCACTTGCATCTGCTGGTTAGATGACATCACCTGAGCAGGGGAGTCTCAGCTGAGGGATTTCCTAGAGCAGACTTGTCTGTGGGGCACTATCTGGGTTGTTAACTGAGGTTAAAGACCTAGCCCGAGTGAAGGTGATACCATTTCATGTGCTGTGCTCTGCGCTGTATACGAGTGATGATAACCATTGAGCCTGTACACCGAGGAAGCACGGCCGTTGGTTCTGTCTCTCTCTGCCCTCGGCTGTGAGTACTGGACCAGGTGCCCAACCTCCTGCCTCGACCTCCTCTCAGTGATGCCTGGAACCTGAACTTGTAGGCTGAGTAACCCCTCTCTCCCCTAAGTGGTTTTTTTTATCGACTATTTCATCACAGTCATAGAGATGACCCAAGAGCGGCTGCTGAGAACCGTTCCTGTCCAAAAGCCCATTAGCTCTGCTGTTCCCCCTATAGCAGTCAGTCTCGGCCTAAGGGTCGGACCCCTGCAACAGGCAGATCTCTAGTAAGTGGACTTAGCCTGTGAGTGAGGTCGTATCCCACATGAGGTCTGTAGGGTATTTACCAGTCTCCGTAAACTGGTTCTAGCTCCTGCTTGATAGTTGAAAAATACCTGGTTAAATGTCTGTTCTAGGTACCTATTGGTGTTCTGGTTACCTTGTATTGTACCTTTGGTTCAGACCTCTAAATTGGGAGAGGTTTGGTACCCACCATTACATTGCATTTGGATTCGTGCTTTCTTTTATAGTTTGTTTTACACTTAAGACATTTTTGTATATTACCCTACCCCCTTTTCTCATTAAAGTATAAGGAGTCATCTGAGTTAAGGAGACTATCCTCATCCAGTGTAGTATTTATCACACGCCTGGCCACAGGTGAGCCTCTTGTCCCCCTGGGCTTTACCTGTAGAATGAAGGGAGCCCAGATGGATTCCCCTCCCACCTAGCTTCAGAATTACTTGAGAACAAAATCAGGAGATGAAGAGATGAGCCTGTATCTCACCTTCATTATGGAAGAGGTGACCCCAAAGAATGAGACCTCTATATTCATGCAGATGAACCTCCCAATGCTCAATGCAGAGCGAGGCTTTCCTTTCAACCCACATGTGGGACTGTGGGGTACCAGTCAGGACCTGCGAGCAATAGGAATAAGGAGGACGCGGGCATCCTGGTCCCCTCATCACACAGTCATCACCAAAGTCATTCTGTCTCCTCCACGAGAGGCCCAGTGGTATGCCATTGTGCTTATTTCCTGGGAATAGCATCCTTCAAAACCAGTGGACTCTGCTGAGATCCTAATGGCTGGGTCCAGCTCTAGTCTTTCATGTTCAGCTACGTGATCCCAGGTGAACCCCTCTGCACCTCACCTGCACCTCACCTGCAAACATCACATGAGCTAATATATGGATTGCCAGGCTGTGGTCAGTCAGGTGAGCTAGCACACACAGGTGTCCTCAGGAAATGGTGCAGGTTTACATGAATTGCTTCTGTATAAGTATAAAGAGATAGTTTTGTTCTATGGTGGTTTTAGCTAATCTTGAATTCTTTTTCTTGTTTGTTAGTATTACTTATTTCAATAGCCAGAGCAACTGGTGCTTGCTCCTACCCTTCTCCTTGCTAACTTTTACAAATCAGGATCATGAGCCAGAGGGAAGGCGAAATTAATGAGAAACTTCTGTGCATCGAATGGCCGTTCTCTGATTCCCGCTATTTTTGTAGGCTCTCCTGAAGCTGGCACACAGTTCTGTAGTAGGCATTTCAAAGTGTTTGCTCCAGTTAATTTATGCTGAGAAATCGTCAGTGGAATCTGACAGAGGCCTGGCATGCGCGTCCGCCACCCGGCTTCAGGGGACAGTGTGGGAGCCAGAGGCAGCCCTTGAAGAGCACTCAGGAGTGGAAAGGAGTGGAATCCGTGGTTTCTCTCTGGCTCCTCTGCCCTCCCTGTCATCATTGCACCGGATTTACTGAGAGTTACTTTAGACAGGCATCTTCGGGTTTAGTTTAGACCATAACCCTACCAAGTATCATTGGCGTCATTTGACTGTTTCTGTGTTTGTCCCAGGACTTGAGCAGAGTCAGGGTTTAAACCAGGCATGGCTAGTGCTAGATCCCATGTCACCCTCACTGGGACCTGAGGCAACACTTGTCCATGCCCAACAGAGGCCCATGAAGGTCCTGTGTCATTACTGCTCTGGTCATTCGGTATCAATCAACAGCTTCTCTTCTTGAAACATCACTGCTAACGTGTTGCCCCAGCCCTCCCTGTGCTTTAGAAATAATGTGTCTCTTCCCTTGCTCCATGAGACGTGGGACTGACTGGAGCACAGGGCATCTGTCTGATCCCCGTCACCTTGTGCTCTTAGGAAGGGTTTTGTCTCCATTCTCCAGATGTGCTAGTCAGTTTTCATTACTAGAAGAATCTATGAGAAAAGTCACCTTATTTTGGCCGTAGTTTTGGGGGTTCTGGTTCAAAGTGGGTTGGCTCTCGCGCTTTTGGACATGTGGTTAGGTGGCACATTGTGGGGGGAGCACGCGGATGGATCTGCTCTTTGGTTGGTTGCTTTTGCGAGACAGGGTTTCTCTGTAGCTTTGAAGCCTGTTCTAGAGCTAGCTCTTGTAGACCAGGCTGGCCTTGAACTCACAGAGATCCACCTGCTTCTGCTTCCTGAGTGCCGCTCTTCTTACAGGGCAGGGTTCTTTTTTTTTTTAACTTTATTTTATGTTCATTGGTGTGAAGGTGTCAGATCCCCTAGAACTAGATCTTCAGACAGTTGTGAGCCACCATGTGAGTGCTGGGAATTGAACCCGGGTCCTCTGGAAGATCAGTCAGTGCTCTTAACCACTGAGCCATCTCTCCAGCCCCACAGGGCAGGGTTCTAATGTCCCCTTCAAGCGCGCATCCCTGGAAGCTGGAATGAAGCTCTTCACAACCACCTGTAACTCCAGTTCTAAAGGATCCCACACCCTCTTCTGGCCTCTGTGGTCATATGCACTCCAGAAGCACAAACCTACACACAGATGCGCAGGCCCACACATAATTAAAAATACATCTTTTTCTAAAAGGGCGCATTCCCAGTGACCTGATGTCCCCCACTCGGCCCCTGCTCTTAAAGGTTCCTCTGCCTTCCAATAGCACCAAATGGAAGGCCACGCCCTTAAAATTTATCTTTTTGAGATAGGGTGCCATTATATATATCCAAGACTGTCCTGGAACTCTTGGTCCTCCTGTCTCTGCCTCTTGAATGCTAGGATTACAGGTGTGTATTGCTATACCCAACTGGAGACTAGTCCTTTAGCACACAGGCCCTTCTGGATCCAAACTAAAGTGGCAATTCTTGAAGTTACAAACACATTGGAATTTCACTGAATCCTAAAAACAAAAACAAGCCAAAAACAACAAACCATCAAAAAAGCAAAGCAAAGCAAAGCACCGGGACCCACACACCCAGGGCCTCCTGCTGTATAGCAAGCACTTTACCCTCTGGTCTTCTCTCCTACCCCTCCACCTCCATTTCTCACGGGAGCCAACACACGTGTGAAAGGGGTTCATAAACTACGGGATATCATGCAAAATGTTCATTTTCATATTCATAGTGACTTCACCATAGTTACTAGTAAACATGTCTTAGCCATCCAGAGAGCTTTTAGCTTAATGTAGCACACGAGAGTAAATGCTTATTGAGGGAATTAATTAACAAATCATTGATTTTCCTACAAAAGTGACCCTGAAGTTTAAACGTGGGTCTTATCCCAAGCTTAGTACAGGTAGTTCCCAACTTAGAATGTAGTGAGAGAACAAATGAGGGAAAGATTCAGGGCTCCCTGCTGCTGGCTAATGTGATCGTCACTGAGATAAGAAGCAGGTCCGTTAGCCTTGGTTTACTGTTATGTAATCCGTTTGGAGACAAGGATGCGAGCATTAGACTGGAGATGGCCCTGCTGACCTCTAGGTCATCCTCACTGCTAAGATGCCACAGTTCTAGGGCAGATGCTCTTGGGAGCAATGCTGGGTGATGCATTCCTGTTTGGACCATTTGTGCCCAGTGGAGTCAGGTCCTCAGCTTGTTCATGTGGTAGGGTCATGTCTGTACTTACTTCACAGAAAGTGTGGGGTATTGTAAGGAGGCTGTGAGTTCATTTCCCAGCTGCCCAGACTCACGTTGCTTGCTTGTTTCCCAGCCGCCTGGCAGCTCAGACCTGAAATAATCACACAGAAACTATATTATTTAAATCACTGCTTGGCCCATTAGCTCTAGCTTCTTATTGGCTAACTCTTACATATTAAACTAATTTTACATATTACTTACTTATTAAACCCATCTCTACTAATCTGTGTATTGTCACGTGGCTGTGTCTTACTGGGTAAAGTTCCGTCAGGCGTGGGGCTACATGGCTTCTCTTTGACTCCACTTTCTTCTTCACAGCATTCAGTTTAGTTTTCTCTGCCTTGCTAAGTTCTGTCTGCTATAGGTTCAAAGCAGTTTCTTTATTCATTAATGGTAATCACAGCACACAGAGGGGACTCCCACATGAGGGGGGGGGCTCAGAAAATGTATGCCTGGGTTGACCCCGAAAGGGTTGTCCATTCAGCAGTGATGGGGCCCACTCCTTAGCATCATGAGAGGCCACACATTTGACAAGTAGAATAGGGGAATTGATTGTGGGCCCCAGATCCCAAAATCCAGCCTGCTCTGTCAACTCCAGCTCTGTGACCTTGGCCAGGTGGCCCTTCATGCCTCAGCCTTTGTATCTCTAAACTAGAACAATACCCACCACATCTACTGCCTGTGAGGACAGAAGTTACAAGTGCGGATCAGTCCAGACCTGGCTTGTGGAAGGGCACAGTGTGAAGCACACAGACATCAGCATCTAGTGGTTTTTAGAGTCCTTGGACATAGAAGATATTAATCAACCAACAGTAGCCACTCTGTCTGATTGCTACCATTTGCTCATTATAAAAACGTACATGAAGTTTCTGTTTTACCCTCTCTGTAATATTGAGGCCATGTTATCTTTTGATAAATATTGAATAGATGGATATCAGGGTTTATGTTGATGACATTCCTTTCTTGGCTGTTGTTTTCACTGGTCAGGACAGAGGGCTGTCCCAGAGTCCTTGCTCTGGCTCTTTCCTGTGTTGATGGAGGATCTGCCTTTTCTCCTCTAAAATGGGGGAAACCCATTCCTAGGGTCACTGAGAGGGATAAGTTAGTTACTGCCTCTAAGGTCTTATACGATAGCTGTAGAGCGAAGGGCTATTGTGTGGCCCATGTTGAAGGACATAGAGGTCTGTGCTCAGTGGGAAAGTAGGTGCTCACTGAACACACGTGCCTTGTTCCTTTCCATTCTCAAGCCCTTCAGTCCTCCGCTGACGCCACTTTGACTTGGCTTCCCAGTCATGGAGCTCTGCTAATGGCAGAACCATGCTGGGGACAGAAGAAATATGCCACAGCCTGAGCAACTTCTGCTGGTGGCAGCTTTCACCCTCTACGGGGAGGCTTCCTCCTCAGCCAGTATTGGCCTCAGCACACACAGGCACTAAGGCGGGACAGGCTGCCGGCACTCCTTCCTGGAAACCATTTCTAGCTCCAGGAACCATTCACCATGATTTCCCTTTTTTATTGTCATGAAGTAACTGAGTCAAATGTCCCAGCCAACAACAGCACACAAAATGCATCTTTGCCCACATGGCAGCCTCATTAAAACCACAGAATTATATTTTCCATACTCCCCAGGCTTCTCTTTCTGAATTAAAAACAAACAAACCAAAAAAAAAACCTTTCAGTTTTAGCTATTTGGAATGGAAATCTTTCTTTTAACAAAATCTTTTTAATGTTTATTTGTTAGCGGGTGGTGGGAGCATTGCCGTAGTATGTGTGTAGTGGTCAGAAGGCAATTTGTGGGAGTCAGTTCTCTCTTCCTCATGTAGATTCTGGGGATTGAACTCAAGTCATCAGGCTTGGCAGCAGGAGTATTCCTTGCTGGCGAAGTCCCATCACCAGCACTGCAGAATCTTTCTAAGTGTGTTATACACCCGCTTCCATTTGCTTTCTCTTGTGCTGGAAAGAAAAACAGTGCTAATAAACTGGCTCTCCAGACACCAAACACACACCCCACACGCGCTGTGTTTGCTCAGTTCCCGCGGTGGAAATGTTCTCTCCACAGTGGGGCCTAACAATCAGTTTGGAAGGGTCTTAAATATTCATAGGTTGCTTGTAAAGGAAAGGAAGCATTCAGCATGACCAGGTGGAAAGGACAGGCTACCAAACATCGCTAGGCCTGGATTTGGGACACTTGAGAGCTGGCCTTCCGGAGCATGGCAATTCCTGGAGCTTCATTTTATAAACTGAGGTAACAGTGACTTCACAGAAATCATGATCAACATAAAAGACAGTGGAACACATTGGGGACCTCAAATTCAAGTGCCACATCAAACAAGACCTGGGCTGAGACATGGCAGGCACCTGAATCTGCTTCTCTGGCTTGGCTGCATATGGGAGCCCACAGAAAGCCTCACAGATATCTCTAGCAACTAAAGCAGAATTTTTGAAGGTTTAAAACAAACAAACAAACAATATCCCCAGGTCTTGGACAGCTGTGGATGACTAGCTAGCATGTCTGTCACCTTCCAAGCAAGTGAACTGTTCTGCACATGGTGGGAGCTACAGAATGGCTTCCCCTCCCCCATGGAGCCTGGCGCTGTACGGCAACCTGCGTACTGTTCTTTGGTTGGCCTGTCTTTCTCAACTCTAATGACTTGGCTTCCAGGAACCATTTCCAGCCACAACCCCTACCTGTGTAGGCATGCTCCTCACTGCTGGCTTTGTCTTGCTGTCAGCAGTGGCTATGGGTTGTTCTGCTGGGGGTTCAAGAGAAAAGACTTCTGTGATTCCACCTCCATTTCTCCCTACTTCACTCTCTAGCCATGGTAAGAGTGTTGGAGATCCCAAGAGTGTCATGCCCTTCCACACGGTTGGCAACACTCTTCCCTCCACCCATGATGCTTGTTTATGTTTTCCCACAGTGACCTTTCACCTTACACAGGTCAGGTCTATGTCATCTCTTCCTGAGATGCCCTAAGGGCAGGGCACACTCAGTTGAGGGTTCAGGACCTTAATGGTTAATATTGTCAACTTCATAGGATTCAGTCACCTAGGAGACAAGCTGCTGAGCATACCCAGGAAGAATCATCTAGATTGTGTTCATGAAGATGGGAAAACCCACCCTAACTGAAGATGGCACCATTCCATGGACTGTAGTCCTGAACTGGATAAAAAGGAGAAGTCTAGTTGAATGTGGATGTTCATCTCTCTCTGCTTCCTAATTATGACACCATATGCAAACCTCATGTCTCTAACACCATGACCCCTTCACCATGATGGACTGTGTCCTTGAACTCTGATGACACCATGACCCCTTCACCATGATGGACTGTGTCCTTGAGCTGTGATGACACCATGACCCCTTCACCATGATGGACTGTGTCCTTGAGCTGTGATGACACATGACCCCTTCACCATGATGGACTGTGTCCTTGAGCTGTGATGACACCATGACCCCTTCACCTTGATGGACTGTGTCCTTGAGCTGTGATGACACCATGACCCCTTCACCATGATGACTGTGTCCTTGAGCTGTGATGACACCATGACCCCTTCACCATGATGGACTGTGTCCTTGAACTCTGATGACACCATGACCCCTTCACCATGATGGACTGTGTCCTTGAGCTGTGATGACACCATGACCCCTTCACCATGATGACTGTGTCCTTGAACTCTGATGACACCATGACCCCTTCACCATGATGACTGTGTCCTTGAGCTGTGATGACACCATGACCCCTTCACCATGATGGACTGTGTCCTTGAGCTGTGATGACACATGACCCCTTCACCATGATGACTGTGTCCTTGAGCTGTGATGACACCATGACCCCTTCACCATGATGACTGTGTCCTTGAGCTGTGATGACACATGACCCCTTCACCATGATGGACTGTGTCCTTGAGCTGTGATGACACCATGACCCCTTCACCATGGTGACTGTGTCCTTGAACTCTGATGACACCATTCCTTCACCATGATGACTGTGTCCTTGAGCTGTGATGACACCATGACCCCTTCACCATGATGACTGTGTCCTTGAACTCTGATGACACCATGACCCCTTCACCATGATGGACTGTGTCCTTGAACTCTGATGACACCATGACCCCTTCACCATGATGGACTGTGTCCTTGAACTCTGATGACACCATGACCCCTTCACCATGATGGACTGTGTCCTTGAACTCTGATGACACCATGACCCCTTCACCATGATGGACTGTGTCCTTGAGCTGTGATGACACCATGACCCCTTCACCATGATGACTGTGTCCTTGAACTCTGATGACACCATGACCCCTTCACCATGATGGACTGTGTCCTTGAACTCTGATGACACCATCCCTTCACCATGATGGACTGTGTCCTTGAACTCTGATGACACCATGACCCCTTCACCATGATGGACTGTGTCCTTGAACTCTGATGACACCATGACCCCTTCACCATGATGGACTGTGTCCTTGAACTCTGATGACACCATGACCCCTTCACCATGATGACTGTGTCCTTGAACTCTGATGACACCATGACCCCTTCACCATGATGGACTGTGTCCTTGAACTCTGATGACACCATCCCTTCACCATGATGGACTGTGTCCTTGAACTCTGATGACACCATGACCCCTTCACCATGATGGACTGTGTCCTTGAACTCTGATGACACCATGACCCCTTCACCATGATGGACTGTGTCCTTGAACTCTGATGACACCATGACCCCTTCACCATGATGGACTGTGTCCTTGAACTCTGATGACACCATGACCCCTTCACCATGATGGACTGTGTCCTTGAGCTGTGATGACACCATGACCCCTTAACCATGATGACTGGTCCTTGAGCTGTGATGACACATGACCCCTTCACCATGATGACTGGTCCTTGAGCTGTGATGACACATGACCCCTTCACCATGATGACTGTGTCCTTGAGCTGTGATGACACCATTCCTTCACCATGATGGACTGTGTCCTTGAGCTGTGATGACACCATGACCCCTTCACCATGATGACTGTGTACTTGAGCTGTGATGACACATGACCCCTTCACTATGATGGGCTGTGTCCTTGAGCTGTGATGATGACACCATGACCCCTTCACCATGATGACTGTGTCCTTGAACTCTGATGACACCATGACCCCTTCACCATGATGGACTGTGTCCTTGAGCTGTGATGACACATGACCCCTTCACCATGATGGACTGTGTCCTTGAGCTGTGATGACACATGACCCCTTCACCATGATGGACTGTGTCCTTGAGCTGTGATGACACCATGACCCCTTCACCATGATGGACTGTGTCCTTGAGCTGTGATGACACATGACCCCTTCACCATGATGACTGTGTCCTTGAACTCTGATGACACCATGACCCCTTCACCATGATGGACTGTGTCCTTGAACTCTGATGACACCATGACCCCTTCACCATGATGGACTGTGTCCTTGAGCTGTGATGACACCATGACCCCTTCACCATGATGACTGTGTCCTTGAGCTGTGATGACACCATGACCCCTTCACCATGATGACTGTGTCCTTGAACTCTGATGACACCATGACCCCTTCACCATGATGGACTGTGTCCTTGAACTCTGATGACACCATGACCCCTTCACCATGATGACTGTGTCCTTGAGCTGTGATGACACCATGACCCCTTCACCATGATGACTGTGTCCTTGAGCTGTGATGACACATGACCCCTTCACCATGATGACTGTGTCCTTGAGCTGTGATGACACATGACCCCTTCACCATGATGACTGTGTCCTTGAACTCTGATGACACCATGACCCCTTCACCATGATGGACTGTGTCCTTGAGCTGTGATGACACATGACCCCTTCACCATGATGACTGTGTCCTTGAGCTGTGATGACACATGACCCCTTCACCATGATGACTGTGTCCTTGAGCTGTGATGACACATGACCCCTTCACCATGATGGACTGTGTCCTTGAGCTGTGATGACACATGACCCCTTCACCATGATGACTGTGTCCTTGAGCTGTGATGACACATGACCCCTTCACCATGATGACTGTGTCCTTGAGCTGTGATGACACCATGACCCCTTCACCATGATGGACTGTGTCCTTGAACTCTGATGACACCATGACCCCTTCACCATGATGGACTGTGTCCTTGAACTCTGATGACACCATGACCCCTTCACCATGATGGACTGTGTCCTTGAACTCTGATGACACCATGACCCCTTCACCATGATGGACTGTGTCCTTGAACTCTGATGACACCATGACCCCTTCACCATGATGGACTGTGTCCTTGAACTCTGATGACACCATCCCTTCACCATGGTGACTGTGTCCTTGAACTGTGAGCCACGATAAATTCTTCTGCAGTTTCTTAGGTCACACCTGTCTCAGCAACACATAAAGTTCACACAACTTGTTCACCCTCCCTTGGCACAATGTTGCCTTCATTTGCTTATCCCCTTGTCCTGATTCAGCAAGTGTTTATTTGGTGATTTTTCTGGTGAATGAAGTGAGTGAGCTGGGTTTATGGATTAGACACCTCAGTTGTGCCTTCCGGGGTCACAGCTGCACTGGACTCGTCTGTGCCCCCATTCCTCTGCACAGGGCCATGTATGCAGGGTTGGTTTGGATTTATTTGTTTTGATTTTTTTTTCTCATAGTGGAAAGACATGTGGAAGGCTGGGCGGGTGGAAGGCATTTGTAACTTGTGTGTATTTGGGGCTGCTATGACTCAGGGGGCTAAGTGGACTGCAAGAATGGCATTCTAAGCAGCTGTTTCCAGAAGCATCCTAGAAGTTCAGTCCCCACAGCAGGGCTCATTCATGATCATCACACTGTGGACCACTTTCCTTAAAGAACTTCACATTGACTTTGGAAAAAAAATTGCTGAAAGTGTCAGAATGAAAACAATAAGCTGAGGGTGAATTTGGAGGGCTACAAGGGCTGTGTTCAGGAAAAAACCGGCTGGCAGTGGTTCCTGACTTTCCTCAGTGCGTGCATGTGTGTGTGTGTTGTGCTGTAAGGTGTGGAACCCAGGACCTTGCATTCACCAGCACTGGACAAGCACTCTACCCCAGGACCATGTGTGCACTTGGAAAAGCAAGTCTCACATAAAGCTTAGGGGTAGCTGCTAAAGTTAAATCTCATTGAGCAGAGAACCCCTGCCGAAACTAACATCCCAGTCTTTGCCATTTTCCCTCCCTTTTCCAGAATGCGGTTACTACACATGGTTATTCCAGATTGCTGTTAGCTGCACGTGTGTTTGTCTTGTTGCAATCTGAAAGACCTTAGCAAATGCTCCTTCTCAAAGGAGGAAACTCAGCTTCAGAGACTTGAGTCACTGCCTGAGGTCAGGTGGCCATGCCCCCGCCCAGCTCTATTTCTCACTGTGCTCTTCCAGCTTACTGCGGTCCGCTTACCTACTGTTCGGCTTTGTGGGCCTCGCTCAGGCCCCTGTGCCACCAGGCAGGCACTAGACTCCCAAGCTCCTCCAGGTGGGTGATTGATAGCATTTTATGCCACGGGGATTTGTATTTTAGTTAAACAGCACATGAAAAATAATGACAATAATTTAAAGATATGCTTAAGAACATTATAGATCTGTATTAAGTGCCATTAATACTTTTCTTATATTATGTAGCCTTGCCACTTGAGTTCACTTAAAAAAAATAAATTCAATATTTCCCTGGTCTACTGATGAAGTCCTAAATTCTAAAATTTTCCCAAGGGCAGTAGTTGAGCTCCCCAATGATTACTCCTGGTACGACCAGCTTTCTGGCTATATTTATCACTTGGTTAATTTGGTCATAGGGTTTCTTCCTTCCAGAAAGATGGTGATTGTACGGAATCGCTTTGATTAGGGATTTATAAACGTCACATTAATTTGGTCTTTTTGTTCTTTCACGGTTAGCTATTTATATAACGAAGATGGATTTTTATCCTTTGAGCAGATATGAAGAAAGAAATGGCTGGGCTTGTAGAATCATTCGTATTACATTTTCTGAGCCTGTCCCATGTGTGGGGTGCATTTGAAGGGAAGCTTGGGAGCCACAGTGTCTACCTGTGTGGTCTGACCTTTGACTCTGTATCCCATCATAGAGGATGGAGATGGTGGGAGAAAGTGGTCCCACCTCGATACACAAGGCCAGAGAGTGCAGGATGTAGCCAGGGCCAGGTTCTCATAACACTCCTGAGAGCGGTCTTGCTCCCTCCCGGAGCATACCCTCAGCTGGCCTATGGCCCTGCCACTACACCCTGCCTTTTAAAGGCTCACCACTTCCCATGACACTAACCCGGGAACCAAGCCCCCAGCACATGGACCCTTGGGGAACGAACCATGCCCAAACCATAGCAGGGTGGGGCAGTGATGGGAGCATGCAGCCATCGTCTTCCCCTTTGAGGTGACCCTTGCACAGGAGGGGAGAGGGCCAGGCCGTCTTCAGCATGCTTGACATCACCTGTTCTGACGAAGATCTGTGAAACAGTGATTTGCCGTTTGCTAATCTACGAAAAACTATCTCCTGCTGTAAAGTAAAAGCCTTTTGTTTTCTGCTACAATAGTCTGAGCATCAGTGGGTAGCTGAGGGAAGTGTCCGGGGAAACAGAGTCTTTCTAGCCACAAAGGTCCTAGTCCATCTTAACCCAGTCATTTTGAACAGTGTCTGTTATGATCTGTACAGCTAAGGAGAACTGGGCCACAGGTCCCTACCTTCAAGGAGGGAAGATAAACAATCCTAACACGTTAGGGCTCTGTCAGTCACAGGGCAAGCATCCTCTGGTCACCCGTGAGTTAGCCATTGATTACTATTCTGTGTGTCCTCCCTAAAAGACTCGTGGGGCAAAGCCATGCATGGTGTTTCACGTCTGTCATTTCTCTGCTCATGCTGCTGAATGTCATGTGACCTACAGGATTACCCAGGCCACGGGACTGGTCTGCTGGCCACTATCCCAAATTCTGTAGCTGTAGCCTAAGTGGCTAGGGACTTAGCTCCCTTGCTTAAGGGCCATTGGACCTCCTTCCATAGCATTGGACCTGGTCATGGAGCTAAACGAGGTGCAAGAGTTTGTTCTGAGTTTAGCAGACGCCCTGGTGGCACGGACTGGTCTTCTGTGGCTCTGGGATCAACTGGTAGAGACAGGCATGTCGGCTGGAGAGTCCTTCCTTATCTGTAGCCGAGCCCTGGGGAAGTATGATAGCAGTTTGCATTAGTGTGTGGATACACAGACAGGAACGGGGTAGGCAGGCTCCTGGCTAACTTCCTTCCAGAGACGACCACAGGAGGAAGAACTGGAGTTGTCTTGAGAGTTTGTCTTGAGAAAGACACAGGGGGAGCCCATCTGTGCCATACAGAAGAAGGTGACAGTCCAGGATGGGCAGAGTGCTGTCACACAAAGTGCCTGCAGGGCCAGCTGCTTGAAATGCGCTCTCAAGGGCCCTGAGCCTTGTCCCTGCTCCCCTCAGCCAGCTCAGGCAGCCTGGGATCCAGGAGTGAAGAAGCCAAAGGACTCAAGAATGTAGGCTTGAGAGCAGGGCAAATTTGGCAAGGACAGCAGAAAGCAGTTTCAAGGGAAGAGAAACAGCCTAGTTTTGGACAGGTAAACTGTAAAGTGCATGTCAGGACTCAGGAAATGGCACCATCACCAGCTTCACAGCAGCAGCAGCAGACGCTGCTAAAGGTGAGGACTTCCGGGAAGAGCAGAACACCACAGAAGGGCAGCAGAGGTAGCAGCCATACCCCGTTCCTCTCAGAAGGCAGCACAGAGGCATTGTGGGTACCCAGCTCTCACTTTGTGACAGTGTGGTGACTTGAAGGTTTCTTAAAACGAACTGCAGCTTTGGAAGTGAGGTGTGAGCAGCAGTTATGCCTGGCGACCCTGAGTCCCCACATGCTAAGACAATGGCGGCCCTGCATGGTTAAAACGCTTTAATGGAGAAAAATGGATGTGAGCAGCAGAATCTTAAATGCATTAGTTTTTGACATTGTGAAATTAATTGGCTCCCAAATATAGCCCTCTTCTGCTGTAAGTGGAGCTCTGAAGAGCCTCCCGTGTTCCCACTGCCATAGCCAACATCTCTGGGTTCCATGGTGAATAAAGGCCTCTTTGTTTAATTAGAGCTGAATAGTGTTTGAATAAGTTGGTAATCCAATTAAAATTATATTTGCAGTTAATACAAAATAAAAAAAAGGTGACTTGTTCAGCAAATGTTTTATGAAAGTGCTCTGTACCCTGCAGAGGGCTGGAGGCGGGGTTACCCTGCAGAGAGCTGTGGGCGGGGTTACCCTGCAGAGAGCTGGAGGCGGGGTTACCCTGCAGTGAGCTGGAGGCGGGGTTACCCTGCAGTGAGTTGGAGGAGGCTGGGAAATGGGCCTGCCCTCAGAGAGACTGGGGCCTCCACTTGTGGTGACCCAAAATGCTGTTGGGGCTCAGAGGAAAGTGGTTTGTTCTGCCTAGAGAAAGGGACACTTGCAGTGGGCTTTGAAAGAAAAGGAAGACTGTCATTTTAAAAGGGAGGCCACTTAGGGCACAGTAGAATCCCAGAGAGAGAGGAGCTCTGAAGTACTGATGGGGGACAGCTATGACCAGCACTTCGCTCTCCCTGTGTCTAATGGAGGCAGCACAGACTTCAAGAAGCGAAGACAGAAGCAATAAAGTGGGCTGGAAGTGCAGCTCAGTGGTAGATTCTTGCCTTCCATGCGGAAGGCCTGGGTTCAGCCCTCAGCAAGGCCTTAGGGGAGGGGTTAGGGAGGAGGCAAAGAAATAGGTCAACATTTTAACATCCAGAACTTGGAGAGAGGGGGAGATGGAGGATTCAGAGCCCAGCGGGCTCCACTGTTAGGTCCAGGGAGGAAGGGGACTAGCCAGGTGACTGCAACCCACAGGCCTTTGGCCCTTCTCCGCATGGCATCCTTGAGTACCCACTGGGGCGCCCCACTCTCACCCACCCCACTCATTTCTTCTTCTTTGGGGGTTCCTCTGTCTGATGAAATGCCTTCCAGGGCCATGGTCACATCAGCTGTTCTGTGCTCCTCAAGCTGGACTTGGCTCAGCCACCAAGCCAAGAGCTGGTACTTTTGTCTGTTTCCTGCTTTTATACAATATACAATAAAACATTTATATCATTAATCATGAAACACTGTAACTTTCTAGACAATACAATGGGTAGCTATGTAATCCCCATAGATGAGCACAACTTTGTCTTATCTATTTCATATTTCTCTTTTATTTTAGAAATTAATTACATGCATTCTTTGGCAATTTTATATATACATATACTTTTAGAGTCACTATGTAATGTTCCTTCCCTCTCCCCAGAAGGAGTCATTGCTCCATTCACTTTGCCGAATATACAGAAATTATAGGCAGTATTGTGATGATTACACACTAGCTTGGATTTAATGTAAATGGCACATGCCCTGTTTTAAGCAGCCTTTCCCACAGCACTGTGTTTGGAAGGTTACTGCATGTGACTGGGTAGACATCTGCCCGGGCTCTACTGCTCACTGGCTGGCTGCACAGTATTTCCTGACAAGCCAGGGTCGGTAAGTTCTGTCTTATTCAGCAAAGAGAAACCAAGCCCTTCCTCTCACCTTTGTCAAGACAAGAGAGGCCCTCTAAACGCCTTCTGTGTGTCCCTGGTACCCATGTGCCAGAGGTTCTCTGGACTGGACCTAGAGTAGAAGTGAGCTCTTTATTGATCAATGCCATTTATTTATTATGTCATTATTTCACTGTTATGTTATTATATTATTATGTTACATAAAAATGTTATTGTCTCTTGAGACTTTAGGGACCTAGTTATCTGCTCCATCACTTAAACCTAGAACAATACCTTCAATAAATATCTGTTCGAAGAATGAACACATGCACATGACACCCCCTGGGCATGCGTACTTACACTCACATCGGTTTGTGTAAACATTTCCATTTCTGAACTTCTTGCCCACACCTGGTTGCAGAGTGCATTTGCCAGTCCGATCCCTATGGGCAGCGGCAGCATCGTCTCATTCACATTTCTGTGATAGCTAACGAGCCTGGCTGTCTTCAGGTATAGCTACTGGCTAGTAGACATGTTCTCTTTGTCTTGGCTAAGGAGCCTCTGCTGGTCGCTGGGTCGTATATGGTGGCTTAGGCTGTGTTTTATAGTGTGCCTGTTGACAAGTACAGGTTCCTATTTTGTCTGTCCAACTTAATTTTGTTGTTTATTTTATTTTGTTTTTGACACAGGTAGTTCATGCTGTCTCTGAACTCAATATGTAGCCCAGGTGGTCCTGAACTCAGGATCTTCCTACCTCCCACTCTAAGTACTGGGGTCACAGGCATGCCTAGCACGCGTGATGTGAGAGCTGGCTATTCCCAGCTTTTTAGCTTTGCAGTTTTATTACTTGTTTACATTGACATTTTTACGTTTTCCTTTCCTGTCGTATAGCTTTTTAGAACTTATTTATTTTATTTTTATGTGAGTTGGTATATAGCCTGCGTGAATGTCTGTCACACACGAGGGTGTCCATCACTGTCTGTCACACACGAGGGTGTCACATCACTGTCTGTCACACACGAGGGTGTCCATCACTATCTGTCACACCACTGTCTGTCACACACGAGGGTGTCACATCACTGTCTGTCACACACGAGGGTGTCACATCACTGTCTGTCACACACGAGGGTGTCCATCACTATCTGTCACATCACTGTCTGTCACACACGAGGGTGTCACATCACTGTCTGTCACACATGAGGGTGTCACATCACTGTCTGTCACACACGAGGGTCACATCACTGTCTGTCACACACGAGGGTCACATCACTGTCTGTCACACACGAGGGTGTCACATCACTGTCACACACGAGGGTGTCACATCACTGTCTGTCACACACGAGGGTGTCACATCACTGGGTGTCACACACGAGGGTGTCACATCACTGTCTGTCACACACGAGGGTGTCACATCACTGTCTGTCACACACGAGGGTGTCACATCACTGTCTGTCACACACGAGGGAGTCACATCACTGTCTGTCACACACGAGGGTGTCCATCACTGTCTGTCACACACGAGGGTGTCACATCACTGGGTGTCACACACGAGGGTGTCACATCACTGTCTGTCACACACGAGGGTGTCACATCACTGTCTGTCACACACGAGGGTGTCACATCACTGTCTGTCACACACGAGGGAGTCACATCACTGTCTGTCACACACGAGGGTGTCCATCACTGTCTGTCACACACGAGGATGTCACATCACTGTCTGTCACACACGAGGGTGTCACATCACTGTCTGTCACACACGAGGATGTCACATCACTGTCTGTCACACACGAGGGTGTCCATCACTGTCTGTCACACACGAGGGTGTCACATCACTGTCTGTCACACACGAGGATGTCACATCACTGTCTGTCACACACGAGGGTGTCACATCACTGTCTGTCACACACGAGGATGTCACATCACTGTCTGTCACACACGAGGGTGTCACATCACTGTCTGTCACACACGAGGGAGTCACATCACTGTCTGTCACACACGAGGGTGTCCATCACTGTCTGTCACACACGAGGGTGTCCATCACTGTCTGTCACACACGAGGGTGTCACATCACTGTCTGTCACACACGAGGGTGTCCATCACTGGCACTGCGGTTACAGATGTCAAGAGCTGCCTTGTGATTCCTCAGTGCTCTTACTTCTGAGTATACCTTCACAGTATACCTTTAATTTCATTTTTAATATTATTAATTTTTCGGCGCAGGGCTTCTCTATGTTGTCCTGGCTGTCCTGAAACTCTCTCTATAGACCAGGCTGGCCTCCAACTCAGAGATCCACCTTTCTCTGCCTCTGAAGTGCTGGGATTAAAGCGCACCACTAGGCCCTTATTTCTTTTTTGGGTTTTTTTTTTACTGATTTATTTTCATTTTTTATGTACCTTAGTGTTTTGCCTCTGTAAGTTGGGTCTCCTGGAACTGTAGTCACAGACAGTTAGTTCAACCTTGTGGGTGCTGGGAATTGAACCCTGGTCCTCTGGAAGAGCGGTCAGTGCTCTTAATCTCTGAGCCATCTCTCCAGCCCATTTTATCCTCATGCTCGCCATGCTCCCGATTTGAAAGCGGCTCCTCTAATGTGCCGGTTCTCACTGCACCAGTGTGATGTCAGCTGTGGGTTCTGGCAGGAACTGTTGTCAGGTTACTTGGTAAATCTTTGCAATCCTAGGATAAACATTGACAATTATAGATGGGTTTGTTTCATACTCTACTGGATCTGTTTCCAGAGAGTCTTTTTGGTTCTTAAACTTATCTATTTCCTTGGGGTCTGGTTCATTCTCTTCAAAACTTTGTTTTTACATTTTATTAGGTCAGGATTCTGTGCTTTGCTTTGTCATTTTCTTCGGGGGGGGGGGGGGGGGGGCATCTGTCTCCATGGTTTCTGCGTACACTCTTCAGCTCCCACTGGTTCCATAGCCAAGTCACCAAACACTGAATCTGACTGCTATGTGCCAGTATAGCAGGGTGAGGAGGCAAGAGCGGTTCCGGCATCTGAAAACCATCGCTTGGCAAACACTTGTCACACGGTTAGTGGATGATCTGCGAAGTCTCTAAATAATACAGTGACATGGAGCCTGGACTCAAACTGCGGTGCCGTCGGTTACTGACTATGTCACTGCTGTGAACTGTTTACGGCCACAGTCTGTCCCTTCAAGCAGGACCTTGCATGTGTGTTTCACAAAGTATATTGGAATATATGTGCTATAAAATGCTTAGCACGGTATCCAGCATACAGTGGGAATCAATCAAATGGAGCTGTCATTATTTGCATCCATCTTTCCATTTGTTCCCATAATTGCTTTATGAGATAGATTATTGTTAGCATTTGACAGATGTTTCATGAGCATGTGGGAACATTTAGTAAAATATTGTAAAAATGTTGCTTTTATTAATATATGTAAAAGGGCTTTGATCGATGTCAAATACCATGCAGATGGAAGGGAATGTCGTTCTGGGGATGGCTTAGGCCCAAATTTTTGTCTGCATTTGGAAGTGTCACTGCAGGAATCTAAAATCATGTATCACAAGAATCAGAGAAACAGCCTTACATGTCTGAAAAAGAGGAATGAGAGAACAGATTGCAAAGATCATTTTGCAGGACTATCTAGACATTACTATATTGGAAAAAAAACACCAAGATCAATGTGTGTGAGTGTGTGTGTGTGTGTGTGTGTGTGTGTGTGCGCTCATGCAAGTGTGTGCACGCATGTGTGTGCATATGTTCACGTGTGTAGGTGCATGTGTGTATGTGTGAAGAAAACACCAAGATCAATGTGTGTGTGTTCATGTATGTGCACATGTGCATGTCTGCATGTGTGCGCCTCTGTGTGTGAGTACGTATGGAGGCCAAGGTCAAGCTCAGGTGGTGTCACTCAGAGTCCCTGCTTGCCTGGAACTTGCCATGTAGACCAGGTTGACTCGCTGTGGAGCCCCAGAGATCAGCTGTCTCCACCTGTCAGCACTAGGGTTACAAGCATGTGTCACCATACCCAACATTTGTTTTGTTTGTTTTTTGAAACAAGGTCTCACTTAGCTCTAGCTGGAACTTGGTAAGTAGACCAGCCTGGCCTCGAACCCACAGATACCTGCATGCCTCTGCCTCCCCAAGTACTGGGAATAAAGTTGTGCGCCACTATACCCAGCTGACTTTTACAACATGGTCTCTGGCACCCAAGCTCAAGTGTTCATGCCTGTTAGTCAGGACTCCACTGTCTACCCACCCCCCAACAACAGAATCTTAAGTGTGATCACGTCTGAGTTGTAAGATTATAGATCCCAAGTTTCTCCTGTAACCTGATGTGGCAAGAAAGGGGGAGCCAGCTGCACTGAGGGAGGAGAGCGGGCATCAAGTCCCAGTACACTCTCTGGTGAAGTCCCGACTTCCAGCCGCATGCTGAGCCAGGGCTGTCAGAACTCACGTGTGTGTGTGTGTGTGTGTGTGTGTGTGTGTGTGTGTGTGTGTGTGTGTTTCTCAGAGGGCAAGAGTCCGCATTCCTCTCTCCCCTAAACCCAACTTGGTACACGTGGTCTTAGGGTCCTGGTCCTCCTCCTGTGTCTGATGACTGCCCTGCGTGCAGCCAAAGTGAGTCACAGACCAGGCCTTTGGAGCTTCTGCCCGAGGTTGCTTTTCTCAGGAGTGGCCGGTAGAGGTCAGTGTCTGTAGAGGTGCCAGCAGCTCCTCTCTCCTGAGCGAGGCATTGTGCTCTGCTTGGAACTTACCTCTCAGCTCTTCTAGGCAACTTAGTCATGAACTCCTGGTGAGCCCTCTTCCGACCTCAGGCTCCATCAGCTCATTTTTGTCTCTTTCTTCACACTTGCTGGGCTACAGTCTCGGACAGTGCCGAGCATCCCAGAACCTATCTCTCCCCTGCTCTTACTCTTTCTGTTTCATTCTCTCTTCGGAAGCTCGCCCCCTTTCCCATTTTTGTGCATGTGCCCGTGCATGGTGGGGGTGCACATGTACCTGTGCGCATTCATGTTTTGCCTGTGTGTAGGTGTGTGTGTTTACATGTGGAGGAACAACATAGATTTTGGAATCCTCCTTGGAAATTCTTCCACTTTATGCAGTGAGTGAGTCAGGATCTTTCAGTCAAACACGGAGCTCCCCAATACCTCTAGTCTTGCTAGCCACCTTGCTCTAGGGATCCCTGGCTCTGATATCTGAGACTGCAATCACCAACTACCAGCGGGCCACTGTTCCTGCCCGGCACTTACATGGGTTCTGGGGATCCAAACTCCAGTCCTCACATACCCATAACAAGTGCTTTAACCACCAAGCCATCTCCCCTGCCCATGGCACTCTTTTTCAAAACCCCATTCTGAATGGGGTGAGCTGCTGCCTTTCCTTCCCCATAGAATGAAGGTCAAACTGTAGCAAGCACCTGACCAGCTTTTTCATTGCTAGCCTAGGATGCTTCTCAATCTGCAGTTCTCAGAGCCCCAGGCACCCCGAGATCCTGTCAGGGGTCTGTGAGGTCCAAGCTGTGTCATCAGCACAGCGCTAAGACATTGTTTACTCTTTTCATGGCATAGATGCTGGCCCTGCCACAGTAAACACAGTGATCAGTTAAACCACTGGCTACTAAGTGCTGGTTAAGATGGTGACAGCAGGGCCAGGGAGCTGACTCGGTAGCTGAAGGCCATCAATCCCCATGGTGGAAAGAGAGAATAAATTCCCAAAGGTGTCCTCTGGCCTCCACACATACACTACGGCACTTGTGTGCACGCACACACAAAGAAGTGCTATCTGTTTCTAAAGACAGTAACCACATGCTGTACGTGGTCTCTGTGTTTTCGTGGTCATATGCCCTCTCACTATGAGACTGGGTTGCTTCCTACCATGCTAGCGAGGCGCCTTCTTTCATAATTTAAAACCAAGAGAATGTCAGGTGCACTTGAGACAGTCCTTGGACTTAAGGCAGGAAGACAACATGCCTTTGATCCAAATACCGAGGATGGACGACACACGCTTTTGTTTAGACCTTGAAGCTGGAAGTCACACCTTTAATCTGTGTGACACCTCCTGCTGCAAGGACAATGGAAGAAGAAAGGTGGGGTGTTAGTTCTCTCTCTATCGAGGGGCCTTGAGTACCAGCCTCAGTACCCCTCAGGGTTCAGAACTGGATGTCTACGGCAGCCGAGGAGCTGAGCGTAAAAATTAAACTTAAGTACATTAAAAAAAAAAGACAGTCCTTGGTGAAACAGTTAAAAAATTCAAAAGAAAAAGAAAACAAATCTCAGTCCTTGTTATACTGTTGGTGCTGATGGCATTGGCAATATTGTGTGTGACAAATTACTGAGTAAGCGAAGGTGCCTCTGCTGCGCATGGAAACACAGAAGCCCTTGTGCTTGTGTGAGTTGTAAGTGGCCACAACTGGGAGGGTTTTCATGAGGAGAGAACTGGCAGAGAAGCTATTACCTTGAAACAGAAAGAAACAAGCTTCCGCCTTCGAGGAAAACAGGTTTGGAATCTTTAGGGAGCTCGTGCCTGCCACTGTGTGCCGATCGGCTTTCTAGGATTTAAAGACAGGTTTCCCTCTGTAGACCAGGCCGGTCTCGAACTCACAGAGATCCTCCTGCCTCTGCCTTCCAAGTGCTGGGATTAAAGGTGTGCGCTGCCACTGCCCAGCTTGACCTTTTTTTGAAGCCAAAGGTCACATGGAGGACGATGATGTCCTGATGATGTGTAGTGGACGCCCATTTGGACGATCCCAAACATCTGAACCACAGTGTTGCCAGGATCTGCAGGATAGAGTGTCCAAGGACCTAGCAGAGCATGGGTCTTTGTTGACGGCATGCGGACTCTGCCTTGCATGTTACCTAACAAGGCACCACATGACAAGACAAAACTTGATGTGCACCAGGGTTTATCACATAGCCTTTCCCCCAAATACAGCAGATTGAACACAGAAACAGGTGGGAGGACCTGACCATCCCCCCCCCCCCGCTGTGTGTGTGTGTGTGTGTGTGTGTGTGTGTGTGCAGTACCTGACCATCCCCCCCCGCTGTGTGTGTGTGTGTGCGCTTGCAGTACCTGACCATCCTCTCCCCCCCCCCGTATGTGTGTGTGTGTGCGCGCACGGTACCTGACCATCCTCCACCCCCCCCCCCGCTGTGTGTGTGTGTGTATGTGTGTGTATGTTCATGCGGTACCTGACCATCCTTCCCCCCCGCTGTGTGTGTGTGTGTGTGTGCGCATGCGGTACTTGACCATCCTCCCCACCCCGCTGTGTGTGTGTGTGTGTGCGCGCGCGTGCGATACCTGACCATCCTCCCCCCCCCCCCGCTGTGTGTGTGTGTGTGCGTGCGGTACCTGACCATCCTCCCGCCCCCCCCCCCCCGTGTGTGTGTGTGCGTGCGGTACCTGACCATCCCCCGACTGTGTGTGTGTGTGCGCGCGCGCGCGTGTGTGCGCACGTGTGGTACCTGCACGTGTGTGCTTGTGTGTGGAGAACAGAGATCAACTTCAGGTATTGCTCCTCACACCCCATCCACCCAGGCTTTTGAGACAGGGTCTCTGTTGACCTGGGCCTTGCCTTAGGCTAGACAGGCTGGCCAGTGAGCCCAGGGACCTGCCTAGCTCGGCCTCCCCAGAGAGTCCCTGGTATTAAAGAAAGAGGAGAAAGGGAGAGAGAGGAGAGGGGGGAGAGAGACCGGGAAGTGGTGGTACACATCTTTAATCCCAGCACTCAGGAGGCACAGGCAGGCAGATCTCTGTGCAGTCGAGGCCAGCCTGGTCTACAGAACAAGTTCAAGGACAGCTAGGTGTGTTACACAGAAAAACCCTGTCTCGAAAAACCAAAACCCTGGACATAAAGGTTCAGCTTCCAGCCTCCCATCACACCACTCCTAATATTCCAAGACTATCCCCTAATCCCTTCTTTCTGTCTCGCAGTCCTTTTGCTTGGGCTGACTGCCTTGCGCGTCAAGGTTTCTGCTCATGCCAGAAGTGGGCACCCTAGCCCCAGCCCTCCCCACACCCGCTCCTTCTCACCTGTGCGGCCTGAGAAAGCCTCTCCTTGCCAGCATCTACTGCCTTCCCTCGTAGACATCATCTTTTATAATGTGTTCTACCTGCAGATAAAATCTCATTGTGTCACTCCTTGATCTTGTTCCCTCTGCACCTATCTTACAAGGGCCTCCTCTGTTGCCCGTTGTATTAATCACCACCTGTCTGTGGAAGACAGCAGAGAAAAAAGGACACTTTCAGCGTGAGAGCAGTCAGTTCTCTGTCGTTTCCCCGCGATTTCATGTATCGTTAAGAGCGCTCAGTACCTCTTTACAGACGCGGCTATAATTTCCTCTGTGTTGTTGGTTTTTTCCCTCCCAAGCCCAGGAAGAAAAGCATCTGGTGATCATTAATGAGGCCAATTTTCCTGTCTCTTGTAGTTGGGAAGCCCTGGCGTGTGTGCTTGTTCCGCATGTCTGCCCCTCCTCTGATTCTCTTGGAACACCGTCTTTCCCTTGAGCTCCAGCCCTCGGGTAGCCTTCAGGATGGCTGGGCATCAGCTGCAGTCTTTGATTTTCTTTGCAAAGAAAAACAACAACTGTGGGTTATGTGGATGAGTCCCCCTGCTGTGAGACTGAGAAAGGCTTGATAGGGTTTTCTCATTGGAACTGTTGAGAGAGCTTTGTGGGAGCTCAGGCTCTGCGCGCCCTTGGTTGACGAGGTGTGGTCATGAAGCAGCTCCTGGGACTGATGATGCTGGAGCCTTGGCTCCTCTCTGAACCTGGTTTCCCACTGAAAGATGAATGGCTTCTGGGGAGCCTGGTGTGGAGGAGAGACGCGTGCATGGGAAACACCTGGGTCTTCTCTCCAAAGAACAGAGTCTATGACACCCGAAAGTGTCTATGCAATGATTTCCACTCTGCATGTGTGCAGACTTGTTCCTGTATACACATGTGTGCACATGTATAAATCTAGAATGCCCACCTGTGCCGGGACCCTGCCTGTTCCTGGGATGCAGTGGGGGCAGATGAGGGAGAGTGTGTGCGCGTCAGCTCTGAAGGATTCGTATGTATATAGTGGAGCTCTGTGGAGTGTGTAACCAGCCCTGCTCCAAAGCACCACTGTGGGGACAGGGTGGACCAGTATGTCCTGCAGTATTAGAGCAGGAGCTGGGGAGTGGGAGCCAATTATGAACGGTGGCAATTTTCAGCTGAAGAACTTGAGGGAAGTCATTTTGAATGAGATGATTTAGCCAAGGTCAGTGGTGTACACTTGACACCCCACAGCTCAGGAGGCTGAGGGAGGAAGACGGTAAAAGGTAGCGTGAACTACACAGTGAAACCCTGTCTCACAGACAGGGAGGGGAGGGGAGAAAGGAAGCAGGAGATGTGTTATCAAGTCTAAATCATAGCTCAATGACAAATTCCACAAGAATCCAGACGGGAGAGAAATCAACATGCCCTAAGAAAGGTTCTGAGGGGGATAAAGAGAGGAGCTACAGGACACACCAAAACTTTGAGTCTCTGGAGTTCTCTGGAATCCTGTAGCTAACTCAGATGGCCAGGTGACAGGACAGAGTCCCCCTACAGGGTTCTCTGCAGTGTTACCCAGAAGCAAGCTTCCAGTATTCACCATCTCAATGGTTTGTGGGCATTTCAGGTTTGCGTGAAACAAGGATTTGAACGTTTCGTAGAGTCTGGAATGGCGTGGGGAGATGGTCAGGCTAAAAAAGCTTGAAAACACATCACTCCCCTTCAAGTAAGAAGTCGCTTACTTTAACTTTTCAACCCCACAGCCTCCTTAGTAGTCTTTCTGGGAGAGGTCTGCATACACTCCAGGGGTTCCGTTAGCAGGAGCTCTTTGAGCTCTTTGCCCCGGGCACATTAGATCATTACCAAGCACTCACAGCGTTTGACAAATGGGACAGCTGCTGCTCAGGCAATTTCCCAGTGAATGGCTGAGACAGGTGGAGTGGGAAGATAGCCGGCCTCGCTGAACAGGGGCAGCTAATACTAATCATTAGGTCTTTGAACCTTACCGTGTTCCCAATTAATGGGTGAATAAAGTGAAACAAGTAATTAGATGGATTCCGCCCCACTAACTGTGCTTCCCGCTTGAGTGCCTCCCACCTCCTTACCACTCAAGGCAGAGCAGCGATTCCATTGCAGAGACGAGCAGAGTGGGCTTAGGATTCTCGTAACGCTAATAGCTGCTAGCTGCTGAGAACACAAAGTGGGCACTTAGGATGAGCTGCATTCGTGCAGGGATGTTGGCATTTGAGCAGTGATGACATACCAGCTCCGTCTTAGAGACGCAAAGCTCAGGATGAGGAAAGTGTGACGTGCCATCAGGACCACCTGGCTGGGTGGCCAGCCGGGGTGCAGGGTCTTCCTTTCTCATCCTCAGCCCCAGATGCACCCTAGCTGCCTGGCCTCAGGTGGTCTGGCTAGCCTACTCCTGGAGCTCACTGACACGACACTGAGTGTAAAGACTTTGACCAGCCAGTGAGCTTTGTTGTTGGATGGCATGTTGTAAGCTGTGGGCCATGGTCTTAGGACTAATGTCACTGAGATAATACCAGTTTTGTCCTGAATGACCCCTTTGGGTGGTTCCCTCCAATTGTGTGAGTGAACCTGACCTCCTGGAGGCCAAGCCTCGAAGGTTCCATAGCACGATTAATAAAAACTCTTAGCTAGAAATTGGGGTTCAACATGAAGATCAGAAAAGTAAAGCAGCCAGCCACTGGTTCTCACCTCTACCTCAGTCCGAAATGGAGATCCAAGAATCTCAGAATGAGACTGTGACTGAGAGCTATCTCCTCCCATTTTATAATCCTTTTGAGGGGCTGGGAATAAAGACATGCATCATTGGGATTAAAGGCATGCACTGCCCGGTTTCTGTGATAAACTAGTGTGGCTACTGGGATTAAAGGTGTGTGTCACCACTGCCTGGTCTGTAAGGCTGACCAATGGGACTGTTTTACTCTCTGATCTTCAGGCAAGCTTTATTTATTAAAATACAAGTGAAATGCCACTACAGTTCCAAGCCTTTCTCTCTCCCTGGGGACTCTGTGTTTGGGACTGTAACCTACACAATCACAGAACTCTGTAGCTGACAATGTGACTCAGGTCATCGCTCCCTCTAACTTGCTCTACAGACAAACAGGCTTCCCCTGGGTCTCAGTTTCCTCAGAGGAATTAGATGAGTCACCCTTAAGGAACTCTTCTGGCTCTCATGTTTCTGGAACCTTCTGTTTATTGACCTTCTCATGTTTATTCCCCACAAATGAAGTCCTATCCACCATGTCACTAATCACCAATATTTAATTTAGCCACTTAAAAATGGATTTTCCTTAGAAACATGTAGAACTTTGTTTTCTTCATTAATTATTATTATTATTACTATTATTATTGAAGTGATTTGTTCTTCATTTCAATCATTTTGTCAAAAGGAATATAGATAGTCATTCAGCTCTGACTTGCCAATTCAGAGAAACCCAGTGACCAGCCTAGAGAAACACTTTGCTTGAGCGTGTGTCCTCAGATTGATGTGTTCTTCACCGTTCAGCTGGCTGGTGTCCAGACACTTAAGGCTCTTGGTGCCTTGCCTTGGTCATCCTTGCCCTTAACACAGAGCCCACTTCAGGGTGAAAGCAAGCATGTGTGTAAGGAAAAAGAGTTTGTCTCCCTCCCGCTCCACCTGCTGGGGTCACCAGTCTTCGCATACCATCCTGTGTCACAAGCTGCCAGTGTCCTCAGCCCTCTGAAGCAACACAACCACTTCTGGGAACTCCATGTGGCCGTGGGGCCTCTGGACTCAGCTGGTGTTGAAAGATCCTGTTTTGGCAACTGAAGCTATCTGGACCCCAGAGGCCCCACTTAATGTCAACAAAGGTGGTAGCTGATAGACTAAAGGATTTCTTTCCCAAATGAGAAGAAATGAGTCACTTTATGTTAATGTGACGGATGTATGTTGTTTGTACATAAAATTTAATGAGTTTAGTGCTAGATTATAAGATACTCACTTCTATGTATGTGTGCTGTATGAGTGTGTGTGTGGTATGTATGGTAGTGTGTGCATGTGGTGTGTGAGTGTGTGTGTGGTATGTGTGTGTATGTGTGGTGTGTGAGTGTGTGTGTGGTATGTGTGTGTATGTGTGGTGTGTGAGTGTGTGTGTGGTATGTGTGTGTATGTGTGGTGTGTGAGTGTGTGTGTGGTATGTGTGTGTATGTGTGGTGTGTGAGTGTGTGTGGTATGTGTGTGTATGTGTGGTGTGTGAGTGTGTGTGGTATGTGTGTGTATGTGTGGTGTGTGAGTGTGTGTGGTATGTGTGTGTATGTGTGGTGTGTGAGTGTGTGTGGTATGCATGTGCATATGTAGTGTGTGAGTATGTGGGTGTGTTAATGTGTGTATAAGTGTGTGTATACGTGTGTGTGGTATGTGCGTGGTGTATGAGTGTATATATGGTATGTGAGAGTGTGTGTATGTGTGGTGAGTGTGTGTGTGTATGTGAATGTACATGGAAGCCGGAGGCTGATTTAGATGTCTTTCTTTGTTCTCTACCTAATTCTTTGAGATAGGGTCTCTAAGTGAACCTAGAGCTCATAGATTTCTCCAGGTGGGCTGGAGAGTGAACCTTGGGGATCCTTCTGTCCCCGTCCCCACAGCACTGGGGTACAGGTGCATGCCACACAGATGTCCACTTGTTTGCACAGCAGGCACTGTATCAACCCAGCTGTCCCCAGCCTGTGTTTATATCTTGACTATGGTCTCCTGGGAATATGTACATATTTAAATTTGTCATTGCATAGTCTAAATATGTGAAAAATGTTATAAGAATTATACCCCAGCTAGGCGGTGATGGTGCACGCCTTTAATCCCAGTACTCAGGCGGCAGAGGCAGGCAGATCTCTAGCCAGACTGGTCTACAGAGCGAGTTCCAGGACAATCAGGGTTACATAGAGTAACCCCGTCTCAAACAAACAAACAAACAAACAAACAAAAACTTACGCCCCAATAGAGCTGTAACTGAGGATTGTCAGCTTTCCAGGGAGAGTCTGACTGGGAAGTCATTCCATGTGATTCCTCGGTCTGTCTGGATCAGATCTCTCCACATGTTGCCTGCCCGCCCACTGTGGTACTTTAGGATTGAGGCTTACATCACAGGGCACCCCATCAAAGTCACACGGCTGTGTGTGCTAGGGCATCTCTCCACAGAGAACACTCATCGAACACACAGAGCACTCCTTGACTGGTAAGAACGTCAAGGCTTTTAGGTCACAGGCCTCAAAGGAAGACCCATCTCGGTCACATGGGATATACAAGTCACTGAAATCATTCTGCCATCTGCTGCCTCCTGTGGTCTGTGCCCGAGAGCAAAGCACGGCCCAGCCGCTAGGCTACACAGCACTCTGTCCACAGCGCACCCTAGACCTCTTTGCCCAGCTAGCTCTGCGGGTGACTGTGCAGGACGGCAGTGTGTGCGGTCTTCCCCACACTTCCCCACTTTCCCTTCAAAACACGGCCCATTGCTCTGCATTCTTGTAGAACTTATGGAGTTGCTTTATTATCGGTTTACTTGTTGCTGTTGTTGTTATTGTTGTTGTTGTTGCCGTTGTTGCTGTTGTTGTTGTAACTTTCTGGGTACACAGAAAATAGGCCTCAAACATCTCTAGATTTCTTTACCCAGGAATGCCTGACCCTTAGCGAGAACTCCACCAAGCATTTTCTCAGATTTACTGGCTTAAAACTGGCTCATAGTTCAGAGAGAGGCAGTTTATAGAGGATCACGGTGCTGGGATTTGTTGCACAAAAGTGGTAAACATGGCTATCAAGTTTCTGGGACATGGTGACTAATGAAAAGAGCTGCCTACCCAGCCTCCATCCTCGCAGCTCAGGCTGCATGCTGAGCCAGACTTCACTTTTCTCAGCAGAGCTGTCTGGTGGGCGAGGCAGTGGTCCTAACCCTCTGTGACTGTTGGCCTTGTCAACTTGATACGACCTAGAATCTCCTGAGTAGGGAGACTCAATGAGGGATTGTCCAGATTAGGTTGGCCTGTGAGCACATCTGTAAGAGATTGTTGGTTAAGGTGGTAAGATGTGACCCCTCTGGGTAGCACCACCCCCTAAGCTGGGGCTCCTGAACTGTGGAAGAGTAGAGAAATTCACCATGAGCGGTGCCCTCAATCTCCGCCACTGTGACTTCCCCAGCATGCTGCATTGTAACCTCGACCCATGAACAGGAATAAATACTTTCCCTCTCATGTCGCTTTTGTTAGGATACTGTTTATCACAGCAACAGAAAATGAACCTAAAATACCTCCAATGCAGCGAGTGCTATTAGGAGGTAGAGCCTTTGGAGGGGATCAGATCATGAGAGCAGACCACTATGAATGGGATGAGTGTCTCATAAAGGGGATCCAGGGACCCCTTCTCTCCTTCTGCTGGTCCCATCAGGTTTCCAGACTCACGAACAGAGAGATAACAGCTGTGCTGACCAAGCCACACAATCTGATTCCCCACCACGGCAGGCAGCACTGGGCAACTACATTCAGCTAAATCAGGAAGCTCATAGCAGGTCTTCTCGGCAGCCAGGGCCCCCCACCTCAGCCTGAGGCCCCCCACCTTGTGCCACAAGATGCTAAGAGCCCCACTTCAGGGGGCTGTGATATCCTTACCAAGCATCTGAGGGAACACGCGTCAACCGTGGGTAAACAATGGGACAGGGAAGGAAGAGTTGTTTTCAGATTCTAGGTGGAACAAGGGCATCGGCCATCAGGCAGCCAGTGGAGGGAGCCCTGGTACTCCTGCCTGGGGGCTTTGTCTGCTGGGGTGGTTGTGAACCCCACAGGGCAATGCCCCCCAGGGTTACTCCTGGCCCTGAGCCCCAAACTGGGCCCCTGAGAAGCCAAGACTCTACGTATAAAAACCATGGCTACTTACCGGCAGGTGCTTGTGAAGAGGAACTTCAAAGTACATGTCAGGATCCTCTTCCAGCTCAAAGATTCAAACACCCTGTGCGAGATGAATAACCCTGGAGCCCTCACCTGGGTAAACTGATATCTTTGTAAGGAGAACACAGCACCTGGGGGAGATTGACAGAATGGGATTCTCAGAGCCCCTGCAGCACAAAGTGAGAAGAAGAAAATGCTTTATCTTCTAAAGAGCGGCCTATGCCTTTCATCCCAAGATTAAGGCAACTGCCCTCCTCCCCAGTGAGTGCTGCTCTTGATCAAAGGATGGTGTGGGAGTAGAACAGTGGAGGCCATCCGTCCATCCGTCCATCCCTCTGTCCATCTATCCATCCATCCATCCCTCTGTCCATCCGTCCATCCATCCATCCATCTGTCCATCCGTCCATCCCTCTGTCCATCCGTCCATCCATCTGTCCATCCGTCCATCCCTCTGTCCATCCGTCCATCCCTCTGTCCATCCATCCCTCTGTCCATCCATCCCTCTGTCCATCCATCCCTCTGTCCGTCCATCCCTCTGTCCATCCGTCCATCCCTCTGTCCATCCATCCCTCTGTCCGTCCATCCCTCTGTCCATCCGTCCATCCCTCTGTCCATCCGTCCATCCCTCTGTCCATCCGTCCATCCCTCTGTCCATCCGTCCATCCCTCTGTCCATCCATCCCTCTGTCCATCCGTCCATCCCTCTGTCCATCAATCCACTTGTGCCACAAACCTGTCCAGGCTCTGTGAACATCAAGATTCAATGGTTGAATCCTGGTTACTGACAGGGAGCTAAGGGTTGACATGGGAGCCTGTTGTGGGGAACCTGGGAGGAAAGCCTTTCACCCCAGGAGTGTCTGAGGGTTTCCCTGCATTTAAAGACTAGGTATATGTAAGACAAAGAGAAGAGAGGACATATCCAACACAGGAGACAGCAAGAGAAAGGTCGAGAGTCACCCACAGCCTGATGTGTCTAGAGAACAGGAGGTGGGTGGGTGCGCAAGCTTGAAGACTGCCAAGTCATGGAGGTCAGGCAAGCAGAGCAGGCTCTGAGGAGGTGTGACAACCTTTGGTGGGGTAATTACCCTCCCAGGTCCCCAACTCCAGCAGAGGGGGTAGGGGGCTCCTCTATTTGTCGTGCTCTTTAGCTCCTGGGGCTTCCTGTCAGAAATGGCCCAGTGGAAAACTGGCCTGCAGTCCTGCTGGTGATATTGGAGGGCTGTAAAAAGAGCCATCAGAGGAGAGATGAAGATGAGGTGAGCGTCTGTGTCACTCCCGCGCCCCCCTTAACCCCCACTCCATGCCCAGAACTGGACCTGTTCTCTTTGCAGTCATAAGAGAAAATTCTTGTCATAAGGCCATACAATTGGATTCAAATAGGTTGCAAAAAACCAAAATCAATATTTTTGCAATTTGGTTCACCACATAGATTTCCCCATACCCTAACCTGCTTATAGACACTTTGGTGAGCTTCTATTCCCTTGTGACAAATGGTTGTTCCAGGGAGTTAAAATGTCTCTCACAAGCTGGAGGAAATCTCTGGAACAAATTTTGGATGATAAAGTGGCTGGGCTTGACAATTTTTCTCAGGTTTAAAAAAAGAAGAAGGAAAAGCAAACAAAACTCACATACTTGTGATCCCCTCAGGTATTTCTGTGGGAAATTGCTTGAGCCTGGTTCTCTCTCACTCAGAGCTGGACCGGAGCTATTCTCCCCTCTTCTGCTTCCAGGTCCTCCTGGGAACCCCTACCCTCCTGACTCTGCAGAGGCATTCCCTCCTAACACCTCCTAAATCTCCACTTGCTTTGTGATTAAAGCGAATCAGCCATCCTGTGACTAGCTGGGTCTCCAGCCGTGGACACAAAGCAGAGCTGGGTAATAGCCCCAATCACTGCGCAGGGCAGTGCAGGGCGGCCTGGCAGTCAGGTGGGAAAGAAACACCTGTCTCTGCTCACAGCTGTCACTGAGCACCTCTGGGGCCCAGGAGACCTGGAGGGCGACTCCAGCTGCCGTACAAACTGTGCAGAGAGCCAGCACCTCCTCCAGCACGAAATAAACGTCAGCCTAGGGAGGCGGTGTGTCTTCAGACACAGCGAGGCTGAGACGGGGTAACAGCGCAGAGCTGTATGCTGATCAACCTCAGTTTCTACACCTGTGACATAAAAAGGCCACACCCTGGGCCTTGGGGAATTAAAATGTACCTGGAACAGCAATGCCAGTCGGGATTTTTCTTTTTTAAGATGGAAGCTTCATATAGACCAATCTGGGCATACGCTTTCTGTGCAACCAAAGAAAACCATGAATTTCTAATCCTCCTGCCTGAGTGTTGGGATTACATGTGTCTATCAGCATACCTGATTTATATGGTGCTGAGGCTAGAACCAAGGGTTCTAGGGAGGATGCTGGCCTAGCATCTTCCTCCCAGCTGAATGACATCCTGAGCCCGAGGACAGCCTAGTGAACACTGGCTTTACCGGTGGGCAGATGATTTCTTTTGGAGTTTGGCTGGAGCACAACCTCCAGCCCCTGGCATTCATCCCAGCCCCACCCTGGCCTGGGAGTTGCATTTGTCTGGACCACTCTCACTGGGTATTTAAGTGGGTTCCCAGAGGAGAAACACGTGGTTCCGGGTTTGCATGTGGTCCCTGCTTTCCTGTCTCCCCGCCATGCTCGGCCACCCGAGAGCACCTTATCTAATCAAACGATGGGCATTTTAATTTGGTTTGATCTGACCTAATTGGATTTCTTTGCGCCGGTGGAGAGGCCCCTCTTAGGAATTTTATCCTAACAGTAAGGTGTTTTTGCTTTGCTTTAATTATGATGCCAATGCTAAAAAAAATCTAAATTTGAGAAAATATAAAAAAATTTCTACCAGTGTCTACCCACTCCCTGCAAATGGGGCTCTCCCAGCGCACAGGCTGCTGTAGTTCCGCTGGCTTCTGACTGGCTCTCTGACATAAGTCTCGTCCCTCATTGCTCTGCTTTAGTGGTGGGAAAATGTCCTCAAGTCCTGTCAAACAGTAATTTATCCCCATCGTCAGATGCTTCTGAAGGGCTCAATTTTGCTCTTCTTTAAATAGAGCAGAGCCACGGGATTACTGAGTCAGGGAAGTGGGCATCTTCAAAGCTCCTGGTGCTGCCCTGCTCTTCCAAAGGATTGTAGCCAGTGATTACCTTGGCTGCAATCAGCACGGGATGACTGTTCCTGGAGCTTAGATGGTTCGGGTACCATCACTGTAAAACTAGTTGCCGACTTAGTTGTTGTCAGCTGATGTAAAAGTGTATGGGTCTTTGACTATTATGAGGCTGGCTATGTTTCCGTATGGCCTTGCATGTTTGTTTATATTTCACTTTGTGGAATTTGGAACACAGGTGTTCCTATCCCTTGGTCATTAACCTTTAGAATGTGTGTGTGTGTTTGTGTGTGTGTGTTTGTGTGTCCGTGTGTGCAGGTGTCAGTGCAGAGGCAGATGAGGACATGGGGAGCTTGCCCTTACACTCTCCACGCTATTCCTTTGGGCTGGGGTCTCTCCCTGAAGCTGGAACCAGGCTGCTGACCAGCAAACCCCATCAATCAATCCTCCTCTCTCTGCCTCCACGCCCATTCCCTAGCACTGGGGTGTAGGTGTAATTAAGGAACTCCACAAGAGCCCGGATAAAGGATAACAACTGTTTATTTAGGGAACACGCACAATAAGAAAGCTGCCATCGTCCACTGCTCTGTCCGTGCTGGGAACTGTGTACAGAAACTCAGACCACCAGCCAAGAAAGTGAGCATGCTTATCAGTCCACACCTCAGACCACGCCCTATGGGTCAGTACCAAAAGGCTATTGGCTGAATGAATTCCCACAACACCTCCCCCTTTTGTCTAAATAAGAGGGTTCTAAACCTAATATAAAACTATACACAATAGGAAAAAATATCAAGTATTGTCCAGGACAAAGAAAAGGCAAAAACACATACAAAAACAGAACTACAGCCAACATGAAGAACATCAAGCAAGAAGCACATGCTAAATGTCCAGTCTAAAGTAATTAGCAAATATCAGAGATTATTTCAATAGCTGTCCTACCCTGAGGAGTCTAAGTCTTGTGCTAAAATGTCTTAGCTAAGTCATGAGAGGAAAGTAGCTGTGACTATCTAGTCTTTAACCTCATCAAAGATTTGAGAAGGAAAATAATATTACCTGAGTAAGCAGGAAGTGCAAGCAAGCAACTTCCAAAAGGTAAAGAAATGACAGAGACAGCTGGCTGCCTGGGCAATCACCCAAAGTCTCATTTGCATCTTTGGGACAAGCAACCTTGGCTAAAGCCTAGAGTATCTGGCAGACTATTTTCAGAGGGAGGAAAACTCAAAAGAAGCATGTGTAGTGATGACACCGAACCATCCAAGTTCCGGCAACCGTCATTCCACGCTGATTGCAGCCAAGATAACCACTGGCTACAATCCTGTTTGGTTGGAAGCATCACCCCAGCTCCCTGGCATCCATTCTAAAATGTTTGGGTGGAACTTTCCACCCCAAGCCCCCTCCCCTGGGAATTGCAACAGTCCAGACTCCACCTCTGAGAAAGCCCTCCAAATGATGACCCCTCCCCAGAGAGGGTCAAGAGCACCCCACAGGCTATTTAAACTGCCCCCCAGAGACCGAACACATGGTCCTTCTGGTTCTCCTTTCCCCTCTCCGTGGTTTTCCCTGTCCTTCCCAGGGCCCTGGAGGGCCACCCAGGAGCACTGGCATCCACTAAACCTGGGCTTTTTCTAATTGTAATTGACTTGGTAAGGAAGGAAGGAAGGAAGGAAGGAAGGAAGGAAGGAAGGAAGGAAGGAAGGAAGGAAGGAAGGAAGGAAGGAAGGACTGCAGCGGTGACCTTGGAGGTGTGAGTTGGCCTCAGAGTCATGGGGGACCAGCCTAAATGCCCACGGAGGCACCGTGTGGTGGACCACATGCCTGCATTGCAACCTTTTAAAGGAATCAAGTCAAGACAGAAGGATGAAGTCCTGGAGAACAGAAACACTAGCTGGAGGAACCTAAGGGTTACCAGTAAGTTCTTCTGTAGATCTACCCAATTGTGACTTCTGGGTGAACTCAAGCTGGAAGGTTTTACCAAACTCCAGCAGCTGAGGCTGAGGGCTGGCTGACTGCCAGATATGTGCACCCGAAAAATGTTACCTCTTCAGCTAAGACTGCTCCCTGCACAGGCCACCAGCATCTTCCTCTCCCACCAGAGGCCACCATGGCTAGTTCAACCAGCTTCCCTTGGTCTCCCAGGGGCCTCCTATTGTCCCCTCTGGTTTGCAGGGTTCCACTCTTTTCCCAGCGACTCTTAACTTGTGGTCGGGAGAGCTGAAATCCTCAAGGTGCTGCAAAAGCACACAGAAACAAATCAGAAGGTGCCAGGCCAGATGGCTCCCGAGCGGGGCTTGGCACTTGCGGGGGGGGGGGGGGGGGGTAGGGATTACTGAAGTTTAATTTAGACAACAACTGTGCTTCTAAAGGGGTGTGTGAATCAGTCCAGAGGTGGTTGAAAGGCAACTGGGATGGGGATTGTTACTTATAAGACCCCCATAGCGAGCTCTTTTGTAAAACAAATCTTAGCAAGCTCCAAAGTCTGCCCTTTGCCCTTCAACCCAAGTGGATTAACAGGACCCTTTGGACTTTATCACACCTCTGCCTACCTGCCTGGGCTAAAAATAGTTCCTAGTTTTAAAAAAAAAGAGCATGAGGTCCACATTTGTGGATTCAAGGAAAGAAAAAAGTGGCATGTGGGATTTAACTTCACTTCCTGAAGGACCAGGGACATCTTCCCACCTCCTGCCAGCTGGAGCCTTCTTCCCCTATCGCAGGCCTAACAACAAATTAGTCCCTCTTAATTTATCCTCTGGTAAATCCTTCTGCTAACAAAGATTAGTGTTATTAATTAAAGGTTCTGAGAAATGTGTGCAGATGTCGCGACAGTTGGAAAGCTGAGGACGCTCTCAGCGTCTGTGGGTCAGCAGGTGTCCCCGAAGATGAGGATGCCCTCGGTGTGAGTGTGAGGACTCCCTCTCTGACTAGGCGGGATAGGAAGACTGGGACAGATAAAGACCCCTCATCCTGCAGACTAGCTGATGTCTCTCCCCAGAAGATGTCCCTCCATTCCAGAACAGTCACATTCTCTTACGGCCTTCCTCCCTCGCGGTAAACTGACGGGCTCTCACCAGCTACCCCATTTTCAGTGAAAGGACACGTCCTGACCACCCCACCCCATGCAAGCCCAGTCGCTCTGCGTTTATTTTATTAGACTGTAATCCCTGTCCAGCCAGCTTCAAATCTCAGTTATTTGGGGGGAAAAACGGAAAATAAGTTTCTTAGCACCCTTTGAGATGTCACTTGAGAGCCACCAAAATGGCATTAATCTACTGCTAAGGTAGACAGTTGTCACCCTTCTTTGAGAACCTGACACCCAGGCTCTCTGGTGAGTCTTGTTTTCTTCCCAAATGCTTTTTTTAACCCTTGCACACACAAATATAAATTTGTGTGTGTGTTTGTGTATGTGCGTATGTGTGTGTGTGATATAGGTGTGCATGAGTGTGTGATGTATGTGATATAGGTGTGTGTGTGAGTGTATATGAGTGTGTGGTGTATGTATGTGTGATATAGTTGTGTGTGTATGTGTGCGACAGTGTGTGATATAGTTGTGTGTGTGTGACAGTATATGTATGTTGTGTGATATAGTTGTATGTGTATGTGTGTGTGATATAGTTGTGTGTGTATGTGTGTGACTATGTATTTGTGTGTGTATATGTGTGACAGTGTGTATGATATAGTTGTGTGTAAGAGACAGTGTGTGTGTGACATAATTGTGTGTATGTGTGTGACAGTGTGTGTGATATAGTTGTGTGTCACAGAGTGTGTATGTGTGTGTGATATTGTGTGTATGTATGTGACAGTGTGCCCCTTTTCATAAATTCCAACTCTATACTGACTTGTTTTGAAATTCTTTTCTGTGTCAAGGAGTTAGTTTTCCTGAGTCAAAGTCCCTAAAAGATTAGAGGAACTCTCCACACTATTGTGGGCGATCGCTGAATCTGTCCTTGCCGTGCCACTAGCCCTGGTCGCTGCTGGGATTCCTATCACACACTAGGCTTTAATGGCCATGACTATGCTGGGGGTGTATGCTTGGGAGCCATCATCCTGTCTGCAGGTCTGTGTGGCAAAGCAGACCTGGAAGTTTCCAGTGGGAACTCCTGACTGTTCACATGTTACATGGCCAGCCTCTACAGATATAGGTACAGGCTGATTAGAGAGGCACCGTGTTTGAGAAGAGGAGGGCAACCCTACCTTCAGTTTCATGACTGAAAAACAAAATTCTACATTTCTAAGACAGACAAGCTCCCTGGTGACATCCATCATGGTTTCCTGGGAGGATACAGCGTTCATCAGCTTGACATCACGGGGTCAAGCAGCTTGTCAGGGAGTCTTATGTCATTGGGGCAGTGTCCTGAGAGCAGGAGCCACGTCAGAAGCACTGATTTTAAACTCATGTTGTACAGCCCTTGGCACACAGAACATTAAATGTCGACTCCCAGTCTTTAGCATCAGTGAGTGCTTTGTTAGGTCTTTGGAGGATGTCTCGGCCCAAGGCTCCTTTCTCTCTCCTGAGCTGGGTTTCTGGAGATGACTCTTCCCTTCCCTCTGTTCTTTTCATTTTCCAGAAACCTGGAGCCAAATTTGTGGGCCTAACCCTAGCAGCTGTGCAAGCTTCGCCTTTTGGTCTCTCAGTTTGTCCGTGGCCTTACCCTCCCCTCCCTTTCCTGGGGACGCTCTCCAGGGTATTTTATACTGCCCCTTCCCTCCCTTATCGCCTGTACCCATCTGTCACTGTTTATCATCTGGTGTCCTACCTGGCTGGCTTTATCTATCATCTCTGTCACCTGCCCTCTCTCTTGTAGATCTCTGTGTTAAGATACTTCATATTCTTTTTTGCAAAAGAAAACATATGCTTCTTTTTTAAATCAGTATTTTAAAGCATTTAATTTCTCGTTGTCATCTTTAAAGTTGCTCAGCACTGATTTTGATAGAAAATGCAAAGGTGAACACTTAGTCTTGTAACCGAGCCCCTTTCCCCCCTCACTTAGGCTAGTCTTTGGAAACTATGCCAGTTTAACTGAATTTGCATTCTGATTGAACATCCCATTCACAGAGAAAGGCGCCAGGCAATAGGTGCACGGCTCAGCAAACTGTCACAGAAGGACCAAGCCCAGGACGAGATGGGCAGCATTTCCAGTAGCTCAGAACCTCCCAGTGTCCCCCACCGCCCCCTCACTGCCTCCTCCTCACAGGTACCTGCTCCTGGCTCCTACCCCTTTAGGCTATTTTTGGCCTGGTTTTTGAGCTTCATACACAAACACCTCTGTGCAGTGCTCACCACAATGCTTTGTATCCGGCTTCTCTCCATGATAGTCAGTGCTGTCTGCACTGGGAGTTCAGCAGCTATTCATCCTTTTCACTATGTGTAGAAGGGAAGGCATCTTGGGAATGTTGCTGCAGCTGGAACTGATGGCTTCACTTACTTGCAGTGTCTGGCTACTGTTTTCTGTTGTCTGGAGGCCCAGGATAAGTAATCAAAGAAATAGAGTAAGCTGAGTGGAAGGAATGCTCAGAGATCATCCCTAGTGGAAGAAGGAGTGCTCAGAGGTCATCCCTAGTGGAAGAAGGAGTGCTCAGAGGTCATCGCTAGTGGAAGGAGTGCTCAGAGGTCATCGCTAGTGGAAGGAGTGCTCAGAGGTAATCCCTAGTGGCCCCTCTCTCCCACAGAGAATGCTCAGGTGTGCTCAGAGGTCATCGCTAGTGGCCCCTCTCTCCCACAGAGGATGCTCAGAGGCCATCTCTAGTGGCTGCTCTCTCAGAGGACGGACCATGGCTTCTCTGCAGCCAGCTCTATGCTGAGCTGCATCCTTATTGCGGCTCTGCCCTTCACTGAGCTGAGCTAACACAGTTTGCTTGTTCAGCAGACGGGCATTGATTAAGCTGCTTCTGTGCGTGTTGTGACATACCAGAGTCTGAAGCCACCAAGCACAAAGCAGGGCCTTTGCTGCCCTCTCGAGTGCGTCCTAATGACACAGTCGCCTCAGCCTCACTTGAGTGTGTCGCTGACTTTAGCATTCTGCTTGTAATGACTGTTCTCTGTTAGACCTTGAGCAGTCTCCCCTCACACTTACCCCACCCCAGACTCCTTCCATCAGCCACCTCCATTCCCCTCGGGGCCCTCTCACGGCTCAGTTGGTAAAGTTCTTGCCATGGAAGCATGAGGACTGAGTTAGACCCCAGAACCTGTAGAAAAAACTGAGTGTGGCTGCATGTATCTGAAACCCCAGTATCAAGAGGCAGAGACGGGAGGACCCCAGGGCTCAAAGGCCCTAGTCTGGCCAGTCTTGCCTAACTGACAAATGAGTTCAGTGAGAGCCTCAAAACCAAACATTCCAAAAGGACCCAGAAGATTGAGGAAGATGTCCAGTGATGACCTCTGACCTCCACATACAGTGACACACCTCTATGTCAGTGAGCCTAGCGGGGGACGGCACCATTTTCCCAGCAAGTTCCTCCCCTCCTTGCACAGTGGCTTCCTCAGGTCCTAGCCTGTGACGTATGCACATGTACACAAATGTGGCCTGCGGTAGAGCATGCAGAGGGAGAATGAGAAGGCCTGCGACAGAGCATGCAGAAGGAGAATGAGAGGGCCTGCGACAGAGCATGCAGAAGGAGAGTGAGAGGGCCTGCGACAGAGCATGCAGAAGGAGAATGAGAGGGCCTGCGGCAGAGCATGCAGAGGGAGAATGAGAGGGCCTGCGACAGAGCATGCAGAGGGAGAATGAGAGGGCCTGCGGTAGAGCATGCAGAAGGAGAATGAGAGGGCCTGCGACAGAGCATGCAGAAGGAGAATGAGAGGGCCTGCGACAGAGCATGCAGAAGGAGAATGAGAGGGCCTGCGGTAGAGCATGCAGAAGGAGAATGAGAGGGCCTGCGACAGAGCATGCAGAAGGAGAGTGAGAGGGCCTGCGGTAGAGCATGCAGAAGGAGAGTGAGAGGGCCTGCGGTAGAGCATGCAGAAGGAGAGTGAGAGGGCCTGCGGTAGAGCATGCAGAGGGAGAATGAGAGGGCCTGCGACAGAGCATGCAGAAGGAGAGTGAGAGGGCCTGCGGTAGAGCATGCAGAAGGAGAGTGAGAGGGCCTGCGGTAGAGCATGCAGAAGGAGAGTGAGAGGGCCTGCGGAAGGCTGGAGTGAGGGCGAGGGACACAGCAGTGGTACGGGAGCTGTGGAGCTAGCTGCACTTCTGTTTCAGCTTCATGGGCCGTCTGGTGTGTGTGGTAGGAAGTGTGGTACGTAAGTACACAAAGATACACCTGATGGAAGCTCATGGAGACTTAGAGTCTGTGGGTCTGTGTAGGTCCTCCTTTGGCTGGTAGAGTTAATTTAGCTGTGCAGTGTTTTTTATTTGTAAGTTCTTTATGATAAATTGATTTTTATTAAAAAAATAAAGCAAATCAATTAGTATTATTTTAAATACATCCTCAAATAGTAAAGATGAAGTTAGGTGTGGTAGTGGTGTATACTTGTAATCCCAGTACTTCTGGGGGTGGGGGGTAGGAGCAGGGACATCATGAGTTCGAGTACAGCTTGGATTACATTAAAAGAATTAAAAAGAGCAAAGATACCTTAATAGACTTCCTACCACATTACATTATCCAGAATTAGGTTACAGTCCCAACCTTAAATAAGTATTGTCAATAAGACTGGACCCACAGCAACCTACCCTTGAGCAACTCTAGGATGGGGACAGAAGCCAAAAGGAATTTGAGTCTGCCAGGCCAAGGGGAGGGACCTGAGTGAGCTATCAATCATGTCTACAGCAATTTCCTAACCCTAACATAAAGCCACACTCGGTTTCCGGGTTCAGGGTTGAGTGTGTGTCAGGTGGGGTGGAATTTCTCCCACCACCTGTGTGCCATCAGCTGCAAAGCGACCCGTAACGTGGTGAGCCATCCCGGCGAGCCGCCCTCAGCGCTAGACAAGCTCAGGGTCCCTTTGCATGGCCACCGTTCCTCTGTTCTCAGGTCTCGTTCCTCCGCCCCAGCTAGAGCTCAGCTTAGAAAACGCCTGCACTGACAGCCCAGTCGGAGTCTCAGAACCAATACGAATTTTCCCAGTTGGTTTTGCTGTACATTGTTACCCACCTCATACCAAGGCTATTTCATTTACTGTTTTGTCTAAAAATATCACAAAAGTGGTAGGCATCTCGGTCATAAACAGCGCGGATGGTTTATCAAGTCTGTATTTCTTTTTTCTGAGATGGGTCTCATGTTCCTAACTTGCTCCCACCCTGGAGCTTCGGACCCCCTGCCTGTCCTCATGCTGGGATTACAAGAACTCATGACTGTCTGGTATGTCTATGTGCCGGGGCTCAGACTCAGAGCTTCCGTGGAACAGGCAAGCACTCCATCAACTGAGCATCGCTGTTAGCCCTGCGGTTTAAATCTGACTGAAAAGGCAATGTTCCTTCAACCCTAGCCTCCACTTCCCAATGAGAGCCACTCTCCACTGCTTGCTTCTTCCCCAGCTTTTTATTTGGATACCTTAAACCTACAAAGACACGCAGAACCTACACTTTCCTGAGCATGCATCTGCCCTTCTCAGGTTTGAGTTTTGTGTTCTCCAGAACAGTGGGAACATGTCTCCACACGAGCAGATCCTGAGCATCTCATTACTGCTGCTCTGGCCTGTTCGCTATTCCAGTCTGGGGACTTCTCACTCTCTTCATCGCCAACCCCATGATTGTGAGATGTCACTTAGTTCAACTTTCCCGCGTTCTGTGCAAGCTGCCAGGAGCACCCTGGTACCCACCCATCTGCAGGACTAAGATCACTAGGTCAAAGAACAGGTGATTTTAAATTCTGACAGCTGCTGCCAAAACTGATGAGGGTGTTTGGGGCCAGTTGAAGAGGATAGGTATTTTCAGCTCTGCAGACTTTACAAACCAATAAAATATGAAATTACTCACACGCACAACACACACACACACATGCACATATGCGCTAACATGAAGAAAGTTGCCCACATTTTATGTCTCCATGTAAAAGATAATTTCTAAATACCAATTTTCACCAATTAAGTGTGAAATCTCATGTGTCAAAATGTGTGCAATTTTAAATGATTTAGCTTAATATTGTCAGCATGGTTTCATAAAAGCATGGTCTCCATATTTCACACCAGCACATGCACACACGTGTGTCTCACTTCCCTGTGGTGTGTGTGGGTGCAGCCCCTCCCATCCCCCATCAGCAGTTGTCTGCCCTATGACTGAGAGGAAGGCTTCGTCTGCAGGGAGGGTGACATGCTAGGGAGGGAGTGGATAATACGTCACATGTTCTGTCCCAGGTCCCCTCTAGGATGGCGTTTTAGCCACGAGCCTGTCACTGTCATACAGTAGTTGAAGAGACAAGTTGAAAAGAAGAACTTTTGGCTTGTGGTCTCGGAGGTCTCAGTCAGGGGTTGGCTAGCTCCATGGCTTTTAGACCTGTGACGAGGGATGAGCTTGGTGGAAGAAGGGCGTGCTGAGAGAGAGCTGCTCACCTCTCTGTGGTACTAAACAGATAAAAACGCTCAGACACCAGACATCCTCCCTGAGAGTGTGCTCTAGGGGCCGACTTCCTCCTCCACTATACCCTCCTCCCTATTTCCATAACCTCCCCCACAGTGTCAACAAATCCTGAATGGATCTGGGGTGGGGGAGGCTCATGATCCAAGCACTTCCCAAAGCCCACCCATCAATTGATATCCAGACCTTTAACACATGAGGCATGGGGAGGGGTGCATATCCAAACCACAACAGGTAACTTGAGGCCACAGGGATGAGTCTGGATGAGACTCCAGGAACTACAGGGCGCAGGCTCCTGACCTCCCTCTACATCGCGGCTTGCTCTCCGTGCCAGGGCTTCGAACCCGAAAGGGACGTGAATTGCTAATCTTGCTTGATACTCAGGCTACAGCCTAGCTCAGAAGCAAGGCTTCTCCACGCGGCCATGGGCTCTCTGCGTAGGAGAGGGAGGTTAGGAGAACTCTGTGGTGGAAGCTATGGAGCTGGGGAATTCAGAAAGGTCTGGAGATCTGCTAGTGGACAAGAGCAGGGCAGGACTCATGTTTCGTGACTGGAAAGGTGGAGGCTTACTGAGATAATAAACAGCCACACTTAGCTTTATGGTTGACTCTAATTTTCTTTATCCTGTTCGAATTTAATTTCCTGACTCTCTCCAGTCCAGACAATGGTGCTACCTCACAAGCAATGTTATTGTGACACAGTCTAAAGAGACTTGAGTCAGCAAGCTTTTCCTTCAAAGGTTTGATATAGAATACTTTGGGCTGAGCCATTTACCCTCTCTGCGTGACATCTACACAGCTCAGCTATTGCAGCATGAAATTTAACTGTAGACAATGCTTAAATACACATGACTGTGTTCTAATAAAACTTTATTTACAAATGTATATGACAAAGTGGTTTGATCCATCATTACAGTGCAAAGAATAAGAAAGACTGCCTTTGGATCAAATACCAGCTTTAGTGCCTAGAAACTGCATCTCCCAAGTGAACTATTCCAGCATTTTGACACTTCTTAAAGCATTAGGAAGCATTCGTTTCCTACAATGTAAAGCAGGATAGATACTAGCTGCTCCCTGCAGACCCCAGAGAGCTGGCTGAGAGGTGCAGGCATGCGCAGGTGGGGGGTGGGGTGGGGGGGGAGGCTGGCAATGGTTAGTTTTAATGCCAGATTCAGAGCCTGCAGCCCAGCTTCCTTTGCACAGCTCCATCTAGGGAATACCATGGAAGAGCAGGAGGCAGGATGCTGAAGGAATGGCAGAATGAAATGCTTGGGACTTTGATTTGATTTGGACACAAGCACGGGGCAAAGACGTTGTCCTGGTCCTCCATGCACAGCAGCATGTCAGTTCCGCAGCATCCTTGGTTCATTCCATCCATCACAAGCAGCTTACGGCTTCCAGAAACACACTCCTAGACAGATGTTGAGCCTATCTGGGGATTAGAAATAGCCTCTTCCATTAAGCTTAAATTAACTTAATCACCAGGTATGAAAGATAAGCAACACAAACAAACAGCATTCCCCGAAGCTTTCGTTAAAATTAAACTTCTATCTAAAATTTAGCTTGCATTTTCTAAGACTTGAACCCCTTCAAAGAGATAGTATCTGCTGTCAGTTTCTGCGCTGACAGAGTGGCAGAGGTGAATGTGCTGGAGACGGTGGTGGGCTGTGTAATTTAACTTCGCCTCCCTCGCCTCTTCTCACTGACCGAGGGATCTGGACACGGTAGAGAAATGACTGGGTCAGGCAGGTCTGGTCCGTGAGCGTTTCCACCACCCGTCAGACTGGTCCGGGAATAGGAAACTCAGAGTCTTGCTGTTTGGATCCATGCTACGGAAAGTGAACACACGAGAAAACAAGCCGGAGGAAAGCTGCCCGCAATTAATCATCAGGAGCCTTCAGGTGCCGAGCCTCCCTGCTTCTGCTTGCTTGTCTGGGCTGAGCCAGGTGAGCAGGGAATGGGCAAAAGGTCAGAGTTCACTGCAGTCTTTATCAACTGTTATGGGAGAAAACACATGGAAGGAATTCAGCCAAGTCTGCAAGGTACGGCAGGAAGAACACCCGGGCAGAGACAGAAGGCCTCAAATCCCAGCTCTTTGTTTTCTGCCCACCGTCTTGAGCAAGTCTCATAGTTTCTCCAAGCCTTGGATGCCACAATCTGCCAAATAAAGAGAGTAACTCCTTGCCCATAGGACCATCGTGTGGCTTAGGGAGGTTCTTCAGAAGGGCCTAGAACGTCTCTAATCACATTTGAGGTGCCCCCGTAACTAAGAAAGTCACCGGATAACCATTGCCTGGTTCTGGATGAAGGGGCAGGACTGAGACTCTAGGGAGCCACAGATGTGATGAGAACCCTGGCTCTCAGGTTGCGCAGCACTACAGCAGGCAACAGAGGCCAGCTGACAGGCGGGCAGATAACGGTTGAGAAAGGTGGACACAGTACAGCACTGTGTACTAGGTCTCGGTGACACAAGGCTTGCTTGGCTTGGGAGCAGAAGGGATGTATGCAAAGGCAGGAAGAACACGATGGAGGAAGGGTTTGAAGGGTCCTGAGCAGCATGGTATTGTCACCTGGAGAGGAGGGCGGAGCATATCTGAAGTGAGTCTCAGAGCCTGGCACAAGTCCCCAGACCAGAAGGTGTCCCTTACAAAAGGAAATCCCACTGTTTGCTTTGACTGAGCCATAGATCTGAGGGGAACCCAGGGGTAAGATTGAGAACACAGGCCACGAAGAGGCTCAAGTCAAGTCCTGCTATCATACGCCAATTGAGACCTATCTTTTGCTTTAAAGCCCATGTGACTGTTCCTGATCTCAACCAGCTCCTCCCGCACACGCTCTTCAGAAACACCAAGACGCTCAAGCCACAGGGTTTCCCTTGATGGTTTGCCTTTTACTATTGTAAAGTTGACTTATTAATCAAAACAATAATTAGATGGGAGACAATCACAGATGCCTAGGCTCTTTCCTACATGACCTGAAACATGCTCATTCTAGGGGAAAATAATTGGAAGTTCCGACTACTTCCGAGGCAAGCGTTATCTAAGAAAGGGTGGTAGAAAAGCTGGTTTCCCCAAATATTTCTGTCTTGACAGATCTGTGTCACTTTCCCTAGGAGCCTCAGCCTTTGTCTTGATGACAAATGTGTGCTAAAGCAAGCGGCTGGAGCTGGGGTTTCATCTGCAGTCTCAATAACACAGTACCACCTCCTAAACTGTTACCCCCAACTGACGGGGAAGCTGTGAAGGCTGCAGAAAGTTTCTAAAGCCTTCACAAAATCCAGGGTGTCTTCTGTGCTACAGAATGTTACAGAGCATAAGACTGGAAGCTCAAGCCCCAGCAAGAGCTAAATACCAGACGTACCACACAAGAAAAAGCCTCAAGACAAAAGACTAATTTAACTTGCAGAAACCAAATAGGTAGATATTGTCCCCACCCCACCCCGCTACCCCTGCCCCAGGAGAGCTGCGGTGGTAAGGCTCAGAGTCTGCAAAGCATGGAGACCATGTGGTGCTTCTGATTTTGGACTGTACTTTGTATTGTATAGGCAAAGTGGTTAACCCCTCGGAGGCCTTGCATGGCCCTTGAGCCCGTGCTGCTGACTACACAGCTCCACCCAGAGGTTCCCTGGGGAAACCTCATTGGCTGTTGGGCTGGCAGGGAAGGACTCAGGGGGTCCCAGGACCTGATGTGTTTCTTCTTCCCCACTGCCCCAAGCGTCAATGCATCACGAAGCAAGCTCAAACTGTTTTGTAGAGCGGTCATTCAAACATCTACCCCTGGAATCTCAGCACTCAAGGTGTCGTGCCCAGGATTTAGAACCATCTCAGGCTGTACTTCTGGAGACCTACCTCCAAGCCTGCCATCCTGGGAGCATCCCTCACACAGAACTCCTGTCTGCAATGGTCCAGAGGGCCCGGACTATGGCTCTGTTCCTTTCATTTTATATAGTTCTGGAAGACTCCTTTCCCACAATGGATTCATTTTCTTAGACCTAAAAAAGAAGGTTGGGATTAAGCAATTTCTCCAGACCTTCAACAGTAAATAAATTGATGAACACTGGTGGTTTGGTTAAGACACTCTCTAAGCATCATGGTGAGCCTCTGATTGTGAGAGACCCCTGAGAACCTTTGACGTCTTCTGTTTTCAGGTGATCTTGTCTATAGCTATCTACGCATCTTGGCTTATTAAACTCATCCATTTCGTGACTTTGCCACTCTCTTCTCTCCCTCCTCCTTTCCCCTCTGCCCTGCCCCCTCTTTCCAAGGTCTCCCTGTGTGATTCAGGATGGGCTCCATTCCTCCAACCTCTAAGCACCGGGAAGGCAGGTGTATGCCACCATGCCCGTCTTGGGACTTTTTATCTGAATGATGGTTCCACAACCCAGTTTGGGACTACTCTGTGTTGTCTTGGTGTCTTTGAAGAACGTGGCTTTTCCAGGTGGTGGCTACTTCTCTGTTTCCTGGCTGGCAGCTGTTTCTTCGTCCTTTGAAGACCATGTGGCTCTGACATCCCTTCCCTCCTCTCCTCATTTTCGGGTATCCCTCACTGCGTGTTGATCTGAAAGTCAATTCAGCACACTTGTTAGAAGCATGGGTAAAGTAAGAGTGTATGGGAGCAATGGATGGCCCTTTGAGGCCCTTATTTCTCATCCAGACATTGACCTTAGTGGGTAAGCTTCCAGCCTGGCCTTTGGCTCTTCAAGGGACTTCTCTGGTTTCCTGGTTCCTCAGCCTCTCCCACACAGAGAAGGGTTCTTGGGTACTTGAGTTCTAACAGAGAAGCTGCATCTCTGCTCTTGTGTTTTCTACAGTGTCTGCCATAACCTTCCTCTCTGTTCCTGTCGCTCCTTCACGCGCCTTAGGCTCCACCCTGCCATCTGAATTCCTAACGCACAACTTTCCCCCTGCGCTATTCAGTTCCTTTGCTGGAGTCTGTGTATTCCTGTCCTCCCGCCTGCTGCTTAGCTCTCACTCCTCTGGGAACCCATCCCATAATACCCATGCAAGCCAAGCCCTTACAATCCCAGCAACCTCGCTGGCTTATCCGTGCATTGCATCAGGTATATGTCTGGTGACACCACTTCCAAGTGTGAAGCCTTTTGCAGTCATAGATGCCTGATTTGCCTTGTCTCCCTTTACCCAAATCAGTGCCTGGAACCTTTCTTCATTATGGTTGGAAGGATGAACGAACAAATGAATGAACGAACGAATGAATGAATGAATGAATTGACTAACTGCTATGAATTGAATCGTGTTCTCCTCACCTTCAAATTCAGGTTTAAATTCTAACTTCAAGCAACTGAGACTTGGAGATAGAATCCTTTGGGGTGACTGAATTAAAATGAAGTCATCTAAGTAGACCCTAATCCCACATTTCCCGTATCCTCGTAAGTATACCCTAATCCCACATTTCCTGTATCCTCGTAAGGAAAGAAAGTGGGCACCCAGAGAAGGCAACATAAGACATGGAGACTTGGCGAGACAGCCGTCTGTAGGCCACGGGGCAGGTGTATGGCACAGCTCTAGGAGATGGACTGCGTGGCTGCCTTTTGGTCACAGCCAACATTTTTACTAGTTGAGGAAATTGCCTGGATGGAGAAACAAAACCTAAGAGAAAACCAGCTGATTGGTGGTGACACACACCTTTAATCCCAGCACTCGGGAGGCAGAGGCAGGTGGATCTCTGAGTTTGAGGACAGTCTCGTCCACAGAGCAAGTTCCAGAACAGCTGGGGCTACAAGGAGGAACCTTATCTTTTAAAAAAAAAAATTCACACAAGAAGAAGGAGGAGGATAAAGCCACCACAGAATGGGAAAATGGCATGATTACTTTATTACTTACTTCAATATTTAATGAATTCCCCAATGATATCAGGTTGGAGAGGGAAACTTCCCGGGGCTCATGCAGTACCAGCACGTGGTGGGGTCTTTCACAAAAACAGCTTATTCAGTCTGGTGAGCCAGGTCCACCAAGTTTTCTAATCTGGGTATAAAGGTGACTGAGGCCCAAGAGGACACCATGTTGAGACCCCTACTCTCTGGCACACTGTTCTCTGCCCATACCCATCATAAGAGAGAACAAGAGGATCTGGGCCTATGCCATAGCCTTAGTAAATTTCTTCCATCTTCTGGATGTGCATATTTTACTCGTCCATAGGTGCCCGTGTGTGTGTGTGTGTGTGTGTGTGTGTGTGTGTGTGTGCTAGCCAGCTTGCTGTGTGGATTCCCTGTCCTCGTCTCCAAGACTGGGATTTCAGAGTGGCTGTCTCTCACTGACATGGTTTTTACAAGAGCTTGCGCTGCGAGCCCTTGACACTGAGTCAACTCCCGAAGTCCTCCAGATGAACCTTTGCGTTCAGATCTTAGCCATTTTCCTCAGTTACGTGTAGCACATTTAAAGTGTTTGATCAGTTAGAAGTCACGTCTTTTCTACAGCAAGACACCACATATGTGAGAATCCCCGGAGAAATCTGCAGCAAGATTTAGCAGATCGCAAATGTCTAGACCACGTATCCTCAGAAGGTTGCTAGTAATGGAAGCAGATGTGTGGATGATCTCAAGATGGCAGACAGCGGGAGGCTGGTAGCTTCCTGAAAAGGAAGAAAAAAGCTTGCAAGGCTTCTAGGTAGTGGAAGGAGGGCGGTGGCCTCTGATTGGAGGAAGAACAGCCCCTTGACCCTATCTCCTGTGGGCTCGCATGCTCATTCCCTTCAGTCTGTAGATAATATAGAAGGTTCTGTTTTGTTGGGACACTCTGAACCCTGCGAAGGCAGAGAGTGGGGTGGATCCTGCCACTCTCACCATCCTGCACCCAGAAGACGTTCTAGAAGGACCTCTGAAGGAAAGGACGTGTGCAAGGTTAAAGGTCAATGTGTGGGATTAGCACTTCTGCCACGTAGGGCTTGAGGGCGGAACTCAGGTCGCCAGTCCTGGAGGCAAGCTCCTGTTCCCACGGGGCCATCTCGGCATCCAAGCATGGACACTGAGGGGGTTTTCTTTCTCACTGTGGCTCTGTGTGTGGCCGCTGGGCTAGAGTGGGGTCTCCTCCCCCTTTCCAGCACACTCCACCCCTAAGCACCAGCCTCAGGCTCACACTGTCACCCTGGCAAGCAGTCCCCATGCCTGTAGGCTCCAGTTAGACACTGGTGGCTGGGCCACATTGCAGAAACCTCAGTTTGCTTTTCAGAGCTCCCAGGGGAGAGACACCTGAACAAAGAACTGAAATCTGGCAAAGAGCCAAGAGCGCTAACTGCAGCCCTGGGGATGACCTGTGGAGTGGAGGGTGGGAATGAGGCCCTGGAGGTGAGCTATGAGGGTGGTTAATTCTGCCTGCACAGATGGGGGAGGACCACAGAGGATAGGAATATTTTCTAAAAATGTACTGCATGAATGGAATTCTAACAGCTACTGTCCTGGGTTCACGTTCTACACCAGAAACTCTGAACTAGAGTCCCGTCTCCACATCCGACGCTTAGGCTGCTGACGCACCGGCAAGCTCACAGCTTTGAGAAGAGTCTGAAAAAATAATTGGAGATACAAATCTCAGTGACTATTTCTTATTATTAGGAAGTAATTGGGGTCATTTGAAAATATTGCTTAATCTCATGCCTTTCAGTTTTACGTGCTTCTGTGTAAGATAGTCTTAATTCTTTTTTTTTTCCTTTCTATTTCGAGACAGGGTTTCTCTGTGTAGCTTTAGAGCCTGTCCTGGAACTAGCTCTGTAGACCAGGCTGACCTCGAACTCCCAGAGATCCACCTGCCCTTGCCTCCCGAGTGCTGGAATTAAAGGCATGCGCCACCACTGCCCAGCAATAGCCTTAATTCTTAATGTGGAAATCGATAGCAAACACGCCATCCCGTCTTATTTGATTGCAGTCTTCAACTTCATGGCAAAGAGATTGTAGGCGTGAGCTTTGAATTGGAGCCTGTCAGTTCTTCCCTGAGCAACGGACAAGACCCTAGATAAAGCCAGATTATATGTCAGGGGCCTCAAAAACCTGGCAACTTAGAAATTTCAGTTCTGGGAGTTTGTTCTAAAGATATAGGCTAAGAGTTGAGGACAATAGTTTGGCATATGTTTATCTGAGTAGGAAGAGTTGGAAGCAATCTTAATACCTAACAGCTTGAGGGATGTTCCCTGAGGAGGATGCTTAAGTGTGCTTACAGGAAACGTTAAACATGAGGCAAGCTGCAGTGGTGTGCACTATAGACAGTGATTTAACTGCGGGAAGGTAGAGTCCCAGAGAAAACCAGAAGAGCTGTGTTATAAGACAGGCAGCTGGGCCGTAGTGGCGCGTGCCTTCAATTCCAGTACTCGGAAAGCAGAAGCAGGCAGGTCTCTGAGTTCCAGGACAGCCAAGGATACACAAAGAATGCTGTCTCAAAACAAGGCAAAACAACAACGAAACAGCTGGGAGAGCCTCCATAATGCAGCTCAAGCCTCCGGGTGCCACCTTGGGTCAGCAGGTTGAGAACTTTGGGCTCCAGGGAGCATGTCAGAAAAGGTTACAAGAGGCCTTCAAATAAAAGGCCATGAAAAACCACGCATAGATCCATCTGAGTCCATAGCTGTGGCCCAAGAGAGGAGGTGGGAGAAACAAGTACCTTCAGCAGGAGTTCCAAAAAGGGGCAATGGAAGACTGAAGAAAGTTGATATTCAGGGGAATTAAGGATGAGAATTTTCCAATGAAACTTAAAAATAAATGGCAAAAATGATCAAAAAGCTAACAGAATCCCAAGGAATATAAATAAAAAGAACTGGGTGTGATGACTCAGCCTGCATGCAGAGGCAGGAGGATTGCTGTGAACTGCGGGCCAGCTTGGTCTAAGTAGTGAATTCAGATTGAGCTTGGGCTACATGTGAGACCCTGTCTCAAAATAAACTGATTAAATATCCACAGGTAGGAAGGTCAGAAACAGCAAGGTACCACAAAATACTAAATCAAGGCTAGGAGGGACCTGACAGAGGACAGGGTGCAGGTCAGCGTGAGAATTTGCCAGCTGGGAACTTCCACCATGGCAGCAGGGTCCAGCAGGAAAGCTTCAAATGCTCAGAGAAATGAAGTAGAGAGGCCGAGAACTGCATTCCCGTGAGCTTGCCTTAATACTCCTGAAAACTCAGAGCGACAGACCCCTTTGTGGTACAGGAGAATTGTCTGTATTCTGTCAATCATGGTATAAATAAACACTGACTGGCCAGGCAGGAAATATAGGCAGGAAAACCAGACAGGAAGTCAAAATGATGTAATAAGAACAAGAGAAGTCTCGGAAGGAGGAAGTTGATTCCCCCCACTCCTGCCCAGACCACCGAAGCAGCAGGATATGATCTGCCCCACTGAAAAAAGGTACTGAGCCACATGGCTAACATAGATCAGGAAAATGGGTTAATCAAGATGTGAGAGTTAGCCAGTGAGAGGCTAGAGCTAATGGGCCAATCAGCTTATAATTTTTGGAGACCTACGTGTGATTTTTGGGAGGCTAAACAGTTGTGGGGTACCGGGTGGGAAGACAAAAACCTCAACAACAAACAAGCCAGGCCCGTCCATGTTACACCTTTGCCAGGGTCTATGGGCCCTGTCCAGAGGTGACTTCAGGGCCACTGACTGTTGGGCTACAGGAGATGCTGTCTGTGGTGACAGACTGTTCTGGATCCAACTCCAACGTGCTGAGTGCATGAATGCGGGCCTCTCAAAACACTCCCTGGCTGCTGCTTATCACCCCATAAAGTGGAGAAATACTGTCTCCCTCAACAGGTTGTCTGTGGAACGAAACAAGATCCAATAGAAAAGCTGTGGTGATGTTCAAACCCCCATGTCTTTGCTCATTCACCCAAGAGATACTGAGTATCTGGGGTGAGCCTTACCCAAAAGCTAGTGGGAGTATGTCAATGATCAAATGATCAAAGCCCCAGATCTCATGTAAGGCAAAGCCTCCTGAAGAAGGGACAAAGAACAAGGAAGCCAGACTAGGGTGGACACACTGGCAGACAAAGCAGTAAGCAAGCTCAGAGGCATAGGAATTGTGCCGGGTGAGTCCAAGATGGCTGGCACATGGAGCCAAGGGAACCAGGAGAATGGGTGATGGGATGGCAGCCGCTCTGTCACATAGCACATCCCCTGAGAGAGACTGTGCAGCAAGAGGGGGAGGTGGCACAAGACGGAGTCTTCCCTGAGGATATCGGGGACAGGAGCTGCTGTGAAGACAGACACCAGGCAGGTGTGATTCCTTGCTGGACATGTTTCCACTTCCTGCAGTGAAGTGTCCCTGTCCCATGGAGGGCCATGTTGACCCCATAAAGACACAAATGCCATCGATACTTGAGTAGGGATTGTGTGGCAGGATGGTTAGGATCACGGGACTGGAACCCCATACTACAGCCATTTTCCCTCAGGCCCAGCCTATCCCAGCTTGCCCTCCATGCTGTTTACTTTTTGTCAAGCTGACGAGTTAGCTAGGGAGTAGCAACCTCAACTGAGGTATTACCCCAATCAGATTGGCCTATAAGCAAGTCTGTGGAGCATCTTATTGACTGATGATTGATGGCAGAAGGTCCATGTCACTGTGGGCAGCGCCCCGCTTAGGCCCTAGGCTGTATAAGAAAGCAGGCTGAGCAAGCCGAGGAAAACAAACCAGTAAGCAGAACTCCTCCATGGTCTCTTATTCAGTTCTTGCCTTGCCTTCTCTCAGTGATGGCTGTAACCTGTCAGCCAAATAGGCCCTTTTCTTTGGTAAGTTCCCTCTGGTCGATATAAACAGGTGCACACACAAATACACATACAAATATGCACATATGCAGACATAGGCATACACATATGTATGCATACACAAAATAAGTGTGCCCGTAGGCTCCCATATACGAACACGCAGTGAGCTTTTGGGGGAAACAAAATGCATTCCAGTCATCCTCTTCCCAAAGCCTTTCCTGTTAGAAAGAGCCTGAGACTGTCAAGCGAGCAAAAACTTCAGAGAAGAGAAGGCTTGATTTCGTTCTTCATCTTTGGAGTTATATTTCCGTGAACACAGGATCGCAGTTACAAACAAAGCCTTTAACAATTGCTTCTGGTGTAACTTTTCTCTCAGCCATGCATCCTCACATGGAGAGATGGTAGAGTTCTGATCTCGAGGGGTTTTGTTTATTTCTGGGTTTAGTGTGTGAGCGTTTGTTATGGCTTGGTTTTCCTTTGCTCCTCTCACTACACCTCAGCCTATGTAATTACTCCTTTGAGACCCTTTGTCCCCACTGTGAGCTCCTGTTAGGAGGGGACACTGTGATGTTTATTTTATATCCCCTGTGCCCAATGCCCAGTGCTTGTCACGTAAGCTATTTCACCTACTTTTCTGTCCGTGTCAACAAAAGGACTCTGGGAACTTTTGGTCCTGTTCAGCCATTTGTCAGGAAGTAGACTCTGAGTCCTTCCTGCCTCCTGGCACCCCAGGCCTTCTGGGCATGCAGACTGTCTCATATGTCATCCCACCCCGCCCCCCCCCCACCCTGTGGATGACCTTTCTGTAGAACTTACTTCAGCTATCTCTGTCATGCAAAGCAGCTTGCAAAAAAATAGTTCCTTATGCTTTCTGATTTCAGCTTTCCAGATATCTGCATGGACAGAAAACACAGAATCCCTGCAGTTTCTGACAGAATGCCTTCATCGAAGCTTAAGAGCTCCTCGCTTTTCGTAGCCAGGTACTGACAGTCGAGCGGCAGTCTCTTTACCACCATCGCTTTTCCCAGCAGGTGTGGAGCAGGGGACCAGCCAGGAAATGCGGCAGCAAAATGCAATGGAATCCATCCCCACATAAGCCAGGGCTGGTGGCACAATACCTGGAATCCTAGTCCTTGGGAGGCTAGCCTGGGCTATCGAGCCAGATGGGCAGAGGAGTCTGAACATGGAGGAGAGGAGGGAGTGAGGGTCCCTGCCCACCCCTTTCCTACACTGGGGCTCAACTTTGCGAGGTGTGTGTCAGTCTGTTTTTCTCCCCCCCCCCTTCCTTCCTCTCCCCATCCCTCCCCATCTCTTCTCTCTCTCTCACACACACAAACACACATATACATGTGGGGAAAGATGGAGAAGAAAGGCCGGAAGCCAGCAGCAACTTAATAATGGCTCCAATGTTTTGCCGTGAACCAAATGCTGAATATTTTGCCCCTTTGTTTCTACTTTTTGGGATCTTTTTGATATTTTTTTTCTTTGAGCACATATTGACTTTATAATTAGAAAAATAGAAAATAAGCCTGAAAGAGTAAAATAGGGGAAAAATACACATTAAGAAGCAGCCGTAAGTTGGCACTGTGTAAATGGTAGCTATTTTTAACTAATTAGTCATTACGCCTAATAATAATAATTAGGAGTAATGATTTCCTCTGGGAACGGACTTGTGCATTCGTTATTGGAAGTTGTAGATGACTCACGGATCCCTGGCCAAGAGACTGGGACCAGGGTTCTTTGTCAACCAGGGCGCCCCTCACCTGCCTTCCCGACTCTCCCACAACCCCTAACCCCCAGCTCAGCCTCGCCTCTGCTGCTGCCTCCCTCTGTCCGACCACACAAGTCCACAGACAGAGCTGTGTGCCTGCACAGATAGCCATCGCTTCTAGGCAGGCAGAGGGGTACTCCTCCCGAGAGAGTGACAGACTGAAGCAGGTCACTGTGACCCCTCTGCTGGTGGCATCCTGCTTTTCTAAAGGACAGTGAGAGCAAGGGAGACGCTAACATCTGGAACCACCTGCATGCTGCTGGCTGGAAAGAGTGCAGGCTACAAGTGAGCTTCTCTTCAATGATTCCATGGGCCAGGATGAGATTTAGACTAAAATGTAGATTCCTCCAGGGCCCCACAGGTTCAGCTAGACAGTAAAGAGAGTGACGTTCCTGACAAGATGGATGTCGTGAACACGTCAGTGAACCTGTTGGAACCTGTGTTTTCAGGTAGAAAAGCAAGGGATGGGCACAGCTGCTTCCGAAGGTCCTCGGAGATTCTCAGCTTCGTGACGCAGGGATTATAAACAGAGTGCATTCTGGGAAGAGAGTAGACATGGATGTTTTCTACGCTCTGAGGGCAGGCTGCCAAAATGTGAGAGATGGGATGGGAAGGGAAGGAGGCAGATTCTCCATGCATCCCATGATCCCAAGAGTCTCCACCCCGACCCCTTGCACCTGAGTGCTGACCGAGTGTCTCACCCACTGTTCTACTGCTGTGAAGAGACCATGACCAAGACAACTTATAAAAGAAAGCATTTAACTGGGGGCTGGCTTGCCGTTTCAGAGGGCTAGTCTATGATCATAGTGTTGGGGAGCATGGCAGCAGGCAGGTAGGCGTGGTGCTGGACCAGTAGCTGAGAGCTTGCATCTGATCCACAGGACTAGAGAGAGAACAAGACTGGGCCTGGTATGGACTTTTGAAATCTCAAAGCCAGCACCTTTACCTGCTAAGCCGCCTCAGCAGCCCTAAAATGTTTTCTAAGTAGTTTTCTCAAAGTCAGGCATGCAGAGTCCCCAGGCAAAGCCCCTCACACAGGCCCTGCTTTGACTCTAGGCTCTGTCTCTCTCTAGTTGGGTGTGGGTCAACCGGAAACTTCACTTTGAGTCTCTAAACCTGTTTATCCTTGCCTGTAGAGTCGTGGGGGCAGGGGTGGGAAAGGATTAAGGACACCCACACTTCCGTGCCCTGCCCAGAGCAAACCCTTGACGTTTCTCAGTCATTTTTGCTCTTCCCGCAGCTGTGCTGAGGCAGAACCCTCCAGTGCTCCAGCACTTCTGCGCTGTGCGACCTCGGGCAAACCCTTTCGCTTCCCCAAGCTCGGTTCCCGTCTGTGGAGAGGGGCTGGATGGACTATGTCCAAAGCTCCCAGTGTGGGGCCTCTGGGCCATGGCCTCTGGCAGCAGAGTCACAGATACACAGAAGGAAAATAGCGTGGCCACGTGACATGGCATCTCTGACTGTTGTGTAATCTGTTTCCACATGATGTTACAGGCAGGGAAAATTCCTGCTCAGAGCTGGTCGGCAGAGTCCTGAAATTATCCCTCTTAAGGGATGTGTCCGTGTCTGAGATATATGTACAGGGCCATGCTAGGCCAAAGTAATGTGGACTGAGTCCTATGCTGCTGCCTGAGGGCCACAGATGACCCCAACCCAGCTGCTGTCTGCGAAGAGCTGACTGTGGCCCCGAAGATAATGTGGCCCCAAAGACCTGAGGATAATGTCCCTGCAAGGTCTAGGAATCTGGGTCACCCCTTTATATGCCAGACCTTCGTGGACAAGTCATGTTCCACCCGCAGAGCTCAATCCTTGCCTGCATACAGAACAAGGACACTGAGCTCAGGTCTGCCCCAGAGCCTCTTTGTTTTCTCTTGGGGAGCAGCAGTCTTGGGGCGTCTGATGATTGGGGAAGGCACACTGTGTGCCCTGCCTTCTGCCCACTCACACCTGACCTTGGGATCTTAGTTGTCAGTCCGGATGGGATTGACCCCGATGGCATTTGGGGGTCCCAGTGTCAGACTGCCAAGGAAAACAGAGGTGTGGGGCCGTGTAGAACACAGGAAACTGAGAAGTGTAGAGGGAGTCACAGCTGAGAGACAGACAGTGGTCTCCTGGTGACATGACTGGGTAAGGAGTGACAGCTTAACAGCCAAAGAGCTGCAGGTCAGCGGGGACCTGGGTGGCAGAAAGCTCGACCCACTCCAGAGCCCCTGACTCTCTGAGCAAGTAGACTGTCCTGGGAAGACCAACAGATGCTGGGCTAACCCAGTGCTCCAGCTATCCCAGTCTACCCCTAGGAGTCTCTGTTCCCCTGCCCCTCAGACCATGAAGACGCATCTGTCTCTCTCCTATTTAGGTCTTCCTCTGCCCCCCCCCATGCCAAGGCACGGTGTGCCCATCTCACGTGGGACGCTCTACTTCATGAGGTCTTATCTCAAGCTGGAATTGGAATTGAATCAAATCCAGTAAAGCCGAGTTCAGATCCTAGGGAGCATTGGTGTGTGCACCGGCATAGCACATACTAGTCAAATTCTCAGTGACCAACCAAAGTCGATTAACACTGGCAGAGCAATTGCAGGTTATCATTCAGCCATGACTTCCATCCATATGCATGAAGCCCACAGGCTGACTCTCTTGCAGAATCCAGTTTTAGAAACAGTGCTGTCTCCTTCCACCAACAGTGTCCCTGTAAGTCACAGTGTTGTCTCAGGTCTGTGGCGGCCAAGGAAGCTTCCTAGGCTGTCCACATGTTGCTATGCTTGTGAAGAGTTCGATGAGCTCTGCCACTTAGGAAATGGGTCACATGTAGAAACGCTGGGCTTTAGTGAACATGTCACAGCTGTGTATAGGGAAAACATACTGTTACCGCTGGAGCCAGCCTGAGACAACCAGCTTGCTCGGAAACAGATGTTCTGTGAAACTCACTGTGACAGACTCATCATCTCAGGCTGGAGAGAGGCCAGCACTTAGTCACCAGCCTTGCAAGGACACAGACGCCGCTGGACTGTCCCCTTATCCCTGGCAGGTGGGCTCACAGGGACTGCTCCTCTCTCTGATGTCTAGCGTGTGAAGTTAAGCAGTTTGCCAATCTGAGAGCCAAGGTGGACGCAGGCAGCCAGGTGTGCCTAAGGAAGATGTTTACAAGGTGGCGCCTGGGAAGGTTTTTGACTGGTTCTGTGCACCTGACTTTCCTGCAGGGCCCACTGTGCACCAGGTTCTGTTGGAGCTGTTTCTACATTGTTGCAGAATAACCCTCTGTGATTTCCATTCCAAGGAGGAGAATGCTGAGGCCTTCTGCTCATTTCTGAACACGGCCTCAACCAGTCACCAACAGATGGGGCCACAAAGCCACAGAAACGGATCCCCTTGTGGTTCTGGACCCTGTGTGCCAATCAGGGGCCACAGCTCTTCTGGTGTAGTCGAGAGAGAGACAGCTTCGGGAGTCCCTGGTTTGTTCCTTGGTAATGTCATCACTCCAGTCCCTGCCTGTACAGGGTCATGCGGCCCTTCCCTCTGCACAACTTCAGGACAGCTGCCACCAGATGTAGAGTCCTCTCTAAATCCAGGTGATCTCCAACCTTTGATTTTGTCTGACCCAGACAGCCATAGTCTTAGGGATTAGTACCTGGACATGTCTGGAATGTGGGGCATAGTTTAATCCGCCAATGTCCTTTAGCCCTTAACCAGCAGTTTCTTCCCGGTTGTCTTGCTAAGGTCACACAAGAAGTCATGGTCTCTCTACGACTGGTCAATGTGACTATGGGTTATTTAGTCACAGATGGCTGGATCTGTATCTATATCTAGTCACCCCCTCCTCTTGGAATAGGGCAGAGAGCCTGTAGGTGTCAGAGGTGGTGGGGGACTACAGAGAAACAGTGTTTCCTGGCCACAACAGGACAGTCGCACGCGTGGACTCAGAGTGGCTATGGCAACACGCACAAGACCAAGCCAGATAATGTCCCAGCATGGACAGGGAGGGGACAAAACCTCCCATCCCTCCAGATTTCTTCAGGGCTATGGCCCCAGAGAGGCCACCCATGCTCCAGTAGATGGCCCTCCACCCGCGCACACAGAGGAGCCCTAAGTGGACTCAGGGTCTATAAAAGGAGCACATGGAAGAAATTCAGAACAAATGGTGGGAGGAACAGAGGAGAGGTGAGAAGAGAGGGGAGGAGTGGGAGGGAGGGGTGCAGGTGGATCTGATCACAACGACATGACACACATGTGTGAGATTCCCCCCCTCCCAAAAAAAGAAGAAGATAGGAGGAGGGGAGGATGAAGAGGAGGAAAGAAAGCATCCTGCGGTTTGGAGGGGGATCCAGGCGGGCTGGCTCTGAACTAGCACTCTCGAAGAAGCTCCAGTTGGCTACTCGCCCATGCCATCAGAAACATGGGGCTGGCTTCAGTCTTATGGAGTCAACATGTAACCAGGATAGTCCTGAACCAGGGGTGATGGCAGACGTGTGCGATCCCAGCACTCAGGAAGCGGAGGACAGTAAATTCAAGTCCAGCCCAGGATATGCGGTAGTGAGGTCCTGCCTCCAATAAGTCAGATCAGGGAGGAGACTCCAGGCTGGCTGGGAGAGGGGGACTGAAGGCAGGGTGTGAGCCCCAGAATCAGGCAGATCTACACTCATAATCTGCCCTACTCTGGACAGCACTGGGCAAATTGTGACATCTTGGTCTCTTGGGTAGTGTCTCATCTGGAAGATGGGAACCCTAGGAAGAAGACGAAGAACCTCCAAGGACCGCAGTAAAGATCAGCATGCTTGGTTGCGAGCATGGACTCAGACAGAGCCCAGGCATCCTGGCTTCACCGCGGACACTGTCCTCGGTGCTTTCCAACCACGGGGACTCTCCAGAACCTCCTAAAGCAGCTCCGCAGAAACCAGGGTGAGGACCAGAGAGGAGCCAGAGCAAACGCTGTACCCACTGAGATGCAGGTGGGACATCTGGATGGATTTGTCTGGCAGGTGTGGACTTAGAAGGTGACTTTTCAAAGAGGAAGAAAATTAAACGTTTTTTGGGCAGATTGCTGTGTCCTCTGTGGTGACGAGGCAGAAATCAAGCTAGCTAGCTGCCATACTCGTTAGTCAGTGGTCACTAGTACTCAGTCTTGCCTGTGAACTGGTCACACTGCTCTCTGCTGTTCCAGGGGCATTCAGGCTGCGTTCCGTCAGGTAGGGGAAGTGTGTTCTGAGCCCGCGACAGCTGATGGAAGACTGAACCTGGGAAGGTCTCCCTGTCTCTCTCTGATGCACATTCTCCAGCAGGGCCTTGGTGGCACTGATGATCTCCCCAGAACCACCTTAAAAGCTGCTCCTCCTCCTGACAAAAGACACTTTCACTGATTTTGTTTTGTGTTAAAAACACAAAACACATGAGACAATACGTCTGACGTGAACACTGTGGCATTCCCTGGACAGGAGCTACCCCTGTTCCTGGACCACCGCTTCCCACACCCTACTGCATGTGGCATTTGTGTGTGGCAGGGTGAGGGGGGCGGGTAGGTTGCTAGTTGTTGCCATGACAACTGAGGAAGAGGCAAGCTCTAACTTCAGTGCCTGCTTGTTAGTAGTGAAGCTGAATCTTGAGGACTCTGTCCCCCCACCTTGAAAAATGAGGTCCCCACGATAGTTCCGTTGGTCTGGAAACCTTTGGATGCATCCAGTTCAGTAGATATTAATTTATTTGGACGAATGGGTGTTAGCAGCAGTTACTGTTTAAGACATGTCAAGTGGCCTAGAGAGACAGCTTGGTTGGTACAGTGCTCGCTGTGTGAGCATGAGGCCCTGGGTTTGAGCACCGGTGCTTACAGAAGCAGTCAGGCAGGTGCACGGACAGGTATTTATAATTCCTATGTCCAGGAGATGGAGATAGCTGGGTCCCTACCTAACTGGCAAGCTCAAGGTTGGTGACAGATCTTGTCGCAGACCACAAAAGGGAGGGCTGGAGGCTCAGTGGTTAATAGTGCTGACTATCCTTCTAGAGGACTTGGGTTGGATTCCCAGCACCCACGTGGAGGCTTACCACTGCCTGTAACTGTAGCATCAGGGGATCCTACACCCTCTTCTGGCTTCCACAGGTGCCGTACACATAGCACATACGTACCTTCAGGCAAAACACCCATACACACAAAATATGTGTGCCCCTCCCATACACAAAGTGAGGAAAAAGGCAAGTTACAGTCTTAGCACAGTTGTCGCTGGAAGAATTGGGGGAGGAAGGCAGCCTCTAGAGCCTGGTCCCTATGTCATCACACCCTCGAGACCTTTCGACTGTCTTGTGTTGAGAAGCAGTGGCAAGTCTGGCATTTTCCCGGCTCCTCTATATTTGGTTTTTCGCTGGGAACTTTTGAAACCCCATCGGTGTGGCACTGTTACCCCTTCGCAGATGAGGAAACTGATACCCAAAGAGTTAAGTCCCTTTCCTGAGGTCACTCAGCTAGTAAACAGGGCAAGCCTGTTTGATCTCCGCAATGCCTGCATCTCTTACTGCTCCACCTCCTCAACTTAACCTTGTGCTTGAAATCAATGTGGCCTCTACTCATCGGGGAGACATCACCTAAAGCATGTACTGCCATAACTAAACAGTTGGTGCTTCTGTACAAAACAGCACAGCACACTGTCTGGACGTCTGCTCAGGGAATTGAGCAGTGATAAGAGAAATTAAATACTTTAATGGATTTTGACAACAACTCTTCGTTAAGGGGATTCAAAATCGCATAAAGAAAAAAGTCAGACTTTCTCTTTGGACCTGATGGTTAATATATGCATGCCTAATTTATTAGCTGATTCAAAACAAAGCAAAATAAAACAGCAGCAACAAAAGAAAACACCAAATTTCGTTAGGGCCAGAGTCCTTTAAGGAGAAGGAGATTGTAGAATAGAGGAGGTGGACTCTCCTGGACAAGGTGTCCTTGAACTGACCTTCTGTCCCTCACTGCGGAGTGGGTACTTGATAAAATATGTGTCCATGACATGACAGTTCTTGGGAGGTTGGGGCTGGAGGATCTTGAGTTCGAGACCATCTTAAGCTACGTAACAAGATGGGCTATATGTCTATCTGTCTCTCTATCTCACTCACAGGTATACAACATGTGTGTGCACGTGTGTGTGTGTGTGTGTGTGTGTGCATACACACACGCACACATCCTGTGAGTGACAACAGCTTTCCACACCATGATTCAGCCTGGATGCCAGCCCCTTATTTTTGTGCTCCCACCGAATCCCTCCACAGCTCTGGGAGCCAGACTATACCATCCATTTCCATTTCACCAAAGGGAAACTGAGGCTGGGCAATAACACAATTTCCTAAGAGCCGTACAGTAAGTACAAGATGGATCCAGGATGAAGTTATACTTATCATTATGATTTAGTAACTATATTAGCCATGTAGTTAATCTTAAGGAAGTCAGATACTTCCCTGACAATGACATCCAGCAAATGGTATGCCTGCCTTCAGCCAGAATCACCCTGAGTCTTCCGGTCATAACTGTTGATGCATTCCACAAGAAGTACCATGGGAAATGCAGGAAATATACTTCTGAGTGGGAGGGAGGAAAGAGGCTGTGGCTGGTCTCTAGGGGAGCTGTGAAGGACAAAAAGAATCAGAACCTGACTGGAGATGAAGGGTACACAGGTCTTCAGCCTCCCGGACCCAGGTGCATACATTCCCGGGCATGAGGTCTGGCTCTGGAAGCCACAGACTGACACTCAGCACATAGGAGAATTGCTGGTCTACTGGACAGGGACCAGATGCACACACAGAGACAGGAGAATGGTTTGTCCCTGAAGGGCCCCTCACATTAACTCAGAGCTCCTAATGAGTGGCTCACAAAGAAAGTGGGATACAAATGTTGTGAGCCCAATGTCACTGAGAGAAGGTGGTTTGGGGTTCAACACCAGTCCTTCAGGGTTAGGGTAGGTGTGCTGGCACCATGAGGTTAAGAGAATGCGCCCAGAAAATCAGCCAGTAACAGAGTTGACTGGAAGTCTGTTCAGTCACTCTCTAGCCTGGTAGAGTCCTGTGAAACCCCTGAATGAGGACTCCTGGGATACACAGCAGTCAAGAGAGATGTAGGGCCTCTGCAGACAATGGATAGGTTTGGGTGACATTGGATGCCAAGAAGAAAGCAGCTTTAGCAAAGATGCCATCTACACACACGGCTGTCCCCATTTCCCCCGCATTCACGCAGCCCGTACTTTAACACAGAGCTGTGTTTAAATACTAAACTGTTTTGTGTTGCAGCCTTGCACCGAGTGTGTAATTAAGAGGATCCCTTCATTAGCAGAGCTGCATAATGAAAGCTCAAGTTAGCCTTTCCTGCTAATTCTGGAGGGGGTGGGGCAGGCTAATACAACTGCTGATTACAATTGTCACATAGTCTCTTGCCGAATCCACCAAAAAATTTTCATTTCCCAGAATGCATACAGGATCTCGCAGTGACTGAGAGAGAAAACGGAAAAGAAAGGTTTGCTCTGACGTAGAGATGGGTAGGGATTAGGAACATGGGGTACGGTATAGAGTTCCAATCACACCCTCCACACTGAGGCCACTAGTTCGCCCTCCCTAAGCCTCAAGGTCACCAGATGTAAACTCAGGTTAGTCATTGTGTCTAGAGTACTGTGAGAACTCTTTCAAATATGAATATACTCACTGCAAGATACGTGCACAATGAGGCTTTGTGAGGGCGACAAGGTTAGTCATAGGTCAAGCAACTACAGGGCCTGCCCTTCTGGAATTTTTCAGAAAGAAACAGGTATTCCATGGACAGTTAAAAAATCAGTCATTTAAGCTTGATAAATTCTGTGAAGAAAAAAATCAAGCGTATTATGATTTTTGCATCCTGAAGATTAGAGAATAAGTTCTCAGTGAGTTTCATTATAATAATGGTGATAACAGCAATGATAATGGCAATGGTGGTAATGGAGGTGGTCATGGTGATGATGATGATGATCCTGAAGAGGATGGTGATGGCAGAAATGATTGTGATCCTGATGATAGTGACGATGATAGTAACAATGATGAAAAGGACCATGACCATGATGATAGGGATGACTATGAAGGTGACGGTGGAGATGCTGGTGACCGTGATCAAGGTGATGGTGTTGACTATGTTGATACCGGTGCAGGGAATGATAGTGATGATAAAGATGATGGTTATGATGATAATGAAGTTGGCAGTTTGGTAGTGATCAAGAATATGATGATGATCAGGCATAGTGATGCACACCTTTAATCCCAGCACTTGGGAGGAAGAGGCAGGTGGATCTCTGAGGTTGAGGCCAGCCTGGTCTACAGAGCAAGGTCTAAGACAGTCAGGGTCACACAGAGAAAGCCTGTCTCAAAAAACAAAACAAGCGACAACATAGAGTATGATGATGGACAAAGGGAGGATGACTTTCTTCCTAGAAAATTATAGAGAAAAGATGGAACAGTTGAGTGATGAGTGGACACACGTGCCAAGGGAGGGAAGGCTGGCGGTCAGGAGAACACGAGGTACTAGTGTTCCCCTTGGGGATCTGGCCTAGCATGCCTCAGGACAGGACACTGTTCAGGGCGACCTCAGACTTTGAAGAACGTTCTCTGGGTTCTGGAGAAAAGTGAAGCCCGGACGAGTGTCACCTTCCCCCCAGCCAAAGTGCTCAGAATCCATGTGAATTCCAGCCATCGGGCATTCCAGCTCAATGTAATATTTTTCCTCCCCTTTGCTCACATAAACACTCTGAGCCGGGTATCATGAAGATGAGACCTGGCCTTGGCCTCTCACGAGAAGTCTCCCCTCAAGCAAAGACTTGGCCTCTACTTCGCAAAGTTATTTCAGAAAGAAAATGAGGCAAATCGTTGCTGGTGCCCTTTAACTCCTGTGTTTACTATTCCTGGTAGACAGAGGATGGGGGAGCAACACCTCCATCAGTACAGGACGTCAAGATAGCAGAAACCCTGAGCCAAGACTGAAACATCGGGGAAGGTGTGGTTAGTGAGTTCTCATGGGCACCATGGAGCCCAGTCTAAGCTAGAAGAAGAAAGTCTCATTGGTCTAGGCAGCCTGAGCAATGAAGACAACCCTGTGTTAGTTACATGAGGCGGGGCTGGAGTCGGCTGGTGACCTTTTGAGATGAAGAAGAAACAAGTGATTGTGATAGAAGTGGCCGACAGGACCAAGGCTCTGTGTAAGCTCATGTTCCACTCTCTGCTTACTGTTACCTCTATCAGGTCTGTGGGCTAGGGAACCATTATTATTCTGTCTTATATAAAACTTTGAGATTATGTGACTTGCCGAAGGTCATGTGGCTTCAAGCAGCAGAGAGATGATCCAACTATTCCTTGATTTAGTGATCTCCTGACCCCCAAACCATCCAGCTCACCAGGCCTACGTCCCAGCAGAGAGGCGCCGCAGTGGCATGGCTTCCTGAGCAGTGTGCACAGAATATACCACCTACGGACTGTACTGCAGCATAGCCAGGGGACAGCAGGGAAGCACTTGACACGGGGAGCGCCCTGCCACGCTTACTGGGAGGCCTGTGGAAAATGAGCTGTCAGGTCCTTCGTCTGGAAAATGAAAACGAGAGAGCTGGGCCCGGTGACCCCTCTAAAGGGCTCTCCAGCTCCCCAAAGACTCGCCTCCAGGTCTGGGGAAGCAGCCACGAGACTGGGTCCTCACATTTGTCCTGCTGCCGATTCATTGTCTGGCCAAGCAAGAAAACGCTCAAGCGCCAGCCCAGGTCATGGCTCTGTGAAGCATCCCCCAGCTGGAAGAGAGATGGGCTGCTGTTACCTTCGGCTTCCTTGCTTCTTTGCATTCCACAAACACTCTGTGTCATGAGTTACAAGAGCCCATGGTGGTCAAGTAACAAACTGATCTGTCTGGCAAGCAAAATCGGGCAAACACATTCAGATGAGCGATTGGCCTTCCAGGAGCTGCTTCATTGGTTCGTGTTGGTGCCTCATAGAAGGTCGGATTTAGACCTTAGGCAGCTTCCCCATTTCGTGCTGGCACTGGCTGTGCCCACCCTCATCCATTCTCCCCGTTAAGCCTTCTTTGCAGAATAAAGTAAAAGATTCTCTCCATAAGGAGAAGAAAATGAGTCGAGCTGAGAAAATGAAGGGAAAGAGTCCAGTTTTGAACCTAAACAGCTCTGCGTTCAAATTTAATAGCGGAATGACTTTTGCAAGGTGGTTGACTTGTCTGAGCACATTTCCCTCATATCTAAAATGGAGCCACCTAAAATATCGTGTTTTCTCTCATGTGTGGAATCTAGATTTACATGCATGTACACATGTATATACAAATATATAGATATATATGCACATTTTTCTATCCTGGCTCTACCGTGCATTGGTTTGTCTTCCTATGTCCTGGTTCCCCTTCCTGTAAAGTAGGAATATAGCATCTACTTTGTCATGGTCTATACCAGGCCTTCTGCATACATGCTGTGCTCTTTAGCTTGGGGTTTTGTTGGACTCCAAACAACACAAGTCAGGGTGTCTCTGATTCTCTTGCCTGCTTGTGGGACCTATTTCCTCATCCTTGATTGCCTCATCAGCCTTGATATGAGAGGATGTGCCTGGTCTTACTGAATCTTGTTACACCATGTTTGGTTGATGTCCCTGGGAGGTCTGCTCCTTTCTGAAGGGAAACAGGAGCAGTGGATATGGGGAGGAGAAGGGGACTGGAAGGAGAGGAGGCTGCAGTTAGGATATATTGTATGAGAGAAGAATAAGTAAATAAAATGTCCACTTTTTGAGATTTTACAGAAGGCACAGAATTAAAAAGCCGCTGTATTTACTGGCTGACAGCAATGGCGGCAACAGTGTGCTTGTTGCTAGTGAAGGTACGTCCTGCCTCAGAGAAATAGATCACATGGGGTGGGAGTGGCCAGAGTTTGGGGGACGGAGCCGCGCAGGTAGGACTCCGCCTGGGTCTGCCTCTTAAAAGGACTTGAATATGTCAACAGAGGCTTCTCTTTAAGTTCTTTCTTCATCTCTTGGGAGCGTGTGCCCGGTCTGCCCTGCTCAGCCACAGCCTGTACCTCTTCTTCAAACTGCATCATGTAACCAATCAAGCAAATGGGGCTCTGTCACGGCAGAGATATATCAAGTGACGGAGCTGGGCTTTTTGGTAGCTACATTTATTTTTAGCGACTTCATCCTGAGACGCTTTAAATTAGCTGCAGTCCTAATTTAAGGCACTGCATGGTGCGTGGTTAGCATTTCTCCATGAGCAGCGGTGTGCACTTTTGAAATCTAGCAATGGAGGGACTGTGCCAAACAGCAGGGAAAGAGGCCCACTACATCTCTGTCCTGTAGAGCCCCCAGGCCGCAGGGCATCCTGTCAGGACACAGCTTTGCCAGTAATCTGCCGATTCTCGGCCTCCTTGTCCCTATTTTTAAACACTGGTTGCCATTTCTACCCAGGAAGTCCTCTGCAGTGGCTGCCTAGCTCCATGCTCATCCATTGGCCCTGGCTTAGGCAGACCTCATCTGCTGTTGTCTGATAGTGAGTCTCCGACTCCGCCCTGAGTCTGAACCTCCCAGATTATTGGCCCAGCCCATACAAAGTTTCTACAGCATGAATGTTCATTTCTGGCAAGTCCTCAGGAGACACCAAAGCAGAGAGTCCATGGGCCCCACTTTCAAGATGGTTGATGTACCATGATGTCCAACCCCTGTGCTAAGGGTTCATGCAGCCCAACAGAAGGGCTTCTTGCAGTCCAGAACAGCCACTGATGCAGCCCAACACAAAATCATAAACCTACTTAAAATTTCATGAGATTATTTTACATCTTTCTGATAACTCTATTATGTGAGTCTCAAGCATGAATTTTATAGGTACAACATCAACATCATATCTCACAAATCACAAAGTCACAAAAATTAAGCATATGTGTATATGTATGTGTGTGTGTGTGTGTGTGTGTGTGTGTGTGTGTGTGTGTGTGTGTACCCAAACAACTTAGATTTAATGTGCACCCTAAGGCAAGGCTTCCTTATCCAACATGGTCCAGAGAATCAAAACGGTCAGTCTCCCTTGAATTCTAGACTTCCAGGAGTTTCCTAAGGTCCTTCTTTATAAGTCATCTGTGTTGCTAGCTGATCTCCCTCACTGTGGCCAGTTCCCATCATGCTTCCCCTTGCATCAAAACCTCCCATAGTCTCCCTCTCTTCCAAACCAAGCAAACTTCTCTGGAAATCAGTATTAAGACCAAAATCTGCACTGGCCATCTGGACATTGTGGTTCATATGGGCCTCTCCCTGCCCCCGTTCAGTCACGTGCCTATGGTCAGCAGGGACAAGCTCCTGGTACATACCAGTGCTTAGGAAATAGCTCGGAGTGGAAAATGACCGAAGGCAGACTTAACAAGAGATGGAAGGTCTTCCTCTAGAGAGAGTCCAGCAACGCCTGTGAAACTAGGATTTGGTCTTGCCATATCCACCTCTGTTAATCTCTGGGACTATCTATAGCTTATAGAGAAGAAGAAAAGTCTCGGATTTGAGTGAAATCAAGGAATTATAAGAACCGTATAGTGAGCCCTGCTTGGGGATGGGGGAGGTGGCCCTAGGGTCATACTGATTCCTCAGCTGATGGCGTGAATTTGGGCACCCTGTTAAGGGGCAATGGTCTCTGCCTCCTTCAGAAGCCTGTCGTTGGAAACAATGGGATGACCGAGGTAAACTGGTTAGCTCAGTTTTGGACATGTAGGAGGTCCCTAATAATTGGTGGCAATTTTTAGCAGTGAGGTTTCCAAACAGAATAGAGACAGGTGGTTTTCTCACAACTGTTTTCATGGAAAGAATTCCACTTTGTTTGAAAAATGATAATAGATAAAACATTCCAGGATTCTTGCCTCTGTTTTAATGAATCAAGGATAAACCAAATTCAATTTTTTCCAGAAACGATCCCAAAGGACTAGTAAACTTGATTTATGTTTTCTTTACCAGTCACTTTTATTCCCAAAGCCTGACATTTCCATTAAAATGCTATTAAGTAAAAACAGGATTTTTACAGTATTTGTGATGGCTTGGGTCTCAGTGTGATAATTGCAATTATCTCCAGCAAAGAAGCCATTCCTCATCCTTTTATTTCCCCTTATACATCAACTGCATCTTTAGTACTTCCCAGGTGAGGAAAACCATTTCCCTAAACAGCTGTACTCCAGGGTCTGTGAAGGGACATGGGCATCTGGGAGGGCAGCCATCGGAGGCGCATGCTGGGCACTGGTGGCTGGGAGGGAGGGAGGGCAGCCATCGGAGGTGCACACCACCTGGAGGAGTGGTGAAAGGTGCGTGCTGGACAGACGTGTCTCCAGAAGAGGACACCCTCATCCCCTGGAGTGACATGGGGACGACCTGTCTAGTCTGAACCTGCTGGATGGTGGTGATGAGGCCCCCATCTGGCAGTCCAAACTAAGGCTGCTCCTCAGACCATGTTTTATCTTAAACAGCCTGCCGCCACATAGATCCGATCCTGTCTACCTGGGTTAAAATTTCTGAGATGGCGTTGTGAAATGTTCTAGAACTAGATGACAGCGATGGTGCTGTCATGGAAGACCTAAATGCCTCTGAGCTGCACACTTCAAACGTGTTTAAATGGTGGCTTCCGTGTATGTTGCATACCAAAGTCACTTGTAGCTAACACACTGCAACATCTGTGCTGGGAGAGGAGGAGCTGGACACTGGGTGGCTAGGCCAATGACAAGTCAGTCGGCCTTAAGTCTCTAACTGAGGAGGAATGCTAGCTTCCTTATGGTTACGGCTTAATTCTGACTGTGTGGATGTCCCTGAGAAACATGTGTGGCGTGAGCGACAGTTTAAACACGTGTCCTGTCATCCTAACCCTAAATACAGGCATCTAAACATTATTAGTGTCTATATTCAAAATCTGGGATTAGGAATCATTTTGATTCCTTTATACTTCTCTCCAAAGGTCTACAAAGAACTTTAAAAAACTTTTATAATCTGAAACAAAAAGCTCACAGCTGAAGCTATGACTCAGTTGGCAGCGTGCCTACCTCCCATGCAGAAAGCCCTGTGTTTGATTACCACATAAAACTGCATGTAGGAGTGCATGCCTGTAACCCCAGCAGTGGGGAGGTGGAGTCAGGAGGATCAAAAGTTCACCCTTAACTTGGACTGCATGAGACCTTGCTCTTTAAAAATAAAAGAAAATAAATAATATAAATAAAAAGCAATCAATACTTTTAAAAGTCTTTTTAAAAATTAAACAATAGTATTTAGAATTTTGTGTTCCCAGTGTGAGCCATGATGTGCTTTAGAATAAGAGCATAGTAAACCGGAGGGAGCGCTGGAGAGCTGGTTTGTAGTCCTGGTTTATTCAGAGATGAGAAGCCACCCTCACCCTCAATCTCTGTGTCTGGAACAGCACTGCAGCCAAAGACTGCTCCACAGAGGTTCACGGAGAGCGGGTTTGTGCCTGAGCGGTCCCTGAGCCATTTCCACCCCCTGTTCATCCACACCGTGCACCTCCCTGTCTTCCCGTTTCCACCCCCTGTGCATCCACACCGCACACCTTCCTGTCTTCCTGTTTCCACTTTCTGTGCATCCACACCGTGCACCTCCTTGTCTTCCCGTTTCCACCCCCTGTGCATCCACACCGCGCACCTCCCTGTCTTCCCGTTTCCACCCCCTGTGCATCCACACCGTGCACCTCCCTGTCTTCCTCTTGATGAAATTTCCTGAGTGCTCACAATCTCAGCCATCACCACTTACACAGTGATTTAGGAGCTAATTTCTGGTAAGTTTACCTACCACCCCATTTTTCTTTCTACAGCTGTCGTGGGGAAAATACTTCATTTTGTGTGAAAAATAAGCACCTGACCTTTATTTACTGTCTGAGGTCCAGGTGATGGTGACAGCGGCGCTTCTGCTGAAGGAGCCTCGCGCACCCTAGGAACACACACTCTGCTGACGAGCTGGGTGAGCACATGCAGGAGGAGGGTTTGCAACCCAGACCCTCCATGCCATGAAACATTGAAAAAGGATTTCCTTTGTGATGCCTGGTTCTGATCCTCTGCCCGTTCTTGCTTTGAGTCCAGAGTTAGGGTCCACTTTAAAGAAGCTGTGACCAGGTCTTCTGGATTTCTACACATGTCTTCCCTAGAGGTTGGCTCCTGGGGCTTGTCTGAGAAGGGGACCACTTGGGCAGAGCTTTCCAGTACGTTTGTCTCTCAGGCTTTTTTCCTGTTCCCAGGGGCTTATGGAATAAGCATCACGGCTTTGAGACGCTCCTGGTCGGTTTATGCCATTGTTAAAAGCAGACTTTCCCAACGTGTCTTAGTCATGATTATATTGCTGTGAGGAGACACCGTGGCTACAGCAGATCTTCTATAGGAAAGCATTTAATTGGGGCTGGCTTACAGCTCAGAGGTTCAGTCCATTATCGTCACGTTGTGGGGTCATATGACAGCAGACAGGCAGACACGGTGCTGGAGAAGGAGCTGAGAGTTCCGTTCAGCAGGCTGCAGCAGGAGAGAGAGCCACTGGGCCTGGCTTGGCTTTTGAACCCTTAACACCTACCCCGAGTAACACACCTCCTCCAACAAGGCCACATCTCCTAATGGTGCCACTGCCTAAGGGCCTATGGGGCCATTTTCACTCCAACCTCCATACAATGTGACAAATTTGATGAAAACTGCCTCCCACTCCCTGCTCCCAGGAATCTAGTATACCCCACGTGCTATAGACATGAGTGGGCTGGGATGTGGCTCACAGAACCCTGAGGGGCTGACCTGTGAGCTGAAGTATGTGGGGACAGAGAGACATATCCAAGGAACAGAATGGATGTGGAAGAGTGTCATTGGTGTGGCCAAAGAGACATCTTGAGGCGGAGTAGTATAGGAATGTGCCACACAGCCAGGGCCAGGGAGAAGCGGGCACACGGGCAGCATGACGCCCTGGTGTGGGGACTACCTGGAAGTGGGATGCTGACAGGCCATTCAAGGAACAGTCACAAGTGACCCACCATTTGAGTTAGCACTACAAGATGCGCATTGAACTTCCTGGGGCCGTACTGACTGTGCACAGTGTCTTCAGGATTTAGTCTTAGGAGTGGCGACCACAGGTGGTTTTCTGTTGTCCTGTTTCTGGGTGGGACAGGAGCCAGGAAAGGGTGGAGACTGATGTAGAGAGAAGCACTGAGTAAGGAAGGGAATTGGGAACTCAGGGGCTCCAGGCCAGACTGACGGACAGCAAGGTAGAGGGTAAAACTTGGAACAGTCAAAACTTGGAACCGAACCTGTGCCTAGACAGCGAGGACCCAGAAACGAGGGCATCTGGGAAGAGAGCAGGAACACCAGGAAGAGGCACTTGTAAAGAGGCCAGCATCTTAGACAAGATTGGAGAGGGAGTAGCCCAGTCAGGTATGTTGGTTGTCACAGGGCTAAGCATGGTGGCACACACCCATAATCCCAGCATTTGGGAGAAAGCACCAGGAGAATTATAAATTCTAAGGCAGCCTGGGCTACATGGCAAATTTAGGGCCAGTCAGGGCTGCACAGTGAGACCTTGTCTCAAAGCTGTAATAATAAAATGAAAGCCACGCGGATGCCAGAACAGAGAATGGGAAGGCAAGCCCAGGAACATAGTGTGATGGTTTGATGGAAATGGCCCTCGTAAGCCCACAGCGGATGTCACTGTTGGGAAGTGTGTCACTGGGGGTGGGCTTCGAGGTTTCAGAGTCACTTGCTCTTCCTACTGCCTTCATCCAGATGTAGATCTCTCAGCAACCTCTCCAGCACTATGGCTACCTGCGTGTCGCCATGCTTCCAGCCATGATGACACTGTAAGCCAGCCCCAATTCGATGTTTTCCTCTATAAGAGTTGCTGTGTCATGGTGTTTCTGCACAGTCACAAAATCCTAACTGAGACACGTGGTGCAATGGTCCAAGCACGGCAAAATGGGAGAACAAGGCTGGCCTGTGAGAGCTGATCTGGGGGCTAGAGTGTACAGCGTTGACTATGGAGACCGAGCAAGAGTTGGCTTTTATTCTGATTTTCCCGCCTGGGTAACTGGCAGATCTCTGGTGGTGACTCAGGAGCTCTGGGACAGACTTTGGGTGGGGGAAGGGCTGTGTCATGCTGGAGGCGAGAAGGAACTGAGACCATTTCCAGCTAGATGGGGACAGGTAAAAGTCTGTGGCTATTCATTTTCTTGATTATCAGAATAATTTCAGAATAAAACACACAGGCTAAGGAGTCACAAAACTTGTCATCTTCTATATGAGTTCCTAACAAACAGTTCAGGCAGGAAATCGTCTGTGTTCCCAGGACTTGGGAATGGAAGTAGCTACCCAAGTTGTCCACTGAATGTGCCTGTGGCTTCTGGCCAACCCTCAGTGAGATTTTTCTATTTCTATTTCTATTTCCTAATCATTCATTTACTACCCATAAGTAGGAGTTTGAACTCAAACCCAGACTGCTCACAGTGGGGTATTTCCTTGCACCGTGAGCAGAGCGAAGCTGGCATGGCAGGATGGAGGAAGCCGTGTTTCCAGTCCTAGCTCTGCCCTGGGTTCCAGCCCTGCTTCAGCAGGCCACTCCTCAGGGGCCAGTTTTCTCGTCTATGCAATAGAATTCGTACACACCTCTCCCCATTGGAGGAAGGCAGTTTGTCACGAGTGCCCCGTGTGTTTCAGGTCTCAGCATCCTGGAAAGCCTTTCGCTGGGAAGGAAGATCCGGACTGTGACGTGACCGGTGATCCTGACTCCAACCCCGAAGCCCACCTCCCCTCCATCTGCCTCAAGCAGGTGTTCCCCAAATATGCCAAGCAGTTCAACTATCTACGCCTGGTAGACAGAATGGCCAACTTGTTTATCCGATTCCTGGGAATCAAGGGGACAATGAAGTTGGGACCAACTGGCTTTCGGACCTTCATAAGGTTAGTGAGACCAGCTTTCTCCCGCATGAGGTTTGGAGAGGGCAGAATCCAACCACTCATCTGAATGCCACGTGGTTCTTGACTGCTCTTGAGAGACCATAGTGTTGAACTGGTACCCTCTTTGAAGCTGCAGTTACCTCATGGCTGGCGTATTATACACTCTCGTCAAGGGAGTTAACAAATGTTCTAACAGTGACATTTAAATCTTAGGTTCATTATTAAAGTAAGCAGTTGTGGGGCTGAGAGAGATAATTCAATAGGCAATGCTCTTGATGCGAAAGCATGAGGACCTGTGTTCAGAGCCCAGTGCCACATAAACCAGGCCTGGCAGCATGCAGTAGCAATTCACCAGGAATGGGGAGCAGGGCGAGATAAGCACTTCCTGCAAGCCATTCTAGCAAAAGTACAACTCCAGATTTGGTGAAGAGCCTGTCTCAAAATCTAAGGTGGAGTAGAGTAAAGGAAGACAGTCAGGACCCGCTTCCGGGCTCCATGTACATATGCGTAGGTGTTTGCATCCACCCGCACATCCACACACACCCAGGAACTGTGGACCACCGTAGTAGTGGTTTTTATTGTTGCTATGACACAATACCTGAAGCTGGATAACTTTATAAAGAAAAGAGGTTTGCTTAGCTCACAGTAGTTTAAGTTAGCAGCTTAAACTCTTAGGTCAGACAGCCCTGTTAGTTCCATCTTTGGTAAGAGTCTAATGACAGAAGATACCACAGGGAGGTGTGTGCAAGAGAAAAATCATGTCCAGAGATGATGGCACAGCAGATCGGCGTCAGGCTCCCTCTTGTAATGACTCAGGGGCCCACAAGAACTAGTACCCTCCAAGGGCACATGCCCAATGTCCAGTGACCTAAAGACCTTCTGTAAGCTCTGCCTTCTAAAGATGCTGCCACTTCCAGAGCACCATACCGAAGTCCATGCTTCCAACGCGTGAATCCTCAGGGGATGTCCTAGTTAGTAAGGTCATCTTGGAACAACCCAAGTCCTCCGAGAGGAAAGTCTAAGTTAGGTTGACCTGTAGGCATGTCTGCGGAGGGTTACTGTGATGATTAACCCTAGCAGGAGGGCCCAGCACGTTGTAGGGACACCATCTCTAGGCAGGTGCTCCTAGGCTGTATTAGAACGCTAGCTGAGCAGGAACTGTGAGCAAGCAGCGTGGTCTCAGCTTCTTCAAGGACCTCCTTAAGTTTCTGCCCTCAAACTCACTGGTCCCTCAGTGATGGACGGTGACCTGGAAGTGTAAGCCAAATAAACCCTTTCCTCCCCTAAGCTGCTTCTGGTTCAAGTATCTCATCACAGCAACAGGTGAAGTCAGAATAAGGGGCTTCCTCAGGCAGCGTTCTAATTGCAGCAGTTACCCTGAACCAGACCCTTCAGCACCCAGTAGGGATTGTTGGTGGGAGTCTGGCCTTGGGTTTCCTAACATGCGCTCTCCCAGTAGGACCAGCCTGTCTACAGCTGAGCTCACAAAGGCATAGCTTTCCACAGTGAGTTTCCGGAGGGAAACGTTGATTAGTCTGGCAAATCATACAGCACACTTGCTCTAATATTAAAATAGCATGCTTGTAGTGTCTGCCATACACTTGCATGAATTTTAAGGGTAAAGCATAAAGAAGAGGTTTGCTGCAGCCTATGAAGTGAGAAGTTGCCCCTTGCTGCCGTGTCTGTGGTTCACTCTTTTGCCTGCTCCCTTGGGAACCCTCTGGAGGTGACACAGGGCAGCTCGCAGGTGACAGTGAACCTTAGCCCTGAACCTGGGGGTCTTTAGCCTATAGATTAGAATGAAACCACATAGGCCATAGGGAGACCTGTGTGTGTGTGTGTGTGTGTGTGTGTGTGTGTGTGTGTGTGTGTCTGTGTCTGTGTGTATGTGTGTGTGTGTCTGTGTGTACGTGTGTGTGTGTACAATTAATCAGAACCATAGGAAACATCTAGCATATAGCAAATGATTAATAAATGTTAGTTTCTTTCCACAATGGTTAAAGAATGTCATGAAAATTTACATATAGTTCTATAAATTCACATACAGAGAGGAAGGGAAGGGAGGGGAGAGACAGAGGGAGAGAAGAGAGAGAGAGCAAGCAAGCCAGGGCCACACAGGGTCTGGTACAAACCTGACAGCCGTGCCAAACAGACGACCTTGACCTCTTCAACAAGTGTGGTCTGCCTGCAGCATGGATTGCTCATTTGCAGTTCCCTGTGGCATCGCCACCTCAGAAAGAAAACCCTCTGACAGCCCTCAGCTCGCTTTAACACCCTTACCCTGCATCTCAAAGTCACACTCCTCAGAGTTCTCTTCACTAAAGCAAATAATTGGATGCCATGAGTTGGAAGCCATGTTTTGCCAACAGCTACTCCAGACACAGTTTATAGAGACTGCCACCAGCCTTCCGGTCTTGGTAAGCCCAAGGCTTGGTGGCCACGGTTGGCACTTTAGCAAACCTGCAGTGCTAGTTCCAGGATGGCTTGAGAAGGGCATGCGTTGGTTTCAGCGGAAGGAAGGACATGGGTCTTGGGGTCTAATAGCCTGGCTCTGGGACCAAGCATATTGCTCATTTGTCTGGCTTTGGCAAATCCTCCATCAGTCTCTAAGTCCCGGTCCCCTCATGCAAGCGGTCATCCTGCCTGGTGTGGTGCTTTGCGTCTGGGGTATAATGCATCATACAGTGCCTGGCCCAAGGCCTGGATCAAGAGAACTGCTTGCCAAATGAGAGCTTTCACCTCTTGTCAGGACTGCATTTGATGCTCAGTAATAGGACAGTGTCTTCAAGTGGCTCAGAACATAAAAGCCGCCAGGGGTTCCAGGACTGGCGAGCAACTCCACAGTATATCCTTACCTCCTTTCTCTTCACCCATACTAAGCGTGTTCTGATGGCTTCAGGGTTGCTTACGGTCACAGGATGGCCGCTCAAAATCTGGCCACCATAGTTAGGTACTAGACTGAAAGAAGGAAGAAGGGGGCAGTAGCATCGGTCTCTGCCCTGCAGATGAATTAGACTTCTTAAACGCTACCCTGGAGGCTATAGGTAGCGATTTCTGCGTCTGTTGTGTGGGTTACTTGTAGTCACATGGGAAGCTGGGAAACCAACTTTGTACTGCATCTATTCATTCATTTATTTAGTGTGTGTGAGTACGGGTGCACACGTCACAGCATGCCTGTGGATATCAGAGGTCAGCTTTCAGGACCAGTTCTTTCCTTCCACCATGCAGATCCCAGAGACTGAACTCAAGTTGTCAGGCTTGGTGGCAAGCGTCTTTATCCACTGAGCCATGTTGCTACCCCTGGAGCTTTGTGTGGGTGTGTTTTATTTTTTTCTTTTAAAATGTATAAAAATTGCTATCATCACAGTGAAAAGGAGAAAGAAGGAGACAAACAGCTAGGCAGTCTTTGCCTCTTTGTGGTTCTTCCTTGAGCCTTGGGACATAGAGGACCCTGATCCGAGGCCTGTAGAAGCACAGGGGAGCAGTGAGGTGAACAAGCTAGTTCACACAGCTTCGTTGTGCACAGCACGTCTACGGCTCGAACACGCTGGGCCTGCCCAGCTTCTGCACCGTGACAAATAAGTCCCCATTAAAAACCTGAGGGACTGAAGGGCCACCTGAGCTTCATGTGGGGAACTGTCAGGATCTGCAAGGAACATGGCTGCTGTGACATCTGAGCCATGCCCATCTCTTTCCAACATGGGGACAGAACAAGTTAAAGAAGCCTTCCTTCCCCTGGGACTTCCAAACTGACCACACATGGAGCAGACTCTTCATATCAGCCTTTGGCAAAGTCTGAAGCAGCGAGCCAGGGCTCCATGACTGGGGCTGTGGACAGAGCAGGGGGCTGGCAGTGAGAACAGGGGAGGTTTTATCCTCCTGGTAGCACCCATGGGGGCCTCCTGGAGGAGGCAGGGTTTGTCCTACTACTGGTTGTGATTGGCTGAGCAGTAGACAGACACACCACCTAGACAGCAGGGAGAGCCAGCAGAAGGATTTTGTGTGGCCCAAGCTGAGAAGTGAGGGATGGTGTGTGATCCAAGCTGCAATGGACCTGAGGCTCTGTGCCCTGGCTGAGGACACAGGAGAGGTTCTGGGAGGCTTCCTGGCCACTTGTGGGAAAATTTTGCCTGATAAGAAGACAGGGAGGAGATCTGGAGACACTGGCAAGCTTCCAGTCTCAAATGCTTCTGGGTCTTCCCCTCCCTACCTTCCCAAGGCCCCAAACACACAGTGAGCTCTGATGGGAAGGGGTTGGATCATCTCCAGGAACCATCGCTAGGACACTTGATGCCATCAGAGCTTTGCGTCTCTTCAGATGAAGTTATGATGCTTATTTTTATGTAAAATCTTTGTATTCAAAAATCGACTTCTATCAAAGCAGAACTGCCCACAGAGGCCTCCAATGAGTGACACTTGGTTTGAGATCAGGAGATATCTATTAAAAGGACCTCCACATTTTACACAAGCCTAAAGAGAAAATAGAATTAAGAATGTTTCTAATAGGATGGGTTGGTGGTGGCACACACCTTTAATCCCATTACTCGGGAGGCAGAGGCAGATGGATCTCTGAGTTTGAGGCCAGCCTGGTCTACAGAGCAAATTCCCGTACAGCCAGGGCTACACAGAGAAACCCTGTGCAAAAAAAAAAAAAGTTTGTAACAAGTTTCTCAGGCCAGAAAGGGCTAATGACAAAAATGTCCCTGCAAAGCTGCCTGGACGAGACAGGCTTTGTGATTCTCCCATCATTGAAGGCATTTATTTGCATGAGAAATCGATTTCTCCAAGGTTGGGGATTGTTAGGTTCTGCAGCCACCACCTCCAATCTGTGGCCAGCCAGGGCTGTCAGTGGAACTGCGGCAGAACGAGGCAGTAAACAGACGTCTTCAGGTGGCCAAGAGGCGGCTCGAGCAGATGGACGCAACAACAAGGCCACCCAGCAAATGCCCATCCTAACTCAGGATGCAGGAGGACGTGGATGGGACACAGCACTCGGTAAAAGAGGGCCCGAGAAACCCCAATGGCAGCTCAATAGTAAAATATGGTAAATCTCTGCCTTCCAATGTATCTGGGTATGTTCAGTCTTGCAAATTAAATTTCACCACCTGCTAACGACCGTTCTCTCTCTCCTTTCCACTTTGGCTTAAATGTTGCTTCGTTATGAATTAATAATATTTATACCATATGCTGGGTTGAACCAAGTGCCCTTCGCAGGAGCGTGCCGAAACACATATTCCCAGCACGGTGCACACTCCTCGCAAGGTTCCCACACAGATGCCCCAAGTGAAACTTGGCTTTCACATCTACTACCCACTCTGTTTCTCTCCACGTTCCTTGAAAAGACCGAGAAGCGAAGAAAATAATCCACGGTCCGCTTGGATTTATTTTCGGTGTCCATCTCTCAGAACTCGCAGCACAGATCAGCAGTTTTCAGAGCGAATTATGCTAATGCCCGCCCAGCCATCTTCCACTCTTCTCTTGCTCCGCGAATGAGAAATAAGGAACTGTCATTCTCCCGTCTAGACACTCTAACCAGCCTCCAGTCATTTCCTCAGCAGCCGAGTGTCGTCGGGCAGCACGTATCATCACTGTGAACTGAGCTCTGCTTTTTAGTTTTTTATTTTTTTTGGAAATTTTATTTTCTAACAATTGCCAGGATGTGGAGGCTTCCTTTGAGAGAGATGGGTCTGTATTAGCTCCTGTCAACAGGTCACTAGTGGGGGTGGGAGACATCATGGAACTCATGGAGGACACTTTCCCAGTGTCCTCACTGTTCACTGAATGCAGCTACACAGTCAACAGTTGGCCCCAGCCAGGCTCCTTTCCAGGACACTCGCTGCTTCTGATCCCAGGTCTCTGTTTGAATTAAAGGACATATTTTCCCTCTTTCTCCTTTTCCCTTTTACTTCCCTTTTATTGTCTGGAGATATTAATATGCTTCATAATAGATAGCTGTAGGGTTTTTCCCTCTGAGAGGCATAACATGTTAAAATGTTCTAGAATAGAAGTAGAAGGAGCCCACTGTCCCCTTTAACATTAATTCCTTAGTGACTTTGAAACGGTCCCTTCTGTGACCATTCCTACCCAGAAATCGTGTGCGATTCTTCTCCACAGCCTTGAAAACTGTGGATGTTCTAAACCACAGCCACCTCTTTCCTCCCCTCACAAATATTTAGTGATTTGTCCCACCCCCCTTTTCTAAAATAAATATGGATATTTGCCTTTTACCTTACAGAAACCTCTGGAGGGAAGAAAAGCTGCTCTTTTTTTCACCACAAAGAAGGATGAACATAAAAGAAATTCTATAAATAGGATTTTGTGGAGTGTAAAAAGTTGGTCCCTAAATTTCCCAAGAGACGTAGGCAGTTAGAGGAAATGGATGATGGTTTCAAAGCTTCCCCCACGCTCAGGCTCCTAATGAACTTCAGTGATTTGTGATCTCTCCCGTCATATGTACTCAGATTATTTCCATTCCGAAAAAAAAGAGAAACAACAAGAAACACAAAAGTCATCACTTTCAGCCGATTCTTCATCACTAGGCAAGGCTTTGATTGTTGTCAGCTTCTTCTCTACGTGTGCCCAGCACGGAGCGCCAGTGCCAGGGCCTTGTCTGGTGGGTAGCCTCAGTCACCTCAGACAAACAAAAAGAACTTTTATGGCATGCTCAGAATCACGCAGCAAAACCCAAGGTCCACTTCTTTTCTAGAAAATGTCTAGCCTCTCCCATACCCTGTTTCTCAGAATGTTCTTCCACCTAAGATCTTCCCTTTCCACCTGTTCATTGAGGAAGCTGGTCCCAGGGCATGAGGGGAGGTTGTGTTCCCTGACTGGAACGACCTGGCCATCACACGCCATCTCCTGCACAGCTCTGAGAGCTGTGCCACCCGTCACTGGGCCCTGAATACGGGTACCCACCATGACAGGAGATGAGCTCTGTATTCAGTGGCTATATGAATTAAAAGCGTTATTCCAAATATTTGATGTTAGCTTCTATTTGAGCTAAATAGAGCTAAATAGGCTCTGTTTGAACCCCGAGAATGTCTGGTAGCCAAAGGACGAACCCAGAAGCCCCTGCCTTCATGAGCTCCTAGTTATCTCCCAGAAACCCCTGTCCCAAAACTTCCCAGCAGGTGTCCAGCCCTTAGGCCACTAGACTGAGGGTTTGTATCTTGATCCTAGACTCCTTCTGGGACCGCCAGCTGGACCACCTCCCTTTGTCTCCAGGGGGAGATGGGGTACAGTTTTGAGCCGTGTGACCTTCAGCATGTCCTGACCCCCCTCTGTGCCTCATCTTTCCCCCACTGAAATGTGACTGGGACCCCTCCCTCATAGGTGCTTACAAGGGCTCTGAGACCTTGGGAAGGATATGGTGCCCAAGAAAGACCTACAGAATCTAAACCTCTTTAAGCATTTCCTGCCTCTTGCAGCCGACACGGATGGTCCTCCTCTCTAACTGCAGACACGGTATTCAACTGTATTTGGCAGTATTGCTGGGGAGGATGAGTTACCTTGGAAAGGGGATAAAGGGAGAATTCTCCCTGGTAAATTACGGCTTCTACTAAGGTTTGACACTTCTATTTTCTTCCTGTCAGGAAAAAAAATAACTATATACCAGTGGTCAGTTCAGTTTCCGGTTTTATCCTTCATTAACCCACGGAGCAAGCCAGGCAGCTCTCCGTCCTCCCAGGGAACAGGTAGTCCTAGAACACTGATGCGGAAAGGGCTATGGCTTTTCCTAACGAAGCCTTGGGAATCAGCAGCATCCACAGACAGCATGACTTGGGAGACTACTGTCCCTAGCAGAATCCACCAAAGATAGCATCTTTGTGACCAGCAACATGAAAAGCTCAGTGCCCACTGACTCAGTCACTAGGCGCTGACATGCTTTGAAGTCTGCCACGGCGCCTTGTGATTGAAATATGGAACGGAATGTGAATTGTTGGTCTGGAAAATGCAGATGGGTGGGAAGAGAGGAGGGGAGGGAGGGGCAAGCAAGTGTGCCAGGGCAGAAGGTGCAGGGACCTCATCCAGGCACCATGCTGGGCATACTCACAACCACCATGGTTAAGGAGTGGACCTGAATCTGGATAGGGGCCTCTAGGTGGCAATCATACTTGTCAATCAAAACCTCACCTGTCTGGCACCTACGGGAACTGTTCACACAAGGAACAATGACAAATGGCCGTCAGAGAAGCACTTTGTCATCCACTGGGGTACGGATGAGATGCATTGGAACTGTCCGGAAGTGTCGGTGTAGCTCTGACAGAGCCTAGAGTCCAGCCTTCAGGATTCTTAGGAAATCCCACCTCCCAGAGCAATCGTGTCCAGAGGGTGGTGGGAGAGGTGGACAAGCCAACGGCTGGCCTAGGCTCTCTTGTCCTAGGTTTCATTACCTCAAAAGGACAGTGAAAGTTTGGACCTGTAGCCCGAGAGAGAAAACTGGAGAGCAAGAAGAAATGAGGACTAAGGCGTGCCATGAGCCTCCCGGGCACCCGGCAGCACACAGGTGCCCACAGACGCTCACTGCCTACCTCGGCAGCAATGTGAGCAGGCGAGACCTTCATCTCAGAGATTGAGAAACAAAGGTGTGTGGAGAGATTTAAGAAAACTACCCACAATCAAGCATCTAAATGCTGTTTACCCACTTCTCCAGACCAAATAAAAGAGTGGAGGGGATGGGGCTCCGAACGCCCCCTCCGTGGCTGAGGCGGAGCACTGCTGCTGACATCGGATATATGTCCCGTTCTTTGGTGTCCCTGCACACAAGCAGAAGGAGCATCAGAGCATCCACCCTCTCCTGGCTCCAGATGACCAGTAATGAACACGCAGCATGGTGCAGAAGGCTCTCCAGTGACTTGGGGCCAACCTGTGCCAAAAAAGAACATGGCTCTGTCGCCGCTTTCCACTCTGTTTGTCTGGGCCTGTGTGTGAGGATTCGGGGCTTTTGTATAAAGCCATCAGGGTGACAAAGTAAGAGAGGTGAAGTAGAGACACATCAGGCTTCTTGTCTATATGTTCGGCCTCAGGGACTCCTCTGGTAAGATCCATGAGGAACAGCTCCCAGACCACAGTGATGACTTCAGTCACTTCAGTGGTGAGCTGTCGTTGCCAGTCCATGTGACCGTGACACAGTAAGCTGCCTGTAGTGACAGGAGAGGGCAGTACTCATATTCTGAAACAGTAAGAAGATGAACACACACAAAAAGTATTTCCTGACGATGGAGTTCCTTGGGTTGTGGTGTGGCTCAGCTGGTAAAATCCTTGCCTACCATGGATGAGGCTCTGGGTTCCATCCCCAGGACCACTTTAGAAACCAGATGTGGTAGTGCACACCTGTAATCCCAGCACTTGGGGGTGGAGGCAGGAGGATCATCCTCAGCCATATAGTGAGTTTGAGGCCAGCCTGGGCTATGAGACCCTATTGCAATAATAATAGTGGTAATAGTGATACTAAGAAAGAGAGAGAACCTTGCCTCCCTTTGAAAGCGGGCAGGGTCTTTGGGACTGTATGAGGTGCCGCAGACACAAGGAAAACACTAAAGCAGAAAGGCTGGAAAAGCGAGTGGCTTGCCTGGGTTCTCAGTGGCAGAGGCAGGATTTGGCTCAATGATGGCTGTCTCCACAGCCTTGCTCTCAGCAGCTCCACTCGTTAGTGCTCACTAAAGCCATAGTCTCCAACCCCCAGTTCCCACTCACAACCTTCTCACCACTGTTCCTCTGCTGATTGCCAAGAATTCTGGGGAGAAAAACATGGCCTGAGAAAAGACATGGTCTCCATTCGAGCAGCTCCTGTGGCTTGAACAACAGAAGCTGACTTCTCACAGTCTGGAAGCTGGAGGCCAGGACCACAGCCCTGGCAGAGAGGGGACTGCTGAAAGCTTGCCCCGGCTTTTGCAGCTGCTTTCTCTGTGCTGAGGAGCAGGGAAACCGGCCAGCTCTCCTCCCCTTAGTGTCCTCATACAAGGACACCAATAGGTCTTCTAGGGCCCCACCCACATGACCTCTAAAGCGCCAAAGATCCACACACACACACACCCCCCCCGGTGTGTTTCAAGGGGGCACAAATGTTCAGTCTCATAGGCTTGAATGAAAAGGGGCCAGAAGTTTGTACTGTAGAATAACACGTCTTCTTCCCTATCATGGCAGGAACTGCAAGCTGAGTAGCAGCAGCCTATCCATGGCTGCAGTGGACATCCTCTACATTGACATCACAAGGAGGTGGAACTCCATGGCCCTTGACCAGCGGGACTCAGGTACTCAATGGCTGCCTTCACATCCCATGGTGCCCTTGCACGACAGGTGGGGGGGGGGGTCTGCACAGCTTCGGGCCTTTATATTGTGGAAGGGAGAGGGAAGGAGAATTGAGTAGAATTTAAAGCCTGAGGCACTGTCTGCTACCAAGGCTGTGTAACCCCTCCCAGATTCCAGTCCCACCAGAAGTTTCACTGCCCCACTACACCCCACCAACACCCTACCCCATCCCCCTCTAAGGCTCTGATTTGATCACTTCTGGAGGTAGACTGCTGTTCATATTTTTTTGTGGCCCTGCAGACACTTGTTGAGAACACAGTGGTTAGGCCTTCAGTAGACTAAAGAGCTTGGCTCTTGCCTGGAAAGAATGCTGTGGATTTGAGACACATGAGAAATGACGCTAACATAGTGAGGGTGGGGGTGAACGAGAATGGGGGTGTTCCTTCTCCCAGGAGGACACAGAAGACCTCTTGAGGAAGAACCCACTAAATGAGTGGCTAGGGTGAGGATGGACCTGAGCAGGAATGCGGGCCTGCCTACACAGGAACACGTGGAAAAAGCCATTGAGCCCAGGCTACCCCAACTAGCTCCAATGGAGGAAAGCGAAGCAGGCAAGGAGATGGGCTATGGCAAACTTTAGATGCCACACAAAGGCCTTAACTACGGTAGCCGCTGCTTTGTTCTTTCCTTGTTTCCTTGTTGATCCTTCTGCTAGGAGACTCTACCTTTGAGTGGACGAGTTTCCCATCACCACTCTCCAATAACCATAAAGGACATTTGATCAGCTCATCACAAATCCACCAAGATCCTCTCATTATGTCCCTGTGACCCGGCACTGAGGGGTTTAGGAGCCTCATTTCACCGTCACCTGTGGCTCTGGTAACCCAGGTACACACAGGCACCATCCTCCCGCCCTCACACACACGCAGAGAACACACCTGTCAGGACATCTTGCTCCTCCTGTGAGTGGGCAGAGAAGACTTGAAGTCAGAAGCTGAAAGATCTAGATGAGAAGTGGCTATGGTCTCTTGCCGACATCGGCCAGAAATCATGTTGCCCCCTACCCTGGAGCTTCTCATCCGTGAATGTGTGTATGTTTTCTAAATGGCCCTGAAGGCGCATACATCAGTGGCTACTAATGCCTTTGGGGTCACTGCCAACCGTTCAGGGTGGTTAACCTTATTAGTGGATTCTTTCCTGTCTTACTGCTGGGGGAGACTCTCAGGAGAGGCTAGGTGACCACTGATGGCAAACCCTTCACCAATGTGGGCTAGAAATGTCAACCACAAGGACACAGCTAACCCACCCCGCAAAGCGCTGGCACTCAGAAATCATTTGAGGTTAGCTTCATATTTGATAACAATACCACTTGTTGGCTGTTGCCTGTATGCCGAGCACGGCCACAAGATTTTCATAGGTGGCACCGGCTGCCATTCCAGGGATAGGCCTGACCGTGTCCATTGTTCAGAGGAGGAAATTGAGTCTCAGAAGGAAAATGGCGCAAGGCTTCCTGTCTGGGTCACTTCCTCCTACCCGCTGTCGGGGTGCTGGTAAGAAGGCTGCTTGCTGCTCCGCTTAGTTCCAAAGCGAAAGTCGGGCAATGCTAGCAGCCATTGAGCCAACAAGGTGAGCATACATCTTCAGCTGGCAGGGCCTTCCAGCCTCCCCGGCAGGAAAGGAGGAGGGCGCACCTGCAGGACATGCAGGCAGGATAATTATCATCTCGAGGACTAAGGGAGCCCATTTGACAGTTGCACTGTGTCACATTCTGCTGACATCCTCAGAAAGAGAAGAACTGCTTGGTCCACGAGCTGAACGCCGGGTGTCATGGCAGGATCCTGTGGAGGGGGCCAGATGAGTGGGTGGGGGTGCAATGGAATTATTAAATATTGAAATTGATCACGAGTCACAGTGGGAAGCTATTTATCATGTTCTATTGCTGCCAGCCAGCATTGCCATCTGGCCCATTGTTCATCCCCAATAGCTTCGCTTGTTTTGCTTGCTCCTAAAATCGCTCCCGGTAAGCAGAATCCATGGGGGAGGGGAGCATGCACAATATCAGCTCCACAAAGACCTTCTGGGGTCCAGCAGGGTCTCTCTACTTTGCTGACCAAACCAAGAAAATGAGAAATCCATTTACCACCAGTGAAGCTGGGGCTGGGATCCCCGGAAATCCTGCATCCATCTGCAGCCCGAAGGTGTAGAGCAGTAACTATAGGTCATGCAGGACTTTTAGAGACTTCTTCATGATGCCATTTACTGTGGATTATTCTCACAGCTTTGTTATGGGAGACCACACCTCATTTCACAGGTTCCAAGAGCAAAGGGGACTTGTTTACAGTCTCATAGCCAATGAGTGGCAAAGGCCAGATTTGAACTCAGGACTCAGCTGCCTGGCCCCAGCTACTGTCTCTAACATAGACGTACACCAGACAATGTCTGTTCCCTGTACAGCTGGGGAGGGGACAGGGCTTGTGTGACAGAACCCAGGTGATGCAGAGGCTGGCAGGTGTGCTGACAGCAACACTATGTCTCAAAGAGCTGGGAGAGAGGATTGCAGCACCTCACGACAGAGAAATAACGGTATTTTAGATGATGGATATGCTAATCAGCCGGATGTGATGTCACGTGTGCTTACGTGGACTGACCCTCACACTGTGTTTCATAAATGCGTGTAAATATCTTATATCAAGATCATTTTACATATCAAGATCATCTGAAAGATCACTTCACTCAGTACAGAAACCCACCGGGGCACAACTGGAGTACGTGGGCTGTGGATGTCTTGTCCAAGTCGCGTCCCCCACCCTCGTCTTCGGAGCCTATTTTCCTGTTTGCATTGTTGTAGAGAAAAACGGCAGGGGTTGGTGGCCTAGGAATGGAAGCCGTTCTGTGGGGACGGAGACCGTGTTATCCCAGCTGCCAACCAGGTCACTGTTGAGTCCTTCTCAAGGTTGGCCCAGTCGTGTGTCCGTCTCCCCACCGGTCGCCCCCCCCCCCCGTCCCCGCAGGAAAGGCCTTACCCGGGCCATTCAAGATGCTCGCAGAGAGCAGAGAAATCTGTGCCTGGGTGTGGTTCTCGCTTTTGGCATGAAGCAGCAGAAATACCAGAGAGTCCTTCTGTCCCTCCTTCCTCCCCCCAAATCTCTCCCTCCCTCCTCTTCTCTCCCTTCTTCCCATCTGTCCATCTCTTTGCTTCTTTCCTCTTCCTTCTCTGGTATGGAGCCAAGTGATTGATCTTCAGGCCTCCATTCCAGTGAGTCTGTGTATGTCTGTATCTGTCCAAGTGTGTGTCTGTCTGTGTCTCTGTGGCTGTCTATGTGTCCCAACTACTATTTAATAAGTTGACAAACTGAAATTAAAGTTACCACATACTCGAAGCAGGGAATTCTAAGTGGGAAAGTCATAGCCTGCAGCAGCAGTGGCCTCACTGGCAAGGCCTTACTCCCACCCCTGAATGCCCAGTGCGATTCACCCAGTGATGCGGGACTGCCGTCCACCCCAGCAGCAGCAGAGTCAAAGCATCATGGGACTCTCCCTTTCCCCAGCGCCTGTGCTCCGGAGAAAGGGTGACCCAGACAACCCTGTGGGCGAGAGCACGTGAACAAAGGCAGCCTATGACCAGGGACTTTCCTACTGACGTGGAGAAAACCAGCGCGGAGAACATGGGTTAGTAAAAGGTCAAAAGTTGTGAGAAAAAGTACCTGCGCTAGGGATGTAATAACTCAGGGGCATCGTCTCAGCAGCCTTGGTCCTGACTGTGAGCTTTGCTTCCTGTTGGGCCACCGCTGTGGAGCTGACTTCAGTGTCCTCGGATACTGAGTGGCTTCCACCCGTGTGCAGGTGCGTGTTGTGTGTCTGGGGAGAGGGTGTGTGCACACGGATGTGAATGTGGAGAGCGAGGGATAACCTAGGCTGCCATTCCTCCGGTAGCATCCAATTGATTTTCAAAATGGGGTCTCTCATTTGCCTGGATCTCACCGAGTAGGCCAGGCTAGCTGGCCCAGTGCCCAGGGATCCACCAATCTTCTCTCCCCGGCACTAGGACCACAAGTCTGCGCCACCACACCTGCGAGGTTCTCGTTTGAGACCGTGCTCGCAAAGCCAGCATTTCACCGACTACGCTCTCACTCCTGCCCTGCAATTAGGTATTTTCAGTTATGGAATGAGCGCCCAGAAGACTCACCCAAAACAAAAGCCAGACTTCACAGCAACAGCCTCTCGGGTGTGGCTCCCTGGTTCAGCCTGTTCCCCTCCACCATGGAGCCCTTGTCTGTCCCCCGGATAATCTCTCACAATGTCAGGTCTGCTCAGGAGCTTGGAAGAACTTAACAAACACATCCCACTCTCCAGCACACCAGTGTAATTGTCATTTTTTCCCAAAAATTAAGGATTTTCATTTCCATCCTTAGAATTTCCAGCCCAACAAAAAAGTCTAAATGAGGCTGTTATCAGCAAAACTGGAATGCTACCGCCTTCTTCTGGGCCGGAACCAAATGAGGAACCGAATCTGTGTGCAGAGATGCAGTGATTTCAGTAAATGGTACTCACAACTTCTTATCGCCTCAGACTTTGCTCTCTGCTCCTGCCGGAGATGGCCAGCCCATCTCTGTGGGAGAAATGAGGACAGCATCCTGATCAGGCAACAAAGTGTCCTTGTCGTTGGTGCCGCAGTCACCTGCACGGGGCCCCTGGCCCAGCAGCAGGGCATCACCCTCTAACACGTCGGACACTGGGGGACTCTGTTTTCTTTGCAGCGAGGCGCTTTCCTGTTTGAGAAGAAAGCTATGCCAGGTCTGGCAGCACACACCTGGAATCCCAGGCTGGCAGGAATCTAGTCTGTGCTTTCCAGGGAGGCTCAGTCTCAACAAAAGGGAGAAGAATAAAAAACAAAGGGGGCTTAAAGTTTCTTCTCAGGACCCAGAGAGGGAAATCAAAGACTACATAATTTAATATCTGATTATACTAGGCACCCTTCCACCAAATGAAAATGTCATCTCTTTGCTGGGCCCCTGAGCTACGAGTCCCCTCCTCTGCAGTCCTGGTTGTGGGTGGCTATTTTTTTCCCTTTTAAGATTTATTTGTTTTGATATTCATGTGTGTATGAATGTTCTGTGTGCGTATATGTACGTTTACCATGTCTGTGCCTGGTATCTGTATCTGCAGAGGTCAGAAGAGGGAGTTAGAGCCCCGGAGACTGGAGAGAATTAGAGATGGTTGTAAGTCACCATGTGGGTGCTTTTAATCTTTGAATCACCTCGTCAGCCCTTGAGTGACACTGGACTCTAGCTTCAGACAAATGGGGGATCCGGATATGCTGTGTTTAATAACTTGCCTGCTAGGTGGTCTGGAGCAAACTGCCTGGCTTCCTTCAAGCCCCCTGCCCATCATCTGTGAGATGACCCTGATCCTGGTGCCTGTCTCCAAAATTGGTAGGGAGGGAAGCTGCCAACAGGGTCTGCCACTGTGCTCAGAAAACTAACCTGCTGCCATTGTGATCCAGGGTGGTTCTAGGGACCCCAGGGGATGGGTAAGAAGAAAGATTTCCTCCCAGTCTGGTCAGAAGGGTGGGACATGGATACGATGGGTTTTTTCAGTGCCTGACCACCCCAGGCCTCTCACTACATTCTGTCAGCCAAGGAACTGGCAGGGCCTTAGGACACCATGTGCGCCGACTCATTGGAAATCATCTTTCAACTTTTTGCGGTGGCAGGATCACCATTCCACTTGTGGGGAGGTGGTACTCCCTCACTCCAGGCAGAGTGCTAGCCACCTCAGAGTTCTTCACTAAGGTCTGTGCCTCTTGCAGAGATCCCCTCCCCTCATGGCCAAAGCCAGGGCCCTCCTCCTCCTGAAAGTCCTCTTGACAGGCCCAGGCTGGACTGGGATCCTCTCCTCTGCCAGGCGTACAGCCAGTTCTATAAGGCAGTGCCTGCCATCAGGTTAAATGAACCAATCCTGCTGTCCTCCTGTCCTGCAGAAGCCCAGTGCTGTGCCTGGCGCGTGGTTGATGTTCCACACATAGGCATGAGGTGGATCAGACCCTGCCAGCAGCACGTCTTGTGGGCGTCTGCAGCTCCCTGCCGTCTCTCACCAGATTCCCTCAGTCGACTTATGTAAATCATGTGACGCCCATACTTTCTTCAGCTGGAACACGCTCCTGCTGAAGCGTATTTAGTTGATGATGTACTGAAATGTTTAAAAGTACTTCTACTTGGCATGCTTTGCAAGGCCTCCCTTATGCATATACATGGCTGCCCCACCCCAGGCAGGAAGCATGCAGAACCTCCTGGAGGTGTCCTGGGACTGTTCATCTTCTGAAGGTGCCCTGGGACTGTCCACCTTCTGGAGGTGCCCTGGGGCTGTCCACTTTCTTCAGCTCTCAAGTGACCTCAGAGTTAGATGGGTCTCTCTGGGGGGAAGCCCTATATATACATGTACAAAATAGCCACTGTTTTTAATAAAAGCAAGGGCCAGGAGAATACCAGCCTGTCTTCCCCCAGCCATGATGTGGGCCTTCAGGGCCTGCAGGACACAGGCTACACTGTGAAGACCCTCACCTCACCTCAGGGTGCCACTCTGACCCACTCTGGGCTTCCTGGTCCTCAGTTACCAGGCAAAAGAGAACACGGACTCAGCTGCACCAGCCCTGGGCAGAGGGAGAGAGCTGGCTGCTCCCTGGCCTCTGTGCCTTGCCCCCACAGCTTTATGGCTCCCACAGCTTGTGGGAGCTGCCACAGCAACAGTGCTGAGTGTCATGGGACAAGCTAGCAGTGGAGTCAGGCTGTGAGAGGAATCTCCTCTCCCCTGGGGCCTCAGCAGCCTCGGAGAAACACAGGGCCTTTGACATCCACCTTGGGTTGGTAGTATCAAGATTTATAAGGAAGCATAAACCCAGCTCCGATGTGGCTCCTTTTGCCTTTTCCCAGCCAACCAGCAAAGATGACCTGATGTGGGTGTGCTTTGTAATTGACGAGAAGGAGTCCTAGCTGTCAGCTCGGAACTCCCAATCCCAGAAGGCTCCATCTTATTCACGGTTCCATTTCCAGCGGAGGAAACTAAAGTTTGCAGAGGTTGAGAGTAAAGAGACCACGCACACAGGCCATTGAGGACAGAGACCACACACACAGGCCATTGAGGACAAAGACCACTCACACAGGCCATTGAGGACAGAGACCACGCACACAGGCCATTGAGGACAGAGGCCACTCACACAGGCCATTGAGGACAGAGGCCACTCACACGGGCCATTGAGGACAGAGGCCACTCACACGGGCCATTGAGGACAGGAGGCCACGCACACAGGCCATTGAGGACAGAGGCCACTCACACGGGCCATTGAGGACAGAGGCCACTCACACGGGCCATTAAGGACAGAGACCACGCACACAGGCCATTGAGGACAGAGGCCACTCACACGGGCCATTGAGGACAGGAGGCCACGCACACAGGCCATTGAGGACAGAGGCCACTCACACGGGCCATTGAGGACAGAGGCCACTCACACAGGCCATTGAGGACAGAGGCCACTCACACGGGCCATTGAGGACAGAGGCCACTCACACAGGCCATTAAGGACAGAGACCACGCACACAGGCCATTGAGGACAGAGGCCACTCACACGGGCCATTGAGGACAGAGGCCACTCACACGGGCCATTAAGGACAGAGACCACGCACACAGGACATCGAGGACAGAGGCCACTCACACGGGACATCGAGGACAGAGACCACGAACACAGGCCCTTAAGGACAGAGACCACTCACACGGGACATCAAGGACAGAGACCACTCACACGGGACATCGAGGACAGAGACCACTCACACGGGACATTGAGGACAGAGGCCACTCACACGGGACATCGAGGACAGAGGCCACTCACACAGGCCATCGAGGACAGAGACTACGAACACAGGCCCTTAAGGACAGAAACCACTCACACAGGCCCTTAAGGACAGAGACCACTCACACGGGACATCGAGGACAGAGGGACCATGTCTGGTTGTCAGTCTGATCTCTGGTCTTGGCATAGATAGTGGAGACAATGACAGGCTGTGCAGGAAGCCCCGCCTCATCTGTCACTTGCCACCCCAGAGGAGCCATGGAATGTTTGCATGGTTTACAGTGATGAAAACACTCTGGGTGCACCCAACCGTGCAGTGGGCCGGGATCCCTCTTTTCTCTCAAAGCTGGAGAAGGACCAGACAGCCAAGGTGCCATCTCCATGGACACCCAGCTAATCCCAGCAGGAGACCCCTATGTCTCTGCCGCAGACCCTGTCCTAACCTGATCACACGAGACCAGCACAATGTGAACCAGTTATCAACACCCAACATGAGCCAGGTTCTAGAAGCACAGAGCAGACAGCACACACTCCCTCCCTTCCCTTGTACACAGTCACCCTAGAAGTGAGCAAGTACTATTCTGTTATTGGGACAGTCCATATTACTCTCTGTGTTGCATATTCTGAGGTTTTTAAAAATGATTTTATTGTTATATTTTTAATTCTTATTTTTTAAATTGTATTGTATAGGTGTTTTTCTACATATATGTCTATGCACCACTTGTGATCCTGGTCCCCATGGAGGCCAGAAGAGAGTATCAGATGCCCTAGAACTGGAGTTACAAACAGTTGTGAGCTGCCGTGTGGGTGCTGGGAATTGAACCTGGTCGCAGTGCTTTTAACCACTGAGCCATCTCTCCAGCCCACTTTTTATGACTTTTAACAACTGAATAAGGATCTGTAGATATCAGCCCTGCAATACTCAAGAAAGCTTTACTGCCCCAAGCCTCTCTATGCCCCATTCACCTCCCCTACACACACACACACACACACACACACACACACACACACACACACGTGCGTGCGCACACTCATGCACACACCCTCACTCACACACATGCACACACGCACACTCACACACATGCACACACGCACACTCACGCGTGCACACTCATGCACACACACTCACACACATGCACACACTCACACTCATGTGTGCACACTCATGCACACACTCACACACATGCACACACGCACACTCACACTCATGCACACGCACATGCACACACGCACACTCACGCGTGCACACTCATGCACACACACTCACACACATGCACACACGCACACTCATGCGTGCACTCTCATGCACACACACTCACACACATGCACACACGCACACTCACGCGTGCACACTCATGCACACACTCACACACATGCATACTCACGCGTGCACACTCATGCACACACACTCACTCATACTCATGCACACACGCACTCACTCACACACATGCACACACGCACACTTACGCATGTACACTCATGCACACGCACACTCACACTTACACCCCCAGACCCCTGACAAGCATCATGAGCTTTTGACTCTGTGTAGTCTGCCTTTTCCACAATGCTGTCACTTTGGGGTTGTAGTATGCCTAGCCTTTGAGACTGGCTTTCCCAGCCTTTAAGATACAATATGCCTTTTAGTTCGCTTTTTTAAAATCTCTAAATAACCATCCATTAAATGGGCATAATCACAATTTGTGAACATATTTACTTTTTAAAGGATATCTTGATTGCTTCACAGTTTGGTAATGAGAATGAATTAACTATAAATATTCATGTGCAGGTTTTGTGTGGACATAAGTTTTTACACGGGTAGATGAATTCCCATCAATGTAGCTGTTGGACCATATGGTTGTGATGATTAATTTGGGTGTCAGCCTGACTGGTCAAAGGAATGCCTCGGGAGCTGCTAGAGCATCCATTATAGATGTGTCTGTGAGTCGGTGGACGGAGTGGGAAGGTCCACCCTCAGTGTGCCACCCAATCAGCTGGGGACCCAGGAGGAAGGAAATGGGGAGGGGGCTAGCAGCTGCCTCATGACCTGAACCCAGGGACCCAAGTAGCAGGAGAAAATCTGCTTCCACAAGTTGTCCTCTGACCTCCACGTTCATATGATGGCACACATGTGCCCGCACACACACACACACAATTAAGTAATTGTAATTTTTAAAGGCGGGGGGGGAGGGGGAAACTCTCCCTTTGGTTCTTACTCTCTTGACATCAGAGCCCCAGCCTCCCTGGGTTTTGGACTCCTGGCCTTACACTACTTTGCTCCGCAAGTTCTCTGGCCCTTGGCTTCAGAGTGAGAGTTTGTACACCACTTCTCTAGTTCTGAGGCCTGAGCCTCAGACCCTGCACCCAGGGGCTCCAGCTTCAGACAGTCAGATGTGGGACGCCTTTGCCTCCATAAGTGCATAACCAATACCCCTAGTAAGTCCCCTCTCCGCTATCTAGATTAACCTACTGTCTATTATCCATCCGTCTGTCCATCTGTCTGTCTTGGGACTGCCTTACCATTGTCAACACTTAGAATAGTCAGAGGACTTTTGTTCCTTTGCTTAACCTTCTTAGTGGATATGCAGTGGTACCTACCTCACTGTTGTAATTTGAAATTCAGTATACATTATACATTTTTAATATTGAACATATTTTCATATGCTTCTTTGCTCTATATATATATATTCCTAGGGGAGGCATCATTCAGATCTTTGGTCCTTTTCTAAAATTTGAATTATTTTCTTATTGTTGCATTTTAAGGCAGTTTTTGGCCATGTGTATTTTGCAAATGTTTTCCATCTCTTGACTTTCCTTTTCTACCCTCTCCCATGCTGGAGTTTGTGCTCGGGTCTTGGGTATGTTGGGCAAGGGCTTGTCTACTGAGCTATACCCCAACACCACTTTTAAAATAATATGTTGACCAGAATTGAAGCTTTTCATTTTAATAAAGTCCAACTTTCCTATTTTTTTCTTTAATAGATTTTGCTCTAGAATTTGTAGCAAAAATTTCAGAGACAAACATAAAGTCGCCTAGATTTTTTTATTTCTCTGTGAAGTGACATATTGCTATTTGAAAAATGTGCTTATTAGCTAAGCATGTTATAAACTAGGTTAGTGATTAATTTTTAAATTTTAAAACAGTTGGGCATGGTGTCACACACCATGTGTGTAAGGAGGAAGAGAGGGAGGAAGAGGGGAAGGAGGGGGAGAATGATGGGGAGGAAGAAGGGGAAGGAAAGGGGGAAGAGGAGGGGAAGAAGGAAGAATAGGGGGAGGAGGAAGGGGAGGAAGAGGAAGCAAGAGGCGGAGGAAGAGGAGAAGAAAAGGAGAAAAACTGGAGAAGAATTGGTGTGTCAAAAGAAGAGAGAAAATGTCCGTATAAAATGTTCTGTTTAAAACCAAAGGAAGCAGATTTCAAGATTTCAAAAGAGAAGAAAGATCACAGGCAATAAATAGGAAGCAGTTAGAACCATAATAGATATTAATCAATTATATCAGCCATGGCTCTAACATGAAAGCCCCAGCTGTGCCAATTAATTTGCAGAACCTGTTGAGAAGATTAAAAAAATAATCAAGTTAGGTGTAATGGCACGCACCTTTAGTCCCAGCACTTGGGAGGCAGAGGCAGGAGGATCTCTGAGTTCCAGAACAGCCAGAGCTAGATAGTGAGACTGCCGATAGATAGATAGATAGATAGATAGATAGATAGATAGATAGATAGATAGATAGATAGATAGACAGACAGACAGACAGACAGACAGACAGACAGACCAACAGAACTTAACTCTATGCTATTTAGGGAAACCCCTTTTAAACATTAAAAACACTGGTAAGGAGAAAGAGAGGAAAGCCGGTCATTTCCTGCGATGGAACTGGTGCTTTTGGAGCAGACCCTGGAGCTAGGGAAACCACCAGGGACAAAGGTGGGTGATTAGCAAAGGGAGCAGTTTTCCAGCCACACGTAAAAATGCTTAGCATGAGTGCAGCTGTCGGCAGTGGAGAGGGCTTCCGCAGCTATTGTGGGAGCCTCAGCATCCCCACCGGCAGCCGACAGACTAGCCGGTCGGGAAGCAGGTCAGGATACAGGTGCACTGAACAGCACGTCCGTATGTGTCTCACAGGCGTCACACAGTAAGACACATGTCCTTCTCTGTCCTCAGGATAGTCACCAAACTGAGTGTGCTCTAAGCCCTAAAACATCCGTTAACATTTATTTTTTATTTTGATTTTTTTATAAGACTGGGGTGTTGAATCCAGGGCCTGCTTCCTACTCAATAGACAAGTCCTCCTCCTGAGCTGCCTCTCCACCCTGTTTTGTTTGGTTTTGTTGAGATGAACTCTCATTAAACCGCCCAGACTGAACTTGAAGCCTCCCTGGAGCTGGGATCACCTTCAGGCCTGACCACTTTAAGTAGAGAGTAAGATAAACTGCTCGCAGACCATAAGAGAATTAATCCAAAGTAAGAGCAAAGAGAGCTGACACTAAGCAGCACGTGTCTAAGCAATCTGAGTTCCTTCTACGTTCTAGAAGGTTCTAATGTAACAGGATTATTTCTGCTTTAAACATCGAGGAGAACTCACCAGAAAGTACGCTGGGGCCTGGAGCCTTCAGGGAGGCTCTGGATTTTTTAGTGAATTTCTCTAAGAGATAACAGGCTCATCAGATTATGGGTTTTCCTTATGTAAATTTTGGTAAATTCTATCTTTGTAGAAACTGCTCTGTTTCATTTGAATTACCAAATTTACATTGTTACCCCAATACTGTTCCTGGGGTCGGAAGGAACATCTCTGGCGCAGTTATTAGGACTCTCGGGTTTCTGATACTGGTAATGTGTAATTAGTAGTTAATGATTTCCTTTTACTCCTCAGTTAGGCTGGCTAGAGGTTTATAAATTTTATTGATTTTTTTTCCTCCAAGGATAAGCTTCTCTGTTTCATTGATTTTTCTCTATCAATTTTCTGCCTAATTTTCATTGATCTATTTCCTGATTGTCACCATTTCTTATACCATTTTGAATCTGCTCTTTTTCCTGTTTCCTGAAATGAAAACTTTTTCCTCTAAGACAAGGTGTCTATGCAGCCCTGACTGGCTTGGCCCCAGACCCCCAGAGATTCACATGCCTCCTTCCTGAGTCCTGGGCTTAAAGGAGCACACGGCCAGAGCCAGCATGAAAACTTCTTGTTGAATACTCGTATCTGATGCTGGAAATCTGGCTAACCACATCGCTGCTTTCACGGCATCCCACACATTTCAGCAAGTTAGGTTTCCATTTCCATTCCATTGAAAATATTTTTACCTTCTTCCTGGGTCCTTGCTTCTGGGAGTTTTATATTTATCTTGCCTAGGCCCTGGATGTGTTGGCTGTGCTGGCTGTGCTGTTGGAGCCAGGGGCCCGTGTTTCCTCTCCTTTCTTTGGTTTTTTTTCCTCCCCTCATTGCCTTGGTTTCTCTAAAAAAAACTCCTTCTTGAACTGAGCCTGATCATCCTCCACTGTGTGCTGGGCTGGGGTGCTGTCTTAGTCACGGTTCCTATTGCTGCAATGAAACACCATGACCAACCTGGTGGCTTACACTTCTGGATCATAGTCCATCCCTGAAGGAAGTCAGGGCAGGAACTCAAACAGGACGGAAACCTGGAGGCAGGCACTGATGCAGAGGCCTTGGAGGGTGCTGCTTACTTGCTTGCTCCTCATGTTTTGCTCAGCCTTCTTTCTTATAGAACCCAGGACCACCAGGCCAGGGGTGCCATTACCCACAATGGACTGGGTCCTCCCCCATCAATCACTAGTTAAGAAAGTGCTCCAGGCTTGCCTACAGTCGGATCTTATGGAGGCATTTTTCTCAGCTAAGGCTCCCATTCTCCAGTGACTCTAGCTGTGTCAAGCAGACATAAAACTAGCCAGGACAGGTGCCACAGAGGAAGAGCTCTGTAAAAGCCTGAGCTTACAGAGGGCCAGAGTTCACAACCAAGGCTTTCCAAGGGCATCTCAGCCCTGGTTTCTTCCCTCTGGGTGGACAGGCTGGCTGGAGTTAGTGCGGTCATCTCTCTAATTGCCTGCCCCAGGTGCCTGGGGCATTTGCCTTTGTTAGGGAAGAAGGTCTAGATACTTTCAGAGTTTCTTCCCTTGCAGCCTTGCCAGAAAGGGGGTTGGGGGAGGTCTTCCGCCAGTCTGCTTCTTGAGAAGCCTCTGGGGCTCTTGGGGCTTCATCCTTGAATGTGTGACCACCACCACCCGCCCCAGACTTGCTCACACCAGCTCCCACTCTTGTTATAGGCTCTGGTGTCTCTGTCCCTCCTTGATTCTCTCCTTGTTGAGTCGCTTGAATCTCCAGTTTCCTGCATGGCAGTTGGTTCCATGATCTCTCAATTCGCCCCTGAACTCAAGAAAAGTCATTGCTTTTCAGTTTGTTCTGCCTGGAGTGAGATTTTGAGTTCCATACATGTTGGAACTAAAACTGGGAAGGCCTCCATAAGCATGTAACATTTGCCCACCGCCTCTGTAAGGTGCGCTTTCGAACCCAGATCCGAGGAGAAAGCTGAGCTTCCTAGAAGGGGTATGCCCAAGGTGGCCCAGCATGTGAGCAGCAGAGCGACTTTCTTCAGAATCTAATATGATGTGAGAGTCGGTCCATCCCAGTGACAAGTCTCCCAGAGACATTTCTCCATGGAGGCTCTCCGGAGACTTTCTGTGGACTCTTGGGGATGTGAGAGTCAACAGTCATCTAGTAAGTCCAGCCATCCAGTCTGGGTCAGAAAATATCTCCTCCTGACAGACCAAGACCATCCAGCAAAGAGCTCAGCATCAGGGCCTCTTTGCTAAGGTGCACTCATTCCATTGCCACAGAGAGTCATAGGGCTTAAAACGAGTACCCCTAGTCCCCCAGGAGTGTGAGCGGGTCTGGTCACACTGAGGGTAGGAAGCCGACACCAGCATCTAGCAGGCAGAATCCGAGGGCGCTACCAAGCTCCCATCATGCCCTGGGTAGCCCCAGCAAAGAATTACTCATCTCCAAATGCCAATAGCAACAACAGTTCCCCCTTGGGCTTCCCTAAAGACAACCACTGGAGCTCTCCGAAGTGCCCTGTGCCCCACCATGGGTACCTGTCACAGTGCCATTCAAGTAAGGGCGAGGGAAGGTATCTTGAGTCTGGGGGCGTTGGCAGCGGTGGCCTCCTGGGAAGACTGCACACACTGCTGGGGGAGACCTGACATCACCTAGGTGCTTCTTGGTAGCTGTGGGCGTCTCTGCCCCTGCTTTTCCTGCCGCTGCAAAGGGAGGAGGGAACCTTATGTAATCGCAGCCTCATAGAACCTTCTGTCATTTTGGCACCCGGGGCTGGGAAACCCTCCCTCCTAAAATCCCACAGGGCTGTGGTTTTTTCTGTTACAAGCAAGCCCTACAGGTTGTTAGCTACCTGCCAACAGCAGAGTAAAGCTGGAACCTATACCCTTTAGAGGCATCGTTGCCGACCTGCTCCACCCTCTGCAACTCCACCCCCACTCCCACAGTGTCCCCCTGGCCTGGGCATCATTATCACAGTATGCTGGTGTCCTGTGTCGTGCCCCCCCCCCCCGTCTCTACCCCTCTGCCCTAAAGTTCAGTGGTCAGCCCTGGTATCTCTCCAGCACACTTTCCTCCCCTCTCCACCAGCTACAGGTGCCTTCTGCCGGATCCTGGCTCTCATTTGGGACCAGGGGCTTAGCCCAGTGGAATCATCTAGAAAGAATGGGTGACTGAATGTCCACACAAGCAGGGGTGTTCTGATTCTCAGAGCCATGGCTTCCCAGCCCCACAGGGACTTCCTGGTGCTCATCTGGCTCTCTGTTGATTCTTGTGCTAGTGAGGTCTTGAGGTAGTCACTTGCAGCTCCACCCAGCTGTGTGCTGAGGTGGCAAAATCCTAACCAAGCTCCAGGTTCTCCCTAACTTCCCCCTGTGCCCTGGCCCCTGGCCCTAACCAGCTCCGGGACAGCACTCCTCCCTGGCAAGGTGTATTTTTTTTTATTTGTTTTTTTTCCCCCTGATTTCCGTGCACTAATGAAATTACCCTCCCTCTCTAAAGAAGGCAATTTGCATGTTAATGTTTTGGGTAATTCTGTGCAGCTCCAATGCCCCCAGGGCTGCAATTTCTCTCTGACAAAGTGACAAAAATAAACTCCCGCATAAAAGAGCGTTTCTCCTCCCTCTTATCTGCCGCTAATGTGACATTCCTAGCGAGTCAAGTTGAAACCCACTCCTCTGCCTCCTTTCACCTCTCAGTGACAGGCAGATTCTGAAGAGTGCCGGGGGCCCTTGAGGACAGGGCTGGGTCCCCTTGTGAGTGGGTAGCACCCCCACGGCCCACCTCCCCACCCTCAGAGGCCGAACCTTTAAGTCTCTCTAAAGTCTAGAAGGTGCAACTAAGTAACGGCCAACACTGCCTGTCTTGGAAAGTGGGGGGTCACCACAAGGGTGTGGGAGGAGGGTGTCCCTCAAGGTCCCTCCAGGCTTGAGTCCCTCTGGTGACTTAAAGACAAGAGAGGGGGCAGCTAATTCATGGGTATCCTCCCCAGGCCAGACACATGGCTTACCCCCTCTCCCCCTCCCCCCATCTCCCCACCAACCAGGGTAGAAGCTGAGGTTCCCAGTGTACAGCAAACCAGCCCAGACCACCACACAGCTCACCTGAGGCACTTCCTGCCTTCACACACAGTGACTGATAGCCACTCTGGATTCTTCCTGGCCTTAGTAGGAAGTTGGGCTGTGTACTGCACCTTGCCGGTGTTGCTCCTTGTCTGGAGCAGAGGCAGACACTTAACAGAAAAACATCCTGTAATTAAGGCATATTTGACAATCTCTAAAGGAAAACAAATTTCAGTGAGAGTAACAGACAGTAATTTCCCTTAGGAGGTAGGCCAGGTCAGTCAGTAGATACAGAGATACAAGGGGTCACCAGGAGAGATGCAGAAAAGGACGTGGCCGCCAGAGGGAGTGCTGGAGACCAGGGTGTTCTGGAGACCTTGCTAGGCCGAGCATCTGGAGAAGGGGCAAGGGCTTGGGGACAGTTCTTGCAGACCCTCCAGAGGATGTGGAGCGTGGATCTATCTCAGAGTTTTAGTCCGGGGAATGCAGGTGGTGCTGGAGGCCATGGGACAGGTGAGGTTGTTGTACAGGACCAAGCCATGACAAGCTCAATAGAGGCCTGGGTCTCAGTAGTTTTCCCTAAGGCGATACCTGGTTGCAAGAAAGACCACAGACTGAGACCACCCAGGCACCACCCAGGAACAGAACATCTAAAGGAAATTCCTGACGTTCCAACCTTTGTAGATAGGGTCCCCTGCCAGCACACACCCATCGCTTTTCACCAGGACACCCCTAGACAATTGTCAGCCAATCAGAGGTCCTGAACCTTAGAAATCACCCCCACCTTTGCTGCTATAAAAACATAACTCTAACAGAGCTCGGGCTCTCTGATCATTCCAATACATTGGACACACGGAGAAACCAAGTTTGCAAACTTGTGTAAGAATAAAGGGTCTTTGCTTTTACATACAGGACTCGGTTGCCTGGTTGGTTTTGGGGGTGAGTGGGACTCTGTGATCTGGGCATAACAGTTGCAGGAGCCCCAAACCCAGCAGGTAAAGAGCAGGCCTGTGTAAGTGTTTGGGGGACAGGTGAGGAGGCTGTGGGAGGGAAGTTTCAAAACTGACCCCAGGCTTCTGGCTCCTGGCGAGTAGGCAGGTGGAGGTGCCATTATCTTTGTAAGGTTGGGAAGTCTGAACCGAGACCCATCTTCAACAGATTCTTTGAGATGCTAATGAGGCATCCCAGAGGCAAGGCCCTGTGGCCTGCAGATAAGGACTGGGAAAAATTAGACAACGTGGTTGCCTCACTGTAGGTATTGAAAGCTCGGGTTCGGGATGACTGGGAGGAGGACGAAAGATGAGCAGTCGGGTGAGAGGGCTCAGGACCATGGGGAAATCAGAGTGGCCCCTGGGGTGGGGGTGGCGGGATGCAGGGGAAACTGAGCTGCTGTGCGGACGGAAGGGGCCGAGTCCTTCCAAAAGTCCCCCTAGACCCCAGTGACCCCAGCTGAGCGAGAAGAAAGAGCTGCAGAGCTGTGCCTCTGGAGACCGGTCTGCACCTGTGAGGTCTGCCTGAGTGGGGCAGGTGGGGGCAGCCAGTTCCACTTGGGGTGGCCAAGGCTGGCTGAGAAGACCGCTGGAGTAGCCTCTAAAGAGACAGGCTTCTAAGCACCTGCCTTTCTTCTCCTTGCTGCCCCAACTGCCCCAAGGCCTCTTGGCAGGCCCTGTGACACCCAAGAAAGCCCTTTCATAGCATTTTGCATGACCTAGCTTCTCACTATAAAAGTCTCCCCCAGAGTGTGTAGTTGGGCCGGTAGAGTTTGCCTGGCGTGCACGGAGCTCTGGGTTTGATCCCCGGCACTGCAGGGCGGTACGTGCCTGTAATCTCAGCTCTTGATAGGTGGGACCTGAGGAGCAGAAGGGCAAGGATCAGCAGCAAGTTCAAGTACAGTTTGGACTACACAAGACCTTGTCTCTAAATAAATAAAATGATCACAGCCTGGAGGTGGTGGCACATGCCTTTAATCCCAGCACTCAGGAGTCAGAGGCAGGAGGATCTCTTTGAGTTTGAGGCCAGCCTGGTCTACAAAGCGAGCTCTAGGACAGATGGGATTGTTTCATAGAGAAACCCTGTCTCGAAAAACCAAAATAATAATAATAATAATAAATAAATAAAAAGGTCTTCCTGTGCAGTATTGCTGCTGTTCTCCCAGGGTCCCAACCCAGGAGACTTTGGCAGGTGCTACCCATGTGACCCAGCAGTCTCTCCTTGAAGAAAGGCATGGCTCCTACAAGCATGGCTGATAGGTCTGCAGAGATGTTCACTGCAGCATCACACAACCGGAGGGGCCTTAAAGCTCATGGCACACACACTAGAAACTTGTGTGCAGTCTGAAAAGCTGAGTGGATGTGTGTATGCAGATACAGGGAGGCAGAAGACATGGTTGAAGAGAACGGTGCATGGTCAGTGTGGCGGCCCAGGCTTGGGATCGGAACACTCGGGAGCCTGAAGCAGGAAGATGGGAGTGAAACCAGCCTGGGCCACTTAGTAAAAAGCCCGTAAAGAAAGAAAGAGAAAGAAAAAAGGAGGTAGGGAAGAGAGAAAGAAAAGGGAAAAACAACATACAACACAGTATTATACAGATGAGTTACTGATGTCTACAGATCCCTGTGTATCAGAGGTGACACACAGCACACACTTTTCAAGCCCAGGAACTGGAGAAGACAGACTTTCACAGGATCCACACTGACAGTCTCCTCTGTGGGAGTTTATCTCCTTCCACTACAAACAATAATCTCCTCCCTCGGATTCCAGCCCTAGCCACACCCTCTCCACTTGGCCCAGCGCGGGAAGAAGCTTATGAATCTGCGTGTTTTCCTGATGGAATTGCCTTCATACAGTGGCTGACCTCACAGGCCAAGGCTGTCACAGAAGAGTCAAGCTCATCCTATGTTAAAGTGAGGCCATGGGAAGAGGCCTCGCCCATTTCAGGACCCAGCTTGAGCCCATGAGATCACACAGCAGCCACAAGGGGCCTCTGGGAACTGCAGAGAGTGGGTGCTCCAAGCCTGGAAACAGTCAAGGGGCTCTGGATAGCCATTGGTAGCACTGTCAGAAATGACAGTCTGCGACCCAGAACCTCACAGGACAATACAGGAAGTCACATTTTTCTGTGCGCTTGCCTCAGGCACCACCTTCCACGCCTCTGAGAAGGCAGGCACCAGGCAGCGCCTGCATGGAAGGTGGTACTGAGCCTAACCTAAGGTTGATGCAAACGGCTTTGCATCCTTTCATCCACCCACCAAATCAGACCCCAAAACAAAAGGGTCGGAACCAGAGGTGGGAGGTGGAGGGTATCAGCTAGAGATGTGAGCGGGGCTACACATCCACAATTCTCCTTAGAGGCCTGGAATGTGCTGTCCCTGAGAGCTATGTCAGATTTGGCAACTTGCTGAGGAATGAGTGTTGAGCCTCAGAATGTCCATGGAGCTGCTAGTCACATGAGAACTATCTGGAGTGGCATGAAGCAGCGAGAGAAGCGATGGCCACTCCTGAGGCCCCATCTCCACTCTGAGTCTGAAGTGTGTGTCTGTTATGGTGGGATCAGGTGTGATGTCAGATGGGAGGGGACTGGGACCTTGGATCACTCTGCCCAGGGACAGTCTGTGACCTTTGGTTAATGAAAGGTGGGGGAGGAGCTTTCATCTCCGCTCATGTTGGCTCATCAAGCCTACCGGGTGCTGTGGGCTTCTGGAGTAACAATTTTTCTGCAAGTTCTATTTATGGCTGTCTTGCCACTTATTCATTTTTCCATCCAGACAAGGACAAATATGATAGTAGTGGCTTCTTCCTGCTGTGACGCTTGTAGGCAGGGACTGCGTGTGCATGGGGCTACCACAGGAGGATTGCGGCCTTGAGGCTCTTTCCTCCCCATCCCAGCTTGAGAGGAAATGAGTAAGGGTCAGTGGTGGGGACGACCCCGGCACTAGCTCTATGTCAGTTAGTTTGATACAAGCAAGGGCCATCGGGAAGGAGAACCTCAGCTGAGGAATCACCCCTACCAGACTGAACAGCAAGCAAACCTGCAGTGCATTTTTTGATTGTGGGCGGTGCTGTCCCTGGGCAGGCGGTCCTGGGTTCCATAAGAAAGCAGACCGAGCAAGCCAGGAGGAGCTCCAGGAGCAGGGACAGCATTCCTCTCTGTCCTCAGCTTGAGTTCTGGTCCTGGGAGCTGTAAGCTGAAATAAACCCTTTCCTCCTAAGTTGCTTTTGGTCATGGTTTGCCACGGCAGCAGAAAGCCAACTAGGTCACCATCCATCTCTGAAATGTGACCTAAGCCAGGAGAACCTGATGTTGGGAACCTGCCTTGGCCTCTCTGAGTTGCACACGGTGGCCTCCAGAATATGAAGAGTAATCATGCCACCCTCTTGACTACCGGTCGGTGGTTCAGCTGTTCCATCCCCGTCTCTTTTCTGTAGCTATTATGAAACAAGAAGGGCACTTACAGAAGAGAAGTTATCTTAGCTCACTCCTGGGGTGCACTCCATCACATCAAGGCAGTAAAGGCGGCAGGAGTCTGAAGCAGCTGGTCTCATGGTATCCACAGTCAGAAGAGGCAAATTAATGCTAGTTCTCAGCTAGTCCACTTACACAATCCAGGACCCCTGACACAGGGAATGGCGCTGTCCCTAGTGGGTGCACCACCCGGCCTTAGTGCTCTCAAGGTAATCCCCCGTAGGCATGCCTAAAGGCCTGTCTCCCAGGTGAGTCTAGATTCAACCAAGTTGACAACACTAACCATCATTTCATTATTTTAGACATCCAGAAGATAAAATCACCTACCTCCCAAGAGACCTTAGTCTCCAAAAGAGAAACGCTAGACCTAAGGTCCTGCTCTGTGACCTTGGCTGGCCAGTCAAGGAAAAGCCAGAGCCAGAGCACTCCTGGGAGGCAAGTGGAGAGGAGACAGACAGGCCCACAACCAGCTTCTGGACTCCTACATTGCCTTTGTCCAGGGCTCTTTGGAAAAGCCACTCAGGACAAATGTTACTGTCCCCACTTCAGAGATGAAGACAAGCATAGAGAAAAGAAATACTTGGCAGCTTGTCTGTGGCAGAGCTGGGGTAGGTCCCAGTCAGAGTCCTAGTCACCATTCACTGAGCCCCTTGCCATCTCTTGGGAACTGCCTGAGTTTGATCTATGAGACCCAAGCACCAGGCTGGGAGGACTGTCTATGCAACAGAGCGCCAGGCTGCTGGGCACCACAGGAGTAGGGAGGCGAGGAGTTGTTGACGGAGCACTTGGTGCCTTTTCTCTCCTAGCAGAGGGCTCTTCTGGGTGCCACGGCAATGCACGGGAGAGGCCACGGCGATTCACGAGGAGGGGCTGCTGAGGTGATTTCCCGTCAGAGCACCCCACTTTATTTCCAGACACAGTATGTGTGCATACTTAGGACTTCGAAGGCAGAAGCCCTCCCTCTCGCTGAGCAAGAAGAAGGAGATTTGAATAGTGTGAGAGAGCTGAGACTGACGGGAAGGGAGAGATCGATCTCGCCTTCAGTGTGGGATGCTGTCTCTGGCTGTCAACAATGATTTGGATTTAATTACATCAAATATGTAAATGTGTTCTGGAAACTGTAAAATAATACATAGCCATCAAATGTGACGAAAGCTTAATTAGGTTGGGAAAAGAATGCAGGTTTGAGTATAAGATAGACCTGGGATGAAATGCTACCTCTTCTATTAAGGAGTCACCCTGGCTTACTGCTTGGCCACTGGTATGTGTCCCTCACCTTCAGGTGGAAAGTTCATGTACCAGTAGCCTCCTCCACACGTGTCTCAGGGCTGGATGAGAAGATGGAGATACTGTGAACTGGAATGCACCAAGAGAGCCCTTGACCCTGTTTCCATCCTTACGCCTTAAAAGATGGGCTTCCTGGGGAACTGCCATGCTCACCTCAGGTCAGATGTGTTCCAGGCCTCGCTGCACCAGCAGAAGCTAGAGGGCCCTCTGTCACCTGCCAATTGACAGAATGAGGCCATGTCCTGTCGGTGGCCCTATCTCAATATGCAATGGCCATCTCGGTGAGAGGCATGAGTCTGCAATCAGAATGTTTCAAAGACTAGCTTTCTCCAGTGACATCCGCCAACTCTAACGAAGTTTCAGATCCCGCCCCACCACTAATCTTCAGGTGTGGGGAAAGTGTGTTCACAGAGACGAGACGTGTGGATCTTACTACCTTGTCTGTCCTTATTGACATCCGGCCGAGGTATGGACGGTGCTCAACCCTTAATCACTCCAAGACTGATTTTGCTTCTGGAATTTTGTTTTCTTCTTTAAGTGTCTTGTTGTTGTGTGTTTGTTTCTCCGCAGTCCGGGGGCAACTCTGATGTGGCCAGATGTTTGAAGACTCAAAGCAGCACTGAGCAAAATGCTAAAGACTGTTGCTCGGGCCGCACCTGCCAGCCACGTGACTTTAGCATGTTTCGTGAATGGGAAATGGCTTTGAAGAACACCTGCTTTATAAGATTTTGGTTCAATCCGGTTGAACAATGTCTTTATCCCAAGGCTTTCACATAACAAGACCCGATAACTGCGAACTAACATTCGTTCCTTTGGCTGTAACGAGTCAGGAGATGTCTCCAGAGCCCAAGCCCAGCCTGGTGGTCTTCCCTGCGATGGGCGCAGGAGCAGGGGAGACAGGTGAGGGTTTAACTCTTCCCTAAATGTCTCTAGGACTCAGAGACTTAGAGAGTCTTCCCACATGGCAGGGTTCCCTCAGCAGGACTGGAGTGCAGCACCCTCCTCCACTTCCTATATTTGGACTATCCCCTGTGGGCTGGATTATGGATCAAGGAAGTCTCTAAGGAAGCGGCTGGTGTTGAATGAGGCCCCTTTCCAATTGTGTCAGTTCCCTGGGCAAAAGAGACAGCAGAGGGCATGACCACACACTCTGACTTATGAAGGCTCAGTAAGAAAGGGGCCATTTACCTCCCCAGAGCCTGACCACGCTCTCAGCCTGCTGGCCCCTCCAGCCTCTAAGTGTGAGGAAGTTTGGCTGCTCTTTGTCCTCGAGTATGCGGGCCGCCTGAGGACAGGGGTGGTGGGCAGTGGTGCTTAAAGGAAAACGCTTTCCCAGTATCCTCAAGGGCTCTTCGCCACCCTCGTGCTAGGCCAGTACATACAGGGCTACCTTTCTCAGAGAGCATCCTCTGGGCTTCCTCACTACGCTGCCTCCTCAAGACACAAGCGCATTGGAGTGTTCATCCCAAAGGCCCCCAAGTCGGCTGTGACAAATGCATCTTCTGATGCATCACTGACAACAGACTTCCAAGAGAAGGGGACAGATAACTGCATCTCTGGCGAGATCCCCCAACTACCTTGTGCATAAAACCAAGAGAAGGCCTGTCTCCTGGAGCTGGTCTCCGAGCCCTGCTTCACCGGGATGCTTGCCTTTCTATCACACCTACATCTGGCCCGCAGGCAGATCTCAGCCTGCACTGACACCCTTCTTAGATTGAACCTAGAGCCTGCTCAGCCCTCACTGCCGTGCCCTCCACTACCACAGAGGGCCGAAGTGCCCCTGTCAGCTTTCATTTGGACTGGTGCAGCATCCTTGTCTTTCATAATGCCCCATATTGGTTTTAGCATGAAACGGCAGCCATCTTGTTACCTCAGACACCCTGCTGACCTCTCACCTTCCTCAGTCGGAAATCTGCCATGGTCTACAGGGCCATCTGTGACCTAGCTTTCTAGAACCTTCCTAGGCTGTTATACCTTAGTACGATCGATGGAAGCAAGGACCAGGAAGTCATGGAAGTCTCCCCACTTAGTGGTTGGGCAGTGAGGCCACAAGAATCGCAAGTGTGTGGTCTCTCAGAAACCACGGGAGGGCTCGGCACACCACTGGGACAGGTCTGTGGTTTCTCAGATCTGTCATTAGGCTTTTAAAAATAACGGGTTGTGTTTCTCTCAATCAATGACTTAAAATAAATGTCTCTTAAAAACGTCTTTAGCCCAAAGTCAAGCTTCTCTCACTTTAGGGCATTAAGAGTGAAGTTTACCCAGGCAGAACTCAGCTGGGGGAAGGGATTATCCCCAAGTGGAGTCCCTGGTCCCTAGCCCTCGGCAGCATGTGGGAACTGATGAAGGCAGATTTTCAGGCTCCACCTTGGCCTTCCGGATCTGAAGCTCTGGCTTCCTCTATCTGCTTTCCCATACCCCTCCCCACTCGGGTGGTCAGGGGGCACTGAAGTTCCAGATCCCCTAGTCAGCATGTCCGTGGGTCTGCTCCAGCTGCTCCAGTGTCTGTGGATGGAGTTCTGTACGGCGGCCGTCACAGCACCCGTGTCTCGAGCATGTCTCCAGAACACTCCTCTCTCCCAGGGAGAGAGGCCATGCACCCTTGCATTTGTAGCTAGTAGGAGGTAATGGGAGAAGCACTAGGAAATGTCTCTGACTTCCACTTTGGGTGGCCAAGGGGAGCCTCAAAGGACCAGTACCCTGGAGTGTGGTTAGGGTATTGTTTAAAAAAAATAAGCTTTTTCTATTTTTTTAAAAAATTATTACTAAGAGTGAGCACACATGATACCATTTGAAAAATATGGAAAAGCAGAAAAGGTTCTTTTTTTCTTTAAAGATTTATTTATTTATTATGTACACAGTGTTCAGCCTCCATGCCTGCAGGCCAGAAGAAGGCACCAGATCTCATTACAGATAGTTGTGAGCCACCATGTGGTTGCTGGGAATTGAACTCAGGACCTCTGGAAGAGCAGTCAATGCTCTTAACCTCTGAGCCATCTCTCCAGCCCCCTAGAAAAGGTTCTAATGCTGTATGCTGAAGTCTGAATGTAACGGCCCCCATAAGCTCATAGGGAGTGGCACTATTAGAAGGTGTGGCCTTGTTGGAGGAAGTGTGTGTGTGTGTCACTGTGGGGGGGGGGCTTTGAGGTCTCATATATGCTCAAGCCATGCCCAGTGTCTCAGTTCACTTCCTATTGTCTTCAGATCAAGATGTAGAACTCTCAGCTCCTTCTCCAGCACCATATCTGCCTGCACACTGCCATGCCCCACCATGTTAATAATGGACTAAACCTCTGAACTGTAAGCCAGCCCCAATTAAATGTTTTCCTTTATAAGAGTTGCCATGATCTTGGTGTGTTTTCACAACAGAAACCCTAGCTAAGACACCATGGAAGGTCTATCCTACGCAGAGTTGGCAGTGAGTCACCCATGCGAGAGCACATTGTATTTGGGAAGTTTCTGTCTGCCATTGCTGTGTTAAATGGTATAATGACTGTTAATCTTCTGCTTTTCCAAAGTCCAAGTGATCAGACCCCAGTCTGAAGATTGCCATTATTTTGCCCTTGACGTTACTCTGGGAGTGGGATGCTGTGTGGCTTGAGCCAATGCTGCGCACGTAGAGAGAGCTGGGCTCTGGTCCTCATGCTGTAGATTACTGACTGACTCAGAATTTACACACTGACTCTTGGGTAAAACGATGGTGCTGGGCAAGGATTCCATAGTGATGATGGTGGCCTTGAGGGTTGTAAAGAGCCGGGGGTCCTGTAAGACGGACAGGTCTATAAGGGGAGGGCAGTGCGCTGCTTTAAGTGTTAGGATGGTTCTCTCTCTCTCTCTCTCTCCCTCCCTCCCTCCCTCCCTCCCTCCCTCCCTCCCTCCCTCTCTCTCTCTCTCTCTCTCTCTCTCTCTCTCTCTCTCCTCTCTCTCATTTTTGCTTTTCCACAGTGGATTTCTCTTTGTAGTCCTGGCTGTCCTGGAACTAGCTTTATAGACCAGGCTGGCCTTGAACCACAGAGATCCCCCTGCCTCTGCCATGAGTGCTGGAATTAAAGGCGTGCGCCATCATGCCAGGCAGGACGACACCGCCCGTTATCCTCACTTTTATTCTCCCTTTATGGTGGTCCCCTCTTATCCAAAGCATCACTTTCCTGTTAGCTTCCCACTACCAATATCAGCCTTTAAATACTAAAAGAAAAATTCCAGAAATAAATAATTTTCATGTTGTGAATTATGTATCTGAATCCCATGGTAGAATCCCTGGTTGACCTGTTCTATTCCACCAGACTACGAATCATGCCTTCATCCGGTGTATCCACCCCGTATGGTGCATCAGCGTGGCTGTACTTAGGCTGGAGTGAGCCTTACTACCCAGCAGTGGCCGAAGCACAAAGATGGGTGACAGAAAGGTGACATCAGGGGATAAAGCAGGAAGAGACGAATTCTTGCTGCAGGTCATAGAAGGGGAAAATATAAAATGTACACTACAGTATTTTGTATTGGCTATAGTTTCAGGACTTCACTGGAGAGTCTTGAAACATGCCCTTCAATGATAATTTTGTGTGTGTGTGTGTGTTTGCATTGTATTTTTTCAAAGCAATATGCGTACCCAACTTCAAACTCGGGCTCATCATTAAGGAAGCAAGTAAGTACCCTGGCCAGGCAGTGGTGGCCCACGCCTTTAATCCCAGCACTTAAGAAGCAGAGGCAGGCAGATCTCTGAATTCGAGGCCAGCCTAGTCTACAGAGTAAGTTCCAGGACAGGTTCCAAAGAACTACAGAGAAACCCTGTCTTGAAAAACAAAACAAAACAAGAAGCAAATACCCAGTAGCCACCTCCTCCACCCACTCTAATTCCCCATTCCGAGTCAAGTGTGGGGGTGCAGACATGCAATCACAGCACTCAGGAGACTGAGGCAGGAGAATTGTACAAGTTTGGGGCTGGCCTGGACTAGAAGGCGAGCCCCTTTACCACTTGTTTCAAAAGACAAAATGTATTTTTGGTATGTTTTTCATACACATTCGCTCTAGGAAATTAGAAAAGAAGACAGACAAGGAAAGAGGATGCCAAGAATCGTGAATTAAACCTCCTCTCCTCTTAGAATGCCCTCATCCAAACAATCCAGTCATGGACCCATCCAGACATATTCCTTCTGTGAATGACAGCTCAAATCACAGGAAGGGAGCAAAAGTAACCCCATGAGGTACAGGAGCTGTATTTTCCATCCTGCGGCTCAGTGTGGTCCAAACGCCAGCAGCCCCCAGACCTAACGGCATGCACACTTTGGCCTCACCCCAGAAGCCACATTTAACAAGACGGTGGTAATTGGAATGGCCATTAGCGCTGCTGTGTGTGGACATTGGAAGCCCTCAGAGTTGTGACCTGCAAACTGCTGGTCACAGCCTGGACCAGAGGCTTGAGCCAGAGCATAAACAGCTGGCCATTCCCTTTGTTGAGAAAGACTAGCTGTAAGTGGTGTCAGCTCATGTAATCAGCGTTACTGATGAGGTGGCTGATCTACATTCTTGATGTGGGAGTGTCATATATCAATCTGTTGATTTCATTGGTTAAGCAATAAAGAAACTGCTTGGCCCTGATAGGTTAAAACATAGGTGGGAGGAGTAAACAGAACAGACTGCTGGGAGGAAGAGGAAGTGAGCTCAGAGAGACGCCATGCTCCCCTCTCCTGGGCACACGCGATGAAGCTCCGACCCAGGATGGACGTAGGCTAGAATCTTCCTGGTAAGCGCACCTTGGGGTGCTACACACATGACTGGAAATGGGCTAGTCCAGGTGCGAGAGTTAGCCGAGAAGAGGGTAGATATAATGAGCCAGGCAGTGTTTAAAAGAATACAGTTTGTGTGTTGTTATTTCGGAGCATAAGCTAGCAGGCGGCTGGAGTGCTGGGGACGCAGCCCCGCCGCTCCTATTACAACACATTCTGGCCCAAGCTCTTTATCTTATCAGATTTCTGAGACGCAGCCCTTCGTGTCCCATGAGATCACTGTCTGAGATGCAGCCCTTGGTGTCCACTGAGATCACTGTCTGTGCCACAGTTCTCGGTGTCCAGTGAGATCACTGTCTGAGACTCGGTCCTCAGTGTCCAGTGAGATCATCATCTGAGATGCAGCCCTCACCCTCAGTGTCCAGTGAGATCACTGTCTGAGACACAGTCCTCGGTGTCCAGTGAGATCACTGTCTGAGACGCAGTCCTCGGTGTCCAGTGAGATCACTGTGTCAAACATGGCCAGGCTTCGAGAGAAATGTTTATACCACAGAGATGGGAAGCTGGAGGGTGACTGTTTCTTTGGCTGAGAGCCCAGCATCTTCCACTGTATTTATCTGACCCATCCAACCAACTATAACATACACATTCACATGCACACACACTTAGGCTTGAACATGTATGTGTTCGTATGCATAGAACACACCCACGACCCTCCTTAGTAAACCTAGCCAAGCGCAGATGTTTGGGACATCTCTGCCTCTTGAGTCAAACTGCGGCTGTTTCCCTATCTGCCCACAGCAGGCTTCTATTTACACAGAAGAGTCCCTCATCCCCTGCCGTCTCCTCTTGTGGGGCAAGGGACTTGGCAGGGCATCTAGCAAGAGCAGAGCCACAAAGCTGCTGCCTTTGGAAGGAGACAAAGCCTTTTCCACCCCACTTGCATTCCCAAGTCAAAGGTGTTCTCAGGCCCCAGGGCAGCCAGTGCCTGCAAACCTGACAGGGGTGATCAGCCAGCAGAGCCAGCCTTGGCTAGCATGCTGCAAGGCACCAACGCTGGCCATGGTTGTCACCTCCTGAGGATCCCTGAGTTCATTTTCATGTGGACGCTGGGAAGGCTCAGGACCTTTCATTCAACACAGTTTGGTTTACAAACTGATTTCCTAGGCTGCTGTTCCATTGCTGACCTCACAAGGTTGCTTCATCTCTGTCTTGTTCCTCATCTTAGAGCACAATGATGATCCCCGGGAGGGTCAGTGACAATATCTATAAAGCGCCTCATTCCCCCACCATCCACCCAGCCAGTCATCTGCTCGTGGATACTGAGTACCTTCTGGGTTCCTGTCGCTGGGACAGAGCAATGAACTAAACAAAAAGCAAAAAAGATGAGGACAGCCAAAGGTTCACAAAACAAAACCAAGCAGGCTGCAGGCTGCAGCAGGTGCTGCCAAGAAAAGGGCAAGGAGGGGTTGAGGGAAAAGGCTTCGCGGTATGAACTCAGGCAAGGACTCTCTGAACAGGCCTCCAACAGCACAGGAAATAATCCCAGGAACTGTCAACCAGGATTCCATGAAGTTAGGAAGCTTCTGCACAGAGACAGCCCACAGGATGGGGGAAAGCCACGTCCACCAAACATCTGACAGAGCTGGTCAGATTACCACAAAGACACCAAACCCCGAGTTCTCCGGTTAGCAAACGGGATGGTGAACTGAACAGACATCCCTCAAAAGAAGAAACATAAGCAGCCAGTAAAGGTACCCACCAAGGTGCCCCTGGCTGCCAGGGAGATCCAGAGCAGACTGCCCTGAGGAAGGGGAGCTCAGCTGGTAAAATGCAAGCTGTGCTCACAGTCATGAAGTCTGGAGTTGAAAGCCCACACCCACGGGAAATGCCAGGCCTGGCAGGACAGGATCAGAATCCACTAGGGAAATAGAAACAGGCCAATCCTTGGGGCTCCATGGCCAGTCAGCTTAGCCTAACTGAAGAGCCCTAGATCCCACTGAGAAATGCCTGGTGGTGGTGGCACATACTTTTAATCCCAACACTCAGGAGGCAGAGGCTGGCAGAACTCTGAGTTTGAGGCCAGCCTGGTCTACACAGAAGTTCCAGACCAGCCAGACTACACAGGGAGACCCTGTCTCTAAATAAATACACAGGACAACAAATGCTGCTGAGGATGTTGGAAAGAGGAACGCATCCTCGCTGCTGGTGCAGGGGAAACTGAGGCAGCCACCATGTACATCCGTATGGGGCTTCTCCAGTAAACTAAGCCTAGAATAGCTCCTCTGAGTGTATGCCCTCAGAACTCTAATCAAAACACCACAGAGATACTTGCATTTCCAAGTTCTGAAATAGTCAAGAAATAGAAGCAGCACAGATGTTCACAGATGCTGAATGAATGAATGAAGAAAGCATGGTCCATATATAAATGGAATTCCACACAGTCATAAAGAAAAATGAAACAATGACATTTGCAGGAAATGGATTCAATTGGCCTGGAAAAATAACTCACATTCCCTCTAAATTTAAAATTCTGCCTGTGTGTGGTGTGTATGTAAGTATGTTTATGGGTGCAAAACTAGAAAGAAAGAGGCCTTGAGAATAGAGGAAGAGACTTAAAGAAAATGAGAAACAGAGCCAGTAATGAATGGAATATTCTGGAAAGCAGAATGGAGGAGGAGCTGGGGAAAGGAGAAGCGGCTGGAGGGGGAAGGGGAGCATGACTGAGATCAGAATGTAGTAATGGAAGCTACATATGAAGAGTCCATAATGGAGCCCCATCATGTGTATGGTGACCTCAAAACTTAATTTAAAAGAGGGAGAAAGTTCCAGGACAGCCAGGATTGCACCACAGAGAAACCCTGTCTTATAAGGGGGATGGACACCAAACCACACGAAGACACAGACACCAGCGGAACCTGCTGAGTGAAAGAAGTCTCTGGAAGGCAGCAGCCCTGATGGCTGCCATCTGGGAAGGGCGAAGCTAGAGCAATAACAAAATTATGGGTTCATCAAGGATCGCAGTGGTGGAAGAGGCATGGTGGGTGCAAGCCAGGCACCTGAAAGGGGCAGTTAAACTGTTCCATGTGATGTCATAAGCAGACACACCTGACTTCCATATTTCCCAAAAATACAGAACCACAGAAAGCAAAGAACGCACCCAGACGTACACCTGCACCTTCCATACTGGCTGGCCAGTTGGGACGAGTGGGTCACACTGTGACAAGCTACTTGACGCAAGGGCCCCTGGGAACTTTCTGTTCATTTATCCATAAACCTGAAACTTCACCAATTCTACTTTGCCAGTTGATGCCAAAGCAGGTGGGGCCAGGACAGAGGTCCACGGTAGAGCCTCTGGAGCGCTCATGGGCCTGAGGTCAGGACAGAGGTCCGCGGTAGAGCCTCTGGAGCGCTCATGGGCCTGACGTCCTAGGCCCAACACTGAGAGACCCAAATATACCGGGGGCCTGCTTAATTCTGACGTTGGAATTTTGAGCTCAAATCCCAGGAACGGGTAGGAACTTATGAGGAACATTCCAGGGCATGGTGGGGATGGCACACCGTGCATCCCGGAACATCCCTGCTGCTGGCTGGCGTGTTTATTATTCTTCCGTGGCTGTGACTGAGATGCATCTTAGGGAACAACCTATGGGAGGAAGAGTTTTAGCCTCCCAGTGCCAGAGGGTTTGTCCATGATTGCTTGGCCCCATGTACTTGAGCAGAACTCACGGTGGTAGGAGTGAGTGGCAGAGGAGATTAGTCACCTGTGGAAGACAGGAAGTAAAGAAAGAGTAGGGGGCCAGAGGGACAGGTATAGTCTTAAAAGGCATGCTTCCAGTGACCGTATTCCTTCAGGTGGGCACCTCAGATAGGAAGCTGACGTTTCCAGAACCTTCTCAAATAGTGCCATTAGCAGGAGACTAGGCACTCCACACAAGTATCTGTGCTGTGTGGTGTGGGAGGGGAGTCACATTCACAACACGACAACCAAAGAGAAGGCTGGGTTTATTTTACTCGATGAGGTAAATTTTACAAGTAGCAAAATGCATAAACCTTAAGATTTAAGGCTTACATTTAAGGTTTAAGGTTTTTACAGTTGACTGCATATACCTGTATCAGGATGGCGAGCACAGTTGTCAGACTGATAGCTAGCTATATTACCCTCTCTGATGGTGAAAGTTTGGGAGCTGGGTTTTCACGGGAAGACATTTCATCATGGTGCCCAGGAATAAATTTGGAGCAAGGCTGAAATCTAAGCACCACCACTTTCTACTCATGTCTCCCCACTTCTCTGTGTCTCAGTTTCCCCATATCTGAGAGAGAATTAAATCTACTTCCTGGGGCTGTTTGAACTCAGAGAGCCTGGGCATGGAAGGTCCTCCGTGTGCTGGCCCCGTGTAGTTTCCGAATGAAGGTGTGGTGAACAGAATGGCTCTTGCCAGCCTTTGTGCTCTGGGTGAGCCTCCCCGGGTACCATGAGTTCTCTGACAGCATCTCTCTGCCCACAGGGATGTGTCTCCAGGCATTTGTCGAGGCTTTCTTCTTCCTGGCCCAGAGGAAGTTCAAGCTGTTGCCTCTGCATGAGCAGGTGGCCTCCTTGATCGACCTGTGTGAATATCACCTATCTCTGCTGGATGAGAAGCGCTTGGTGTGTGGCCGGGGCCGGCGCCCCCCAAGTAGTCCTCAGGAGACCAACCCTACAACCCAGTCAGCCGCAGGCAGCCCTGCACCCCGCATAATCGGTGCTAATAAGCTGTCTCACTCTAGACACGCTCTGTCCTGAAGGCCCCATGCCGTCCTGGAAGAAGGTGTGCGCTCGGGGGCTGAGTACCCTGGGCTGCCCTGATCTGTGGGGAGCCACCAGGGTCCCAGCTGCAATGGCCGGGAGTCCTCTGTGTTCTGCAGGGCTCTCACCTCACATGGCTAATTCTTGCCCACCCTCCTCCCAGCGCCTCATGACCCACCCTGTTTGTGAGTCATCAGTAGACATATGACATCTGAACTGTGACAGGTGGCACCTATTATTCCGGGTTCCCAGGAAGCACCAAGTGGGCAGTTCTTTCGTGCTTGGCGCCACAGAGGAGTGGAGGATGGGAGAAAGGACAGACCATCTCAAAGCGAGGAACCGTGGGTGCAAGTTCACACCTGTGGTCTGCTGGGGCCTCCGCAAGCCTGCTGGTCAGAGCTCAGGTCGAAGCATCGCTTTCCTTCCACCTGTCCTCTGAAAGAAGTAGAATATCAAGATGGCGGACACCCCAATCATGTGCTATATGGGTGTACTTAACAGAGTAACCACTTATTTCATTAACTTGCCTGTCGCTGCAGTGATTGATTTATTACTAATTAAGAAATAACAAGTTCTTCAGTCTCCCCATCCAGGTTCCAGGGGAACCCTGCAAAAGTGGGGTGCTGACCCAATGTCCAAGAGCTGCTGCGTATGCACCCGGCACTGTGCTGTCAGCGCCGAGGGGAGAACGTAAGGCCCAGAGGAGAGGCGGGACAAGAAGTGTGTGCAGAGGGCATGGGGGCCTGGATATGAGCAATCCGTGTTCTCAGATGCTCTACTGTGGAGATCCTTGTTGACCACCCGCGCGGGAGCTGTACAGGGCCTATTAAACAGAGCTTTAACTTGACACATTCTCAAAATGAGTCTTCAGAAAGTGCTCGCCAACATGGAGCCGAGGGGAAACGGGTTCAAAGGTAGAGCTGCAGCCATGTTGAGGTGATATAAAAATGCCAGCACCCACGGTGAGAGATGGCCTCTCTATGGTGCACAGTCATCTAGAGGTAGGTCACCATTGGTCCCCTGGTTACAGAGCCGCTCAGTCTGTAGCGCAAGCCTTGGGAGACTCCACACCCCTGGGGATTTGACTCTATAGTGATGATTGGGGAAGCTCTTGGCGGACAAGTTGCCCCCCGATACTGTCAGAATTGAGAGTGCACACTAGGAGACTTCTGTCCCCACCCCCGTTTCCCAGAGACACTGCTACCTTTACTCACTTTGTGACCAGCCCCTCACTTTTTGCAAGTTGTGGCTGAGATGAAAGTAATTCGGCTGGCTCCTTCCTCCTGCAGGGAAGGAGTAGCCAGAGAGCCCATCCAGGCCCAGGGACCTCATGCAGGCTCTGTGACTGGCTGGGGTCTTAGTCTCTTCTGTAGAGGCGCCCTGAGAACCATGGCTCCCAGGGAGGTCCCAGCCTTCAGACTGGACTCAGCTTTTCATCTGGTGGAGGCTGGGACCGTGACCCTCCAGCCTAGCCAGGAGTCTACAAGGACATAGTGGGCATTCGAGGATCCAGTGGAGCTGTTGAAATGCTGGTCCTGCCAGATGCCCACCCCATCCCACCTCTGGCAGAACAGGGCCTCCTGGCGGCCTGGTGGGGGCTGTGTGTCTCCCCTTATGTTATCCCAGGGAACTCCCTGTCTTCTTCTTAGTCATCTTCTTTAGCTCTCAGCAAGTCTTTCCCAGATAGAGCCATGCCTCTGCCCCCATTCCCTTTGGCCCCTCTCTCCCTCCCTTCCTAGCTTCTGGGAGGGAGCAAGACCTCCAGGGAGCCCACAAATCCCTGCTGAAAGTGTCCCCAGTCAAGGGCCTTGAGATCAAACTTCTCCCTCTCTTCCCTAGGAGCCGCAAAGACCCCATAGGCCTGGTTTTACCTTCTGGACTCCTAGTGCTCCTAGAACCTGTGGTCAGGGAAACAATGAGCCACTGGCAGGAAGACCCTGGCAGGCCGCTGCCCCCAACTCCCCACCCTGCACTTGCTGCTACCACTACTTGGTCCAGTCAGAGCCCTCTGGCCAATAGCAAACAACTTCTGGAGAGGCTCGGTTCTAGAGCCCTGCTGCAGCTCACCCCAGCCCATTCCCTTCCCCCTCACAGAATGGATTGCCTCTTCCATATATGCCCAGGAATGCAGAGAGTCCCCTTTGCAGTGCTTACCCGTGGGAACCCAGCTGTGTCTTCAGGGCCAGCATGGGCTGTTGGATCCAGGTCAGCTGCTAAGGGGCAGAGATGCTTGCTGAAGTGGCAGGAAAGAGCAGTTCTAGGTGAGGAGACACGCGCCCTCTCTCCATGGGCTGTGGATGCCCTTAGGAACAATGGTTTTCTAAGCTTCGCCAAGCTATTTAACTGAACATCCCCAGATTCCCAATTGGCTGATTCCGTTCCTGGGCATGGTAGCTGTCCTGTGAGCCCAGGAGTAGACAGCGGCTTTTCTGATCCTCGAGTCTCTCCACAGCCAGATTCCACGTGACCGTCAGCTCAGGACCTAGGCCCATCCCTGAGCAGGCACCTCCTCTCCGTCAGCCCTGGACTCACCCTGCCTCCCGTCTGTAGTCACAGCACACATTGGGAGATGGTGGTGTGCTGTGACCGCAGCTGGTCAGGAAGGAGCTGGACAGGTGTGTGAGAAACATTCCAGCCTCATTAGATTATTCGAGAAACTCCCTTTCCTGTGTGGATGAACAGTTCAAAGGGATCTCTTCCATTTCTCTTACTGTCTGATCTTCCAAGCTGCCCAGTGAAACACAGGGACCATCACTAATTCTGACACCTGTCCAAAGCCCGGTTGAGCAGACACGGCAGCCTGTGTGACAGGGAAGTTGCGTGTTCCATCAGAGTACACCTGGGGAGTCTAGGGACTTGGAGCCTTCCAGCTTATTCTTCTGACCCTGAAGCCCACGAAGCCTGTAAGGACTCCAGGTCCTCAACCACCCAAATGTGGGTGATGTTTTCTCTCAGAATTTTGGGGACATTAGGCAAGATGATGACAAGCTTCCTTGAATGATGTTCATGGAGATGGACGAAGCCAAGGCGACCCCTGCTGCCTCTTATCCGCACGCATCTGAAGACACTCACAGGCTGGGAAATGCCAAGCCTCAGATGTCTGGAGTCCGCCTGTGGTTGGCAGAGAACTACTCCAACATGGATCAAATCCACACATTCTCCCCACCACGTTCATTCCTTGATTAGTTCCTTTATTCCTCAGCTCTGTGAGACTGGGCTGGCTTTGGGTGCCTTTTCTTGAAGCTCAGGACTCACGAGCCCTCGTCTGGGAGCTGTGTTCCCAGAGGCAGAGAGTTGCTCATGCTCAATGAGGGAAATTCACCAGTGAGCAGTGTA